>NW_020664439.1:35742529-35965756 GCF_002925995.2 Terrapene triunguis
GAATTATGGCCCTGATTCAGCTAAGCATACGTGCTTAAATGCATCCTTATTCAGTAAAGTACTTAAGCACATGCTTGCTTAAAGATAAGCATGTGTTCAAGTGCTCTGCTGAATTGGGACCTAAATGGTAAGTGATACCCTAATGAAAAGAGAGCCTCCTCTTCTACTTCATGTGTGTCACCTTCCATTTCCCAAGGTCTTGGCATAAACGTGAGCTTCCATTTGTGCTGGTTAAAAAAACAAGTCCCCTCACTCAAAATTTCTTGTTTATGTTTTGCAGCCATTTTGGTGTGCACTAGCTTAGTACAATGGGCTTACCCTAGCAGCCCACTAGGAATACACAGAGACCAGCGCGATTTTTAGAACTTGCCTTAACTTACCACAGTACAGTCCTGTGATTGCTCTGCCAGCTATAATAAGGATGTGAGATGGGCCAAATTTTGCCAGCCCCATGAGGAGATTTCCAATGATAGAAAGAAAATTCACGGCCAGCATGGCTTTCACTCTGCAATTAATTAAGAAGAAAACTACATTGTGATAGTAAAACCAGCACTGAATTCAATTACACTTTAGATATTCTGGAGTTCCAGGGGTGGTCCCATGCTCTTTGCATAGGCCTTATTAATTGTTATTATGCATTTCTGGATAAAAATTCAAGTAAGGTCACTATATCTTCCACCTAAAAGTGGCAATTCTTCAACAAAAAAACTTCAAAAACAGACTCCAACGTGAAACTGCAGAACTGGAATTAATTTGCAAACTGGACACCATCAGATTAGGCCTGAATAAAGACCGGGAGTGGTTGGGTCATTACAAAACCTAAACCTAATTTCCCCAATACTAATTTCTCCCTACTGTTACTCACATCTTCTTGTCAACTGTTTGAAATGGGCTACTCTCATTACCACTTCAAAAGTTAATTTTCCTTCCTTGGTATCCTGCTGTCAAATGAATTGTCTCATTAGACTGACCTCACACTTGGTAAGGCAACTCCCATTCTTTCCTGTATTTATACCTGCTCCTGTATTTTCCACTCCATTCATCTGATGAAGTGGGTTCTAGCCCACGAAAGCTTATGCCCAAATACATTTGTTAGTCTCTAAGGTGCCACAAGGACTCCTCGTTGTTTTTAATAATAAAAAAGACCATTCAAATTACCATATGGACCAAAACTGGCCCAATTCTGAGAGCTACTGAGCACTCTGTGTGGCATGCTGAGTGCTCAGGGAGTTAAAGGCACTGGAGTTACTCCATATTTATATTGGTGTAACTGAGAACAGAATCTTGCTTTACATTCTTAATCAATGTCTTGTTTACCAGGAGTACTGCACGCTTCTGAATGGCATCAGGGCCTGCTGATGTCTATGGTACCTGAGGCACAAAGCACTGCACACAATCTGAACTCAAAGCAGCAAGCCACCATCACAAGGGAAGGACTGGCCCATTGTTTTGCCATTTACTTGATTTAATTCTGGATTAACTTCCCTGCTATTCACATGATTTGCTGTCTGTCAAACTACTTTGCAAGGATGCTGCATGTCTGTTTCCAAGGCCCCTAAATGAAGACATACACCTATCTTTTAGGCATTATAATACAAATTTAGACCAACTGTCAGTGAGTTAATCAAAGCTAAAGGATAAAGAATAATGATTGTGCATATTGAAAAATGTATGGCAGAGGTAGCATCAGAATAACTGAATGGCTAATGAGTTATAATATACATCCTGTACACGTTCTTTTCACATATACTGTAGTCTCTTTTGTTATGCAGAAAAAAAGGCTAGAATTAAAACTTAATAAAGGCTGTTCACCTCTTTATTTTCTGAAGTGATAAAAGCTACAGGTAACAATAAAAAAAATCAGCTTCATAATTCAGGATTTTAATAAACCAGATTTTTCCATTTTACAGTTTCAGGGGCCGTGTTTTGAAGGGTTCATTATTTTTTTCAAGCTGGAAAAAATAATAGAGAACCAATTTCAGGAGAGGTTGTCTCCATGTGAAAATTCAAATCCAGGGTCTTAAGGTTTAATCACTGGAAATGAATGGGAAAGGATTTTGGCACTGAGTGCAGTAATACAATTTGGACACCAAAGTCTGATTTTAGTTCAGGATTAGGCTACCGGTTTGTGGAAAGTCATAATCATCAGATAAGATATTGGGCCAGATCCTTGGCCCTAGGTCTGGCTGCTTCGTGCTGTTCTGGCCGCTCATAGCCAGTGAAGATGGCTTTCTGACTGCAATCTGAGGATTACCTCGGCCATCTCAGCTGGCTCCCATCTCCTTTCCTACTCAGTGTTTTCTGGCCATTTGTCAATTTACAGAGATAGAGTGTTTCTCACCTGCCTAGCTTGTCTCCAACCCATCCAACGGTGAAAGAGGAAATCATTCCACCAATGGCAAAAATGGACACAGACAGGGACCAGTACAGAGTGAGTGTACTTTTGCCTACATCCAATTCTTCTAGATCTGGGAAGATCATGCTTCCATTCGTGTCTGTGAAATTGATGGCACTTCTGTCAATAGGGGCAATGCCCAGCACACGGCTGTAATGGGCCTCTATTACCTGCAGTGAGAAAGGAATGCATCAGTTCTTCTGCTTCTAACTAGCTAGGAAGCCTTCATTTTCTAATAAGGGTTTTTCTACTTTGCAGCCCATAAAACCCAGTGTCACAGGGTAACTGGTCCCTGTGGGCAGACTAAGGCCAGCGCCCCCTGGACCAGAGAAGGTGAGCGCAATCCAGCTAATTAAAGTGGGCTGGGCTACAGCTGAGCCTACAAACGCCTGTGTTCTGGGGCGGGAAAGCCACCCTGCAGCAGAGCTAACTCCTGTGCTGGGTCCCTGGAACAAGGGGCCAGGACAGCAGTGGGCAAACTTTTTGGCCCGAGGGCCACAGCTGGGTATGGAAATTGTATGGTGGGCCATGAATGCTCATGAAATTGGGGTTGGGGTACAGGAGAGGGTGCGGGCTCTGGGGTGGGACTAGAAATGAGGAGTTCAGGGTGCGGGAGGGGACTCTGGGCTGAAGCAGGGGGAGTGGGGTGTGTGTGTGTGTGGGGGGGGTTGGGTGAGGGTTCCCGCTTGGGTTGTGGGCTCTGGGGTGGGGCAGGGGATGAGGGGTTTGGAGTGCAGGAGGGTGCTCTGGGCTGGGACTGAGGGATTCGGAGGGTGGGCGGGAGCAGGGGGTTGGGGCACAGGGGGTGAGGGTGGCTCGGAGGTGCAGGCTCTGGGCGGCGCTTACCTCAAGCGGCTCCCGGAAGCAGCGGATGTCCCCCCTCCGGATCGTATGTGGGGGGCGGCCAGGCGGCTCTGCTGCGCTCTGCCCCGTCCGCAGGCACCGCCCCTGCAACTCCCATTGGCCGTGGTTCCCAGCCAATGGGAGTTGTGGAGGCGGCACTTGGGGTGGGGGCAACGTGCGGAGCAGAGCCCCCTGGCTGCGCCTACGCACAGAAGCCAGAGGGGGACATGCCGCTGCTTCCAGGAGCCGTGTGGAACAGCCCCCGACCCTGCTCCCCGGCTGGAGCACCGGACCGGGGCAAGCTCCAGACCCTGCTCCCCGGTGAGAGCTCGAAGGCTGCATTAAAATGGCTGGCAGGCCAGATCCAGCCCGTGGGCCATAGTTTGCTCACCCTTGGTCTAGGGGCTCAGGGAAGCAGCCCTGCAGCTGCCGCACCAGAAAGGGAGTTGAGTCAACTGATGCTAGGTAGCTGCCAAGAACTGAAGTGCCAGAGATCCCTGGAAGGGGTCACCGTGGGGCTGAGGGCAGAATTAAGACTGTTTTCTGTTTGTCTGATAACCTCTGTTAAAGAAATAACCCCCCTTGCCTGAGCCTGGGAGTGGCAGCACATGCTTTGGAGCTGGGGAGAAGCCCAGCTCAGTGACAACCTGGCTCTGTACACGTTATGGGTGAAATCCTGGCCCTGCTGAAGTCAATGGAAGCTCTGTCATTGACATCAATGGGGTCAGGATTGCAACCTATGAACACAAATATACCAGTTTGTGACACTGATGTGACCAGTTTGGGGAAAACAGGGCTGTGTTCACACTGAAGCTTTATTTTACAACAGAACCACGCGTCATTCATGTTTGCATGTCCACACCTATCAGGCTACCTGACTGTGTTAGTTTCAGTGCATGCTGGGAAAATCTGGGCAGTTATCTCATAAAGCCTGGGCAGGGGGCAGACTGCTGGGAGGACACAGGACACAGCTAGAGGGTGGCGGGGACATCCAGGGTGTGAACTTAGAAACTCACTTGCAGCTGTCTCAGGGATTATTCAGTTACTACAGTCCTATTCTTCAGCAGGTTATTGACCAGATTTCAGACTCGCATTGTATGCTTTGCTAGCACTTATAGCAGTGGCCCCCAATGCGGTGTCCACGGGCGCCATGGCGCCCGCCGGGGCATTTATGTGCGCCCGCCTAGTGCCCAGCAGGGGAGAGAAGCCGCGGCCCCGCGCCTGCCGGGGACAGAGAACTCAGGCTGCGGGCGCGGTGTTCTCTGTTCCCGGCAGGCACGGGGCCCGCCTAGTGCCCAGCAAGGGAGAGAAGCTGCGGCCTCACGCCTGCCGGGGACAGAGAACTCTGGGGCTGCAGGCTGCGGGCGCCGGTGTTCTCGGTCCCTGGCAGGCGCGGGGCCGCGGCTTCTCTCCGGCTTCTCTCTTCTCTCTGGATTCATATATTATGTAATATTAAATATGATGTTTTTCGTATTATTTAATGTACAAATACAAAATAAGCCTTGAAAAATTGTTGGCGCCCGCCACACTCTTCTGAGAACATGAATGTGCTACTGGCCACAAAAAGGTTGGGGACCACTGACTTATAGTATCTGACCAACAACTTCAAATCCTTTATACTGTCTGTATGGAAACGATGGTAATGAAAGCAATGACAAGTTCATCTTAATGGCACATGCTTCTGTTAATTTATTGGTTATTATAGATGAAGTCTTTGGGGCAGAGACTCTGTTTTCCTATGTATTTGTACAGCACCTAGCACAATCCTGATTGGGGCCCTGGGGCACTAACACCATATAAATAATAGTATAGCAATGAAGCAGGGCTTATAAGTGCTGCTGCAAGTCACAGCCTGTTTTGAAAGGAATCCTATATGCTGTACTTGCCATTTGAGGAGCGTTGATGACACCAAGGCTGTATCCATACTGGAAGAAGCCCAGCACTGCGGTGAAGACAGAGAGAACCAAGGTTCCTGTGAGGTTCTAGGAGAGGATTGTGAAACAGAAAATGGTGTCACTTTTCTATTTCCCAGGCTGCACATTTCTGCCATATAAACCTTGAACACATTGGGACGGATTCTGCTGTCATTGAAATCAGGGGGGTTTCGTGAGTTTAAGTGGGAGCAGAATTTGGCCCATTCTGTCTGCACTGTCCTGGCAGTGCAAAGCAGCATAACTAGCTGGGGGAGGATTTCTTCAGTGAGTGTAAAGCTGTTCCAGTAACTTCTTCAGGCTCCCAGTCTTGGCCTTCTTGGTGTAAGGGCATGTCTAGGAGAAAGGGAGTGTGTCCAGTTTCTGATGATTCCCAGGTGCCAGAATGATCCCATGGGGTCATAGGTATCTGGGAGTAGGGAAGAGCATTCCTGAGGCTTCTTCAACTTGTGCCAGACTGATTGCCTGCCAGTCCCAGTTTCATAATGCAGACAGAAAGCCAGTGGAAGGGGCATAAGGGGGGCATATTGAGGGTATGCTGAGAGGAAGGCCTGTGGTCAGCTGTAACAGCTTTTGGAGGGTCCTTCCAGTCAGGTGTAGCTTAGAGCAACCCTGAGGTTGCTCTAAGTTGCACCTGAGACCAAAACAGCCCCCAGCTGGCCTCAGGATCGGGGGATAGAAAGGTGGCCCACCTGCACCACATGTAATTAAGGATTTAGCCTGAAGATTTTATGCCTTTTACCATGATGACTGAATGGCACATTGTATATAAGAGGAGGTCTCTTGAAAGGAATTCATTAAGGCAAGATCCGGTGAGCACTCACCACTCTCATTGACATCAACTATATCATTAAATGCAGTTCATCTCATGATCAAGTCTAAAATATGCTGTCTTAATTCCTGGTGCCTTTCCCCAGATCTCTTCCAGGGCCTGCCTTACAACTTAGAGCAGTGGTTCTCAACCTGTGGTCCGCAGACTATGTCTAAGGAGTCTGCAAAAGACTTCGACTGAAAGACTTTGACTGAACAGAATTCATCTATCCATACAAACAACAGATTTCTACAGGGGTCTGCACCTCCATTCAACATTTTTTAGGAGTCCGCAATGGTTGAGAACCACTGACTTAGAGGACCCTGATCTGTTGGACACAGGAGCGCCGCCAGCTTTTTTGCTGCCCTAGGTGGCGAAAGGTCCCTCCTCCGAAATGCCGCCCCCGACAGAGGCGGCGGAAGGTCCCGCCCCTGAAATACCGCCGACGACTGGGGCGGCCGAAGATCCGGCCGCTGCGGTCGCCGCCCCCCAAATGTTAGCGCCCTAGGCGACCACCTAGGTCGCCTAATGGGTTGCGCTGGCCCTGGTTGGACAGGCAAGCTCAGACAGTGCGTTGCCTTTCAATCGTATCCCACGACCACATGGAGAAATATGGGTAGTTGGCTGCTCCCCCAGTCCCTCTGTTGGAAGGGAAAGGTGGCCTGATCTGTAAGTCACTCAGTATATGTAGAAGCCTCAAAAGCATGGTGCCCCAAGGAGTCGCTTGTATTGATTGTGTAGACGACTGGCCTGATAGTTATTTCCCATCTTCAGCATGAAATCCCCTAGGAATAGGAGCTTAAGGGTGGGAAAAGAGCTACTGATACACCTGCCAATAACTGGTTCAGCATGGGAAATAGGGACTCTGCCGACTCTACAGACACGTCGAAAGAGGAGATTGTAAAAGCAGCAATAATAGTGATCCCTGGGGATGACGTTTTCTAGCTATGGCAGGACGTGGGCAGGGAGATCGGAACATCCAGGGGGTTTGCAAGGAGGGGAAGTCTTGCTGCTTCCCCTGCAAATCAAATTCCTTAGTCTGACCTGATCCTGCTGCCATTGAGATCAGTGGGAAAATTCCCTCCCGACACACACACTATTATGCTGAGCACCCTCAACACCATTGAAATCAGTGAGTGCTGAGGACATGCCACATCATGCAGGATTGAGTGCTAGAAGAGGTAGTTCTTGGTGGAGATCCCATGAGCTAGTGAGTGCCTCTTGGGAGGTGCTGAGAACCCTTGATGCCCATTAACTCCTTTTGGGAGTTGAAGGCAGACAGTATCTTTGAGGATGCTCCCTACATTGCAGGACTGGGCCCTACAAGCAGAACTGCACATTGTGGGGCGTAAAGCAATTGGGATTTTCATTCTGCTCCCCAGTGTGAGCAGAGACTGGCCACAAACAGACTCTCACTAAACAGATTCCTCTGCACACCTAAAGAAATACTCCTAAGGAGCAGTAATTCAAGTGCTTCTTTAATAAGTTTAAGATTTAGTATATAAAGTTTTAAAAAGCATACGTTCAATATGATGGGCTCAGATCCTCAGTCTTTACTCAAACTTAAATCCTACTGAAGTCAGCTGCAGTATCAATTATGCAAAAATTGACCCAAAAAGGCACATTTTAGCAAAACATTTGGCTAACAGAAATGATCCTTTAAAAAAATTCTAAGCAGGTCCTAAACCTGGACAATTTCTTGCTATGGGCAATCAATAGCTCCCCAACTATTTGGTATGCATTCCCCATTAAGCAGCCTGACACAGACACTGCAGTAAAATACCACTGAGTCAGTTTTACCTTTTCTTCTTGCATTTTACTAGTCTTCTCCATTCTGTTGGTCTTGCAGAGGATTGTCTGGGTGCAGTCCTTTCCCAAGCCTTGAGACTCTTCCAGACACTGGCAGAGTACTTATATCTCAGGTGTAGGAGGAGGAGCACTTGAAAGGAGACACAGAGGGGAGGGTTGGGGGAAATGACTTGCAGTCAGGAAGATGGGATTAATCAACATGAATGTTAATGAAAAACCCAAAATTTAGCAGCACTTCAACACCATTTAGCTCGGAACAATAGTAAAGGATAGAGCGATTTGGAGAACAAATCAACAATTTGGAAACACAGAAAGGGATCAGAAGATATGGTGAAATTTAAAATGCCACATTGGGAAGTCATGACTTCTCAATTTTCTATCGGTCCAGCTTCATGAAGGGTAAAAAACAATAGACAGCGTCTGCAATAATGAGAAATTGTGTTGTATTGTTCAGCAGCAAAAGTATAGGATGCCTGAACTGCTTCAGTATATGTTTACAGTACATGCTGTTCAGTTCTAGCAAGATCGATAGAGCCATGATCACCTTCCTTGGCTTCAGTGCAGGATTTGTGTATTGAATTATAATGCTTCCTTTTGCCTGTCACAGAATTTCAATAGGGAGATTGGAAAAAAAATCTTTCTAGCAGATATAATAAAAAGAGATGGCTCACAAAATGAACGGAGAGGTCACAGTAATTAACTCTTAATCGGCATAAAACTTGCTTTAAAAGATATCTGTGTGTACATTGGCACTATGGTAATACAAATACATAATAATACATACACCCTCACCGAAAGAGATCTATTTACTTATCTGTACACATGCTCACAAATACATATCTATACAAATAAATAATAATTTACCATAATGTACTAACCTTTTTTTTTTAACATATTATAAATACACAAAATTACCCTTAATGTTTTCACAATCATTCTTCATTTTAAAAAATCTTATACCCAGCCTTTCAATCACAGTTCAACAGTTCATGGTTTCTTGTTCATTAATACCATTTAACCTTTGGCTCAGGTGACTAATCAATAATGATGAGCTTTGTACTAGATCATTAGTTTGGTCTTGGCTGCTAGTTCATGAGCTAATGTCCCTGCTGGGCTAAATGAGCTAAACTGGTGCTCCTTAGTCTTAGCGATTGGTGACATCTTGAGCAATAAAAAAACCACACAATAACTCTGGCATCTGCAGCAGAGCGGCCAGAGGCAATTGAGTAATACTTTTACTCCAAAAGGGAATCCGTATTGGTCAGAACTGAGGAATTTCACATGGCTGCAGCCTACGTTCTATCTGTCCTTTGGACAGAGGACCTAAGATTCCAATGTAGTCAGTCAGGCACCTTTCACATGGGCATAAAATGTACTTTGTAAAGAAGAAAAAAGAAATCTTTGCACTGGGTGCATGTGCAAGTAAAACTTTAACTTAAGGAGAAAAGTTCAGTCCGTTAATCTATTCCAATTGATTTTTGAGCTGTCAGAGGTTCAGCCACAAGAACTGCAGGTACTGAAGTGTGTTTATTTTTGAAGTAGGGAGGGAGTCTAGTCTGAACCTTTTGAAGTTTCCCCCATATTTGTAGCTTTTATTCGTTATTTTTGACCATATCCCTCCTTCTTTCCATCAGTGTGTGCTTGGAAAGTGTGGATTTTACAAACACCATTTTTTAATATTGTATTCAGACACTAGGCAGAGCAAAATACAATACCTACATATAGGTTGGTTGACAGGACAAGGGAAGTAACAGCTTTTCAAGTGTGGGTTGGATTCAACAGTGAGTAGAGATGGGCCCAAACCAATCTAAATAATCCTGAATATTGTGAAAATCTGAGGCTTCAACACATCTCTCATTTAGACATGTTTCTCGTTGGGATTTTTTGCCTAATGTATTATTGATCAGTAGATATTAGAGACATAGGCTAGGACTTGGGTAGAGACAGATGAATCATAGCAGATTTCAGCGGGAGTTTGCAGTTGCTCAGTATTTCCGAGGATTTGGCTCCTTGCATATAACAAATTGGTTTTTGATAATTCTTCATATAAAATGCTAAAAGGCACACAGAGTAATAGCACAGCACGAAGGGGCATGTCTACACTTACCTCTGGAGCGATCGATCCAGCAGGGGTTGATTTATAGTGTCTAGTGAAGACGCGATAAATCGACCGCCGAGCACTCTCCCGTCGACTCTGGTACTCCATTGGCGCGAGAAGCATATGCGGAGTTGACGGGGGAGCGCCAGCAGTCGACCTACCATAATGAAGACAACCCCAGTAAGTAGATCTAAGTACGTTGACTTCAGCTTCGCTATTCATGTAGCTGAAGTTGTGTAACTTAGATCGACCTCCCCCCCAATGTAGACCAGGCCGACTGTGCTGAAGTGAAGATGTACTTCTGGACTTGTGTGAGAAGTAAGAAGGTAGAACTCTATTCCTGGTTATACATTCACAGTGCCAAGAAAGAGCAAGGAGTACACTGCTCATGTCATCTCCCTGTTTCAAAGTCAGAAGTGGTGTGTAAGTGAGTCTAAGGCTTTGTCCACACCTATGGCTTGTATCATTGTAGTTTACTTACCAACTTGGTTCATTTACAATTTAGTTTACATACCAAATTAAACTAAATTGATTTAAGTACTTTTAAAATTGATTTAACAGAGATCACAGAGTTTTGCACTGATTTAACTAAATCAGGTTTAAAACATACTTTAGTTAAATGGGTTCAAGTTTATGTGTAGACAAGACCTAAGTGGGGATGAATAGATGTAAATTGATAAACATTACATGCTGAGGAACTAGAATTCATTTAGGCCCCAGTTCAGCCATCCAGCCCTACTCAGCAAAGTACATCATCACATGCGCATGTTCCGTTGACTTCAGTGGAACTTGAGCATGTGCTTAAAGTTAAGCATGTGCTTAGGTGCTGTGCTGGATAGAGATAGACTTAAGCATGTGCATAAATGCTTTGCTGAATTGGGGCCTTAGAGTCTCCTGAGCCACCTTAGATATCACCTCTGAATTTGGCTCTTCTATGGGAAAAATTCTCCAAGTGACAAGATTTCATTAAAAAAAAGAAAGCTTGCTGGCGCATGTGCCTTGTATGAATGAAAGAAAACAGAACTAGTGCTCACAGCAGGAGATAAACTGCAGCTGCCCACCAGCATAAAGTAAGTGCTGTAGCACCCTTAGGAAAACAGAACAGTTTGCCAAGGAGCTGGTCTGGGCTTCCACATTCTTCAAATAAGTCCCAATCATTTTTAAATAAAGAAAGCTATTGTATGCATGTGAGTGAGTGAGAGCTACAAAAGCTTCTGACCCAGTCCCTGGTCCTGAATGACTCAATCCATCTTCAGACTTCAGCTGACCTCCTGGTTATCCTCTTTTTGTCTGAGCATCATCTGAGTGCGTACCAGTCTTTTGTGGCAGGTACACAAGATCTTCCCAATCACATTGTATTCATTCTTACATGCATCAGGACAATCAAGGAGATTCCATTTGGCTTGGAATTTGGCTAGATTGGACAACAGAGTTTAGATGGTGGGTGTTTACTGACCAGATTGATCGTTTAGTCACGAATGGCTTGTCTACACTTACTGGAGGGTCCGGCGGCAGGCAATCGGTTTTCTGGGATCGACTTATCGCGTCTAGTGAAGACGCGATAAAATCGATCCCTGATCACTCTGACGTCGACTCCGGAAAGCCACCGCGGCAAGAGGCGGCAGCGGAGTCGACGGCAGCGCGGCAGCGGTCGACTTTCCCCCGTCCTCACAGCCAGGTAAGTCGACCTAAAATACGCAACTTCAGCTACGGTATTCACGTAGCTGAAGTTGAGTATCTTAGGTCGGACCCCCGCTGTAGTGTAGACCTAGCCTGACAGACACCTGAAGTCAGGCTCTTTTCACAGGAAAAGTGGATGCTAGGGGCCCAATCCAGCAAGCTCACCATAGGCCCAATGGAACGCTCATAGAAGTCAATGGAAAGACTCCCATTGACTTCAGTAGGCTTTGTTATCAGACCCCATGTGCAGAATTCCCACTGACTTCCATGACAGCACCATGTGTGGAGGGACTGCAGGATCAGAATCTTAGCTAAGTGAATCTCAAACTGTATCCATGGGCAATGCATAGGAAATTAACCTAATGGACCATTAGTAATCTCTGTGTTGTTTCAACAAATGCCAGGGAAGCACATTTATCACACAGTAAATCAAACCATGCTTTAATGCAGAGGCTTGGTGTTCACCACACCTCTGCTGCAGACATACTCATATTTACAGTTTAAACAATAGAGAGAAAAGCTGCTGCCAGTGTTATTAAGAATGGGGAGCTGCAACAGGCTGACAGAGGAACCACACAAAGCATATGCACGGCAAATTCTGCTCTCCTTTATGGAGTCAATGGGACAACCGTTGCACCCATGTAACTCCGAGCTAGGGTGACCAGATGTCCCGATTTTATAGGGACAGTCCCGATTTTTGGGTCTTTTTCTTACATAGGCTCCTATTACCCCCCACCCCCGGTCCCGATTTTTCACATTTGCTGTCTGGTCACCCTACTCCGAGCAGAATCTGGCCCATAATAAATAGCTGGTCAACAACAACATTTTAAAATTTAGGGCAAGACTTTTTGAGTCATCCCAAGTTCTGCCCGTGCGCCAAGAGGGAAGCCACCAGCCCATGCCAAAAGCAGATTATTGTACCTCCCATGGATCTCAGCTGTGCTGGTCTGCATGTTGGAGGGGGAGGAGCCCAGGGTCCACCTCTCTTTGCTCACTCCCTACTGACCCCTGACCTGCGTAGGTGATAGCTGCCCTGTGGAGCCTGCTTTCACTCCACTTCCTCCCCCTCAGGCCAGCAATGCAGGGAAGTCGTAAGGGGAAATCTTAATGTGCTCCTTAATTCCTATGTGGCCACATATGGTAAGTCACAATCTTGTCTTTAGGAAATAGGGGAAAATTCTCCTCTGTTACATCATTGTAAATCCAGAGAAACTTCCCTGAGCTCATTGGATTTCAACTGGTATCACCGAGAGCAGCATTTGGTCACAACTACCTGGCTATAGAATACAATACTTGTATCATTCATTTCTCCCTCATGCTCTGACTCTCTGTCATATCTGAATCCTGAAACCTGTGGTTTAATGTGAAAGAACATGGCAGTTCAAACTGTCAGCTTCTGAGGATGATCTGTCATCAGTTATTTCAGCTCCTGCGGCTCTAAAAAGGGGAGCAAAACATACACTTTGAACAAAAAGCCTCAGTAAAGAAAGGCATTTCTTAAGCAGATATTCCAACGCCTCAGTTTGACCCTCCAGGACCAGGAGAACATATTACTGACACAGGTGACACGGAGAAATGGCTCATTGTATAGCTCAACATGGCTAGCACTCTGGTTCAGGAAAGCACTTACACACATGCATAAATCCCATAAAATGGATTCAATGGAATTTAAGCACAAGCTTAAGTACTTTCCTGAACTGGGGTCTAGATTTATCACTCTCAGTCTCCCCTTTGCTGGTTCAGAGAAATTGATTTAAAGCTTGCCAGTAGACTGATGTTATTGGGAAGGTTAGAGGGCTAATGCTGGAAGATAATTCTCCCTCCCTGAATGATGGCTGTTAAGGACAAGGAACAGCATGTCAGGGAAACTTTGCTCAGCCTTCGCCGGCATACGTTACGATAACAAGAGTCACCAAGAGTCGCCAATTTAATCTGTCCCTTATTATCATCTATCATACTTATATAGCCCCCATTGCCATAGCAACGGAGCGCCTCCAAACCTTTAAAGTGTTTAGCCTCACATCACCCCTATGAAGTACGGAAGTATTATCCCCATTTTACAGATAGAGAACTGAGGCACAGAGAGGCTAAATGTTAAGTTCATGGCATACACACAAGATATGTTCATCATGGCATGTAGAGTACAGACACTACACACCCAGCTGGCATTGGTATAAATAGCAGTGTAGATGGTGAGGGGACAGCTTAGGCGAGTAGAGTACAGACACGCCCGAACCTTAGGGTATGTACCCTACGCAGCTCTCTGTACACCCAAGCAGTGCCTCTCCCATCCACACTGCTATTTTTAGCAGTGTAGCATCCCACTGCCTCCCCGCGGCTGGAGCCTTCCCCCTACTGCAGTGAAAGGCTCTGGCAGCGGGGAGGAAGCAGGGAAAGGCTCCAGCAGCTCCACACAGCAGAGCCTTTCCCCACCACAGGGAGCTGCAAGAGCCTTTTCCTGCCACAGTGAAAGACTCTGGAAGTTGAATATTTTATGTTTTTTTTAATCTTTCAGGAAGGTTACAACATAAAACTACTTTATTTCTTAGAATCCAGAACCCTAACTCACAAGAACCATAAACTGAGAGAGAGAAAGACAAGCAGACTGCTTCCCAAGGTAGAGACACACAACTCAACCCACTTTGCTCTAGGCTGGCTCTGTGCAGACTGACTGCTCCAGGCCAGAATGCACACTTCTCTACAGAGCCCCCTAGTCTGCAAGCAATAGCTTGTCATTTTGACACAGTTTTCAATGTACCGCCGCTCTCCTCCTTGCTGTCTGCCTGCCCACCTGCCGCCTCACTCCCCTCCTGCCTGCCTGCCGCTCACCTCCCCGTTCGCCTTCTCACCCTGCTGGTCCAACCGCCTCCCCACCCCACCCGCCTCCTCACCTGAATATCGGGACAAATGGCATCCCAATTGTACATCGGTTGGGACGCGGGACAAAGAGCTAAATATCAGGACAATCCCGATTTTATCGAAGCGTGGGGCCCCCACAAAGCACGGGGCCCGGGGCAGTCGCCCCGATTCGCCCTACCCAAGGGACAGCTCTTGGTGCCTGGTAGATTCTGGAGGCACTAGAGAGGCATCTAAGCAGCCAGGTAGTGTTGTGGGTGACCACTACTAAATCTGAACATTAAAAAGTTCTGTTATTTTCAGCAGGTAACAGTTCCCACAGCAATATCTTTTTGACTACAAAGGCCACATATTTGTTTAGAAAATGGCAGGTCAGTGTTTTGTATTAATGGACTGCAAAATGTCATTTTAAAGAAGGACTGGGTTTGCATTCAACAAATCAAGACAGGAAGGCTGTGACCTAATGGTCACAGCACAGAACTGGGAGCATCTAGTAACTACTGAGACCTGACACTAACTCTTTCTGTGACCATGGGCTTGTCACTTATCTTCATTTTATGAATGAAGTTGAGAATATTTAAGTATGTTGCAGGGAAGCTGTGAGAAGTAGCTATGAAGGTAGCCACTGCTGATGGCAATCAAATCCCACTTCCCTATCATCTGTTTGTGTAGCCATTAAATTATTTCAACTTCCCACTTAGAATGAGACTTTACGGACTGAGGCCAACTTTCCAGACTTGGATGCTTAAAATTAGACATGTCAGTGCATATTTAGGCACCTAAATATCGTGATCTGATTTTTCATAGTATTTGTCACTCGCATCGATTTCAATATTAAAAATCTAACAATAAGATATATTAATAGCTTATATAATTAGTTGTATAAATCATATTATTTTGATGAAATAATTAATTATTTTAACCTGATTTATAGTTTGTTACCCTCCTACTGTTTTATACCCAGGTTAATTGGGCTTCAGAAAAAAATAATTGCTGTCTATGCTACTATCTCAGTTCAGAGTTTCTGCAATCCCAGTAGTAAATGTTTGGCTCCATCAGAAGCAATGGCCTGTGGTAATTTTCCAGGAACAATCTGCAGAAAAAAGATGCACATGCTTGTTGTTAGGTGGCAGCAGTCTTGGTAACAAAAAGATATCACAAGAAATAAATGCATGGACATGTCCGGCTTTATCTCAGTAAAGCACATTAGTGTACTTTTAAAGTTAAGCACATGCTTGATTGCTTTGCTGAATCAGGGCCTATAGGTATTGGCTAAATCTATCATGGGCCCATTGCTGGTGGTATGTGAGTAACTGCAGATATTTAAATGTTGGTTAGACAGAGCACTGGAGAATGTTCAATCAGGGGACAATAATCCTGCCCTGCCTCCAAAGACAGTTTTTCAGATAGCTGCTCGGTCTGAACTTTTTCTGAATGTAATGGTCCAGGATGCCCCAACATTTGGAAATTAAACAATTTCAGGTCAGACCAAAATACCACTGGCTCATGTTTAGTGAGCCCGACTCCATGGATAGTCCCGTTGACTCCATGCAAATAAGGGAATCACAGTCTTGCTCTTACGTTTTTCTAGTTACTGAATTTTACTCAATTTTATTTACCATTCCAGAACTACTGTAGTTAAACTGCTTGTATTGAAAGGCTTCGTTGCCTTGCAATTATCTGAATATTAAAAATGGTTAAATGCAAAAATAACCACACGACCACTTATTCATACTAATCCATGTGAATATACTTTATTTCCTCCAACATTAACTAATTATTTTGCATTTAACAACAGACACAATTAGCAATATTTACAATGAATCCAATGTACAATGGGTAACATTCGCTGTCAGCCTTTACTTATGACTCAGCTTTAAAATATTGAAATTAAAAAATAATAAGCCAATATAATTAAAACCACTTTCTCTGTCTCCTACTAAAGATATGGTTGAACCTGATTTTCACATACACAAAGTTCCCTTTACACTGCTCTAGATGTTATTTACACCATTCTTTACACCACCAATGTGGCTTAAAGGGCCTCTACTGTAAATAAGAATCAGGCAGTGATGTAGCTTCCCTGACCAGAGTGTACTGATGAAAGGCCCAGCTCAGTCATGCAGAGAGGGCGCGGACGTGTGTCATGAATTTGTTAATCTTTCATGCATCCTAATAGCTCAATGGTCCAAGATAGTAATGGACAGTGCTTTGAGTTAGGTGTTACTCATTTTTTCCTCAATGACCACAGAGGAATACTAAACCAGTGTTACCAAACCGTGACCTGTTGGAAATCCTGGAGCCATAGGCCAGCAGAGAGAGCGAGAATGGGCAGTAAGAGAGGTTGGGCAAGGATTTCAAGATAATGGATATAAGTGTGTGCTTGAAGGCAGAGAGAAATGATCCCTAGGAAAGAGTGATTGTTAAAGATAAGGGAGAGACTGGGAATGGCACAGGGAGCTGTGGATGACATGAAGCACAAAGGGGCTGGGGACAAGAGGACAGGTTGAAGAGTTATAGGCAGAAAGTGGAAGACAGAGCTTGGGATTGCAATCAGGGGTGAAGACAGTGTTTCTTGTACCATGTCCTGGATAATAACATGAGGGGACTCCATTCTTATTAGATAAACCTGGCTCTTTATTAAAGCTGCTTAGTACAGAGCTGCCCCAGCTGCAGCTTAACATTCCTAGTGTTCAGCACACAGACTTCCTGATTCCTGTTCCAAACTCATCCCTCTGCATGCTGGACTCCTCCTTCCATGTTCCATGCAGATGGCTACAAGCAGCATAGTCCTGAACTGCCACATCTAATTATTGTGCTAAAAGAGATAGGAAATAATATTGGTGCAGGACAGGCAGCAGGTGATACACCATCACCTTATGAACCAGCCTTCAGAAAGCTTGGGCGGCGGCACGGAGCACCCCACCGCCTCTCAGCTCTTCTAACCGATCCCGGTTTGTTGTAGAACAAGGACTTTTATACAAGGAGACTCTTTCTGGTGGACACCAGGAAGACTGGCATCCTCAGAGACAGTTGGTAGTTCCAACTAAGTACCGGGTAAAGCTCTTGAGCTTAGCCCATGATCATCCTAGTGGCCATTCTGGGGTGAACAGAACCAAAGACCGTTTGGGGAAGTCCTTCCACTGGGAGGGAATGGGCAAGGACATTTCTAATTATGTCCGGTCTTGTGAGGTGTGCCAAAGAGTGGGAAAACCCCAAGACCAGGTCAAATCCCCTCTCCAGCCACTCCCCATAATTGAGGTCCCATTTCAGAGAGTAGCTGTGGATATTCTGGGTCCTTTCCCAAAGAAGACACCCAGAGGAAAGCAGTACATACTGACTTTCATGGATTTTGCTACCTGATGGCCGGAAGCAGTAGCTCTAAGCAACACCAGGGCTAAAAGTGTGTGCCAGGCACTAACAGACATTTTTGCCAGGGTAGGTTGGCCCTCCGACATCCTTACGGATTCGGGAACTAATTTCCTTGCAGGGACCATGAAAAACCTGTGGGAAGCTCATGGGGTGAACCACTTGGTGGCCATCCCTTACCACCATCAAACAAATGGCCTGGTGGAGAGGTTTAATGGAACTTTGGGGGCCATGATATGTAAATTCATAAATGAGCACTCCAATGATTGGGACCTAGTGTTGCAGCAGTTGCTTTTTGCTTACAGGGCTGTACCACATCCCAGTTTAGGGTTTTCACCATTTGAACTTGTGTATGGCCGCGAGGTTAAGGGGCCATTACAGTTGGTGAAGCAGCAATGGGAGGGTTCTATGCCTTCTCCAGGAACTAACATTCTGGACTTTGTAAGCAACCTACAAAACACCCTCTGAGACTCTTTAGCCCTTGCTAGGGAAAACCTAAAAGAGACTCAGGAAGAGCAAAAAGCCGGGTATGATAAACATGCCAGAGAGCATTCCTTCAAAGTAGGGGACCAGGTTATGGTCTTGAAGGCGCTCCAGGCCCATAAGATGGAAGTGACATGGGAAGGGCCATTCACGGTCCAAGAGCACCTGGAAGCTGTTAACTATCTCATAGCATCCCCCACCTCCACCCTAAAGTCTGAAGTGTACCATGTTAATTCTCTAAAGCCCTTTTATTCCAGAGAATTAAAGGTTTGTCAGTTTACAGCCCAGGGAGGAGATGATGCTGAGTGCCCCGAAGGTGTCTACTACGAAGGAAAAAGTGACGGTGGCGTGGAAGAGGTGAACCTCTCCATGACCCTGGGACGTATGCAGCGGCAGCAGATCAAGGAGCTGTGCACTAGCTTCGCGCCAATGTTCTCAGCCACCCCAGGACAGACTGAACGGGCGTACCACTTGTGAAAGTGAAATGAATTATACTAAAGAAATAGAATGAATTAAAGAATGCTGTATGTACCTTTAAGTAGAAATGAGAAATGCTGCAAGCCAGGTGTGCAGGAAAGCAGACATTAACTGCTTAACTTGCCACTTAAGGGCAATTGGTGAAGCATTAGTCTTAGATCGATAAGAGTTAACAAGGAAGCAGGATATGCATATTGTGCTCCATGCATATTTTACAATTTTGCTCTCTCTGTCCTTTTGTTTAGTTTGCACCCTTTATCTGTATAAATAAGACTGTTTGAATCTTGCATGGAGGCTCACATTATCTGATTGTATTAGCAGAGCGCTGTGCTAATAAACAGAGTGGTCTTGACAAAATTGTGAGTCCTGATTCTAACTTTGACAATTTGGAGGTTCTACCGAGATGGCAACCGTCTTCACTGGGGCTGTGTGATTTCTGACCGTTTTTGTAGGACGACCGTGGTAGCCGGCACCTGGGCATTTGGCCCGAGCGGTCCTCCTCCTGAACGGAAGGGCACACAACCACAGTGAGGTCTACGCCATTGAACCTATTGGTTCCCACTCTGTTCTGATAGGGATCCCAGGATCTGGCATCAGGAATCTGGTCAGGTAATTATTTCTGTGTTTTGTCCGGACTGAGGACTGTCCTGTCTCTGTGTCTATCTGTCCTCCTGTGGAGTGTTTGAGTCTGGGTGCCATCTCCGTCCGGGGATCGGCCGACCAAGGGGTTCCTGTCCCCGCGGTCTGAGTGAGTGAAATCTGCACAATCGCAGCCGCACCGCACCTTGGGTAAAACCCTTGGTGTGAAAGCAAGGGCGATTGAGGCAGTAGCCTGTGGGCTCCTTTTGTGTGTTGCACCGGGCATCGCTCTGACGAACCCGAATTTCCTTCTTGTGTGATTGGTGTGTGTGTAAAGTCCTCCTGTATGGGTAACCAGACGTCTAAGTCGGGACAGTTCCCTAAAGGAACGCCGGCTCATTTTATGTATTTTAGGAAGGGTCCGAACTCCTGTAAATTTCTGGAAAAATGGTCTAGGCTAACTCAGGGAGATCCCAAAACTCAGTGGCCACTGTTAGGATCTTGGGACAAGGACCGAGTAGACGTCTTAAAAGACAAACTCGGCCAATCTAAAACTAAATTGGCCAGAGGAGAGGTTGATTGTTTCATGCAGTGGTGGGAAGAGGCAAATCGTAGGTGGACAGAATCGAAACTTGCCTCTCTCAAAGATTCAAATGATAAGTTAAAAGCTTTATTGAAAACCTCCTCTCCCACCACCAGACCGAGCGCTCCCCTTTTCCCCGTTCTCCGAGCAGATCCCCCTTCATACTCCTGTCTCTCTGTGAAAAAAGATGAAGAAAACTCCTTGTTAGATTCTGGGGATGATGATGAGGAAGACGCATTAATTGGCTTGGCAGCCTTGCGTCGGATCAATAGACAGTCACCAGATTCCCCAGCTCAGGAACAATTTCCAGAGATCTCCAGTTCAGACCCATCTGGATCATCCGATACCACCCAGGCCCATTCCTCTGATCCCGCTCTGCCCCGTAAAAGCTTATGCTTGGGCCTTAAAAATATCCAGGCTCCCCTCCGAATCCTGCATACTGGGGGCCAAGACGGGGGTCCCACTTGGAGCTATAAACCCTGGACTCGTACAGAACTCCTTTCAGTTGTAAAAGGCTTTCCAAAGCCCCGGGAAAATCCTACCAAATTTGCAGAGGAATTTTTGTTAGTATGTGACACCTATGAACCCTCTGAGGCAGACCTCCTGCAGCTGTGCAAGCTACTTACCCCTAGTGAGCATGAAAAATGGCTCACAGCAGCAAATTGGCTCGCAGCTGACTGCCACTCTACTTTACCAGACACCGGTCCTAATGCTGAATACCGGAAAAGGTGTAAGGAGCGAGCTAAAAATCTATTTGAAGCCATCCCTCGGGTATGGACTCCTAAAACTAACTGGACGGCCATAAACGGCTGTAAGCAACGCCAGGGAGAAAACCCGGGTGACTATCGTTCCCGGTTAACTGACATTTTTCTGCAACATTCTGGTATACAGCAACCGGATAAAAATGGACAGGGCGCCCTGGCTAATGCGTTTGTTAATGGCCTCCGACCTGCTGTTGGTAACATGCTAAAACGAATAAGTGTTGGGTGGGAGACCGAAACCATGGACAAATTGCAAACAGTGGCAGAGCACTGCCAACGTACTTTAAAAGGAAAGGAGGAACAATCAGCTCAACAGTTAATGGCCCTGCAAATACAGCATTATTCAGGGCAGGGCAAACAGTACCAGGGACGGGGAAAATACCAGCGACGGGGACGTGGTCGAGGGAGGGGCCGAGGAACTGGATTTTCGGGTTATGGGGATGTTTGTAATTACTGTAAGCAGCCCGGACATTGGAAGAACGAATGTCCGAGCAGGCCTAGTAACTCTGTAAATAACCAGCTAGACCCCCTGCCGGCACAGCCAGTCAGTCCCCAGCCTTACTTTGTCCCACAGCAATGACGGGATGCCAGGGAACCTCAGGAAATTTTAGCTCCTTTACTACCTCTCACTCCCACGGGTGAGTGTGTGTTAACTATCAATGATTTGTCTCTCCCTTTCCTTGTTGATACGGGAGCTTCGCTCTCTGCAGTTCGTACTATTGACCTGCCTGCGGTTCCCTGCTCCGGAAAAACTGTGTCTGCTGTGGGCATTTCGGGAATCCCAACCCCTTATCCCCTTTCAAAACCTCTACCGGTCCAGGTTGGTCCCCTATCTGCAGATCATGCCTTCCTTCTCTCTGACTCCACTCCAGTAAACCTTTTGGGTCGGGATCTGTTATGTAAACTTGGCTGCACCATATACTGTTCCCCGGATGGTGTCTATTTGCAAATTCCCCAGTCCTCTCTGAGTGATTCTGTGGCCTCCCTGCTGTCTGAGACCCCCCTTTCCACCCCAGTCCCTTGTTGCACACTGGTCCCGTCCCTTGAACACCTAATTTCGCAGGTCCCATCCTCTCTGTGGCCAACCCATCCCTCTGAGGTGGGCCACCTAAATACTGACCCCGTCTGCATTACTGTTGACTCCTCCAAACCTCTGCCTCGCCTGTCTCAATACCCTTTAAACCCCGAAGCCGAGGCTGGCATTGCTCCGGTCATGACCGCCCTGCGGGAGCAAGGCATTATTGTTCCCTGCTCCGGTCCCTGTAACACCCCTATCCTCCCAGTTCGAAAAGCTGATGGCAAATCATGGCGATTTGTTCAGGACCTTCGAGCCATTAATCGTATTGTCATACTTGCCTTTCCTGTTGTCCCTAACCCAGCAACAATTCTGGCTTCTATCCCACCAGAGGCAACTCACTTTACCGTTGTTGATTTGTGTTCTGCTTTCTTTTCTGTTCCGGTTCACCCTGACTCCCAGTACCTCTTTGCCTTCTCTTACCAGGGACAGCAATATACATGGACTACGCTTCCCCAGGGGTATACTGAAAGCCCGTCTTACTTTTCCCAGGCACTAGCCCGAGACCTAGCTGACCTTGTTTTCCCATCCGGGTCCACTCTAGTCCAATATGTAGATGATCTACTCCTCTGTTCCCCCTCGTTATCTGCCTCAAAAACTGATTCTTTAGTGCTCCTTACTACCCTAGCAAAAAAAGGTCACAAGGCTTCTCTCTCTAAACTACAGCTCTGTCAAGCCTCTGTCACATACCTTGGTTTTCTCCTCTCCCAGGGTTCCCGTACACTTTCTCCTGCCCGCGTCCAGGCTATCCTCAGCTTTCCCCGACCCCGCTCCCCACGCCAGGTCCGAAAGTTTTTGGGCATGGCTGGATTTTGCAGGCAATGGATTCCCCCGTATGCCTCCCTTGCAAAACCTCTCCAGGAACTCACTCGACTCTCTGTGCCTGACCCCATGCCATGGCCCCCTGAAGCAAACTCTGCCTTTGTTTCCCTCAAACAGGGTTTGGCTTCTGCCCTCGCTTTAGGGCTGCCTGACTACTCTAAGCCCTTTACCCTTTTTTGCCATGAACAATCTGGGTGTGCACTTGGAGTTCTCACTCAGGTGCACAGAGGCAAGAACCGCCCAGTGGCTTACTTCTCTGCCACTTTGGACCCTGTGGCCCAAGGCTTACCCCCCTGTCTGCGTGCTGTGGCTGCCGCAGCGCGCCTAGTTGAAATGTCCGAATCCCTTGTCCTTCGCTCTCCCCTTACCCTCATGGTCCCTCACTCTGTGGAAACCCTGCTGTTACAACGTAACACAGGCCACCTCTCCTCCGCTCGCCTTACTAGGTATGAACTTTTACTGCTGTCAGCTTCGTATATTACTGTGAAGCGTTGTTCTCAGTTAAACCCTGCCACTCTCCTTCCTTTGTCTGATGATGGTGATCCCCACGACTGCCTTGCAACTGTTTCTGCTGTCACCGTCCCGCGCCCTGACCTCTCTGATGCCCCTCTCCCTAACTCTGACCTTGTTTTGTTTACTGATGGTTCCTGTTTTTGAGACAACCAAGGTTGTCTCCTTGCAGGGTACGCTGTAGTGTCACTCGCTGAGACCCTAGAAGCTGCGCCTTTACCTTCTGTAACCTCAGCACAAGTTGCCGAATTGGTTGCCCTCACCCGTGCCTGCTTTTTGGCAGAGGGACGCTCCGCCACTATTTATACTGACTCCCGCTATGCTTTTGGGGTTGTACATGACTTTGGCACCCTCTGGCAAGCTCGGGGTTTCCTTACTTCTGCCGGTACCCCTATTAAGAATGGCCCCTACATCGCTGCCCTCTTGTATGCAGTTTTACTTCCGTCTGCCCTAGCTATTGTTAAGTGCCCTGGCCACTCGATGGCAGATACTGATGTTGCTAAGGGTAACGCATTTGCTGACACCTCTGCTAAACATGCTGCTGCCATAGAACCTTCCCCAGATGCGTTTCTAGGTTCCCTTTCTGTTTCTATACCACCGCCGTCCCTCACTGACCTCACCCTGCTCCAAGACTCTGCCCCAGAAGTCGAAAAAGACTCCTGGATTGCCCAGGGTTGCTCTCTATATCCTGATTCCCTTTGGCGTTCGCCTACTGGTGCCTTTGTGGCCCCCTTTTCACTCTATCCGTCGCTGGCCGACCTGCTACACGGTGTTTCGCATGTCGGAAAGGAGGGGATGGTCTCTGCTGTAACTAAGGCAGGATGGTGGGCCCCGCATTTCAGCTCCTTTGCAGCCCGCCACTGTTCTGCCTGTACCACTTGCCAAAGCCATAATATTGGTAAACCTGTAAAAGTGGCTCAGGGGTTCCGGGGCCTGCCCCAGGCACCATTCTTGCATTGGCAACTTGATTTTGTACAAATGCCTAAGTGTCAACGATATGAATTTATTTTGGTTATGGTATGTTTATTTTCTGGTTGGATTGAAGCCTTTCCTTGTCGCAAGGCTGACTCACTGTCTGTTGCTAAATGTTTGTTAAATCATATTATGCCTGCCAAGGGAATTCCTGCCACTCTGTCCAGTGATCGGGGTACACATTTTACCGGACAACTTGTTCAACACCTGGATCGTATATTACATATCACACACCTGCTGCACTGTCCCTACCATCCACAAAGTGCAGGTGCTGTGGAAAGGCGAAATGGTGTACTTAAGAATAAGCTTGCTAAGATTTGTGACTCCACAGGGTTAAGCTGGCCAGCAGCTTTACCACTAGCCCTTATGGAAATGCGATCCACTCCATCCCAAAGGCATAAATTGAGTCCCTTTGAAATTGTTATGGGACGGCCCATGCGAGCTATGGCTACCATTACTCCAGTCCCAGACTTGAACTTGACTCACAGTACGCTCCTTCAATATTGCAAGGGATTAATGCAAGCTGTAAGTCACTTCCATTCACAGGTTCGAGCCACCTGGCCAATAGAACCCACCTCTGACGCTTGCCACGACCTCGAGCCAGGTAACTGGGTCTACGTACGGCACCATCATCGAAAACACGCCTTGGAACCCCGGTGGAAGGGTCCTCATCAGGTACTGCTTACTACCCAGACAGCTATTAAACTATCTGGCATTGCAGCGTGGATACATGCTTCGCAGTGTAAGAAGACACCCTCCCCGGCGAACCAATCATCACCTCAGAACTGCGCAGAGTCAATTTTGACTCCGGAAGAAGACTTAGAGGAACAGCCTGCAATACCTTACCATCTACGCTCTCGTAAGGGTTGCCAGAAGCAGACGACGACCTAAAGCAAGGCCCGAGAAGGAGCAGTAGTGAGCCTAGCGCCTGCTGCCTGGTGGACGTAAAACCGTAACTACGGTTCCATCAGTTGAGGTTGTCAGAACCAGAAGGGCCTTGCCTCCAACATGCACCTCTGGTGGCGCCTGTTCCTTGGCTGCTGGTGTCTTAAGGTCTGGGGAGTCCACAATGACAATTCTTTTATCCAGCAGCAAGTGTGGATAGCTCAGATGCTTAATATTTCTAATTGCTGGGTCTGCAGCCACATCCCAGCTCACTCTCAAGCTGGTGTTCCTGTCCTGGCAATCCCACTCAGTTCCCCAGACCTCACTGGAGGACTTCGTCCGTTTAACAAAACATGGAACAGCAATGACACTTGGGAAGCAGTGGGAATAAATGTATCTAAATGGATAAGTGTGGTGGAGGGAAAAGGTCATTGGTGTTGGGTGTGTAATGGGACAGGGCTGGATCTGGGAAAAAGTCATTGCCTTCAGCATATTGTGGCAAATGGTGTATGGGATTATTCGAACAAAACTAAAGAGTGGCGGGCCGGGTATGGGGATATGAATTTTTTCTCAACCTGGGATCAAACAGAAAAATCAATTTCATGTTCCCCCTACAGTAATCTTAGTGGAAACAATACAATCTTTCAATGCCATGCAAATAACACCACTCCTTGTAAGGAGAATTACCCTGTGCCCTTCGGAGGATATTACTCCTCCTTTGTAGGCACCTATGTGACAAATGGGTGCAACCGACCCTTCCCAGCCTTAATAGGCCATCATTGGGTTTGTGGGACCAAAGCTTATACTGTGTTATCAGCTAACTGGTCAGGTATCTGTTATCCCGCTCGACTCTTCCCACAATTCCGAGTGCTGGGGTCCTTCCCACGAGAACGCCTGCGTAATTTCAGGCGAAGAAGAAGGGACTTATCAGATGCCCAATGGTATGTAAATAACATAAGCCCCTTGACCTGGGAAGAGGCCATTGGCAGTTCCCTTATCCCACTTGGGGGAGTAATACACCATGCAAAAAGGCTCCTAAGGTTACAAGCAGTAGTTGAAATAATGGCAAATGAAACCGGAGAGAGTTTAAAGACCCTGGCCAAAGAAACAGGGGCGATCCGACGATGGCCCTCCAAAACCGTCAGGCACTGGACATGGTGCTGGCGGCCAAAGGAGGGACCTGTGCTCTCATTGGAAAAGAATGTTGTGTGTTCATACCTGACGACACCAATGAGGTAATAGATCGCGCTAGTCACTTAGAACAAATTGCATCTCTTCCCCATGAAGAGCCAAGTTCTTTATGGAAGTGGCTAAGTAACCTATTCAATTTCTCTGGCATAGGAAACTGGTTGTTTCAGGGAGCCCTGACTATCCTGTGTGGAATCCTAATGATTTTTGTATGTTTTCAGTTAATCTCCTGTTGTATCCAGAATTGTGTAAGGTATGCCACCCAGGTGACTACCCCAAAACAGAGTGCTAATATGATGATGTTAAATATCACTGATGAACAAAGAGATAAAGAACTATTAATATGTGGAACCCAGTAATTGTTGGTCTTTGCGTAAGCTTGACCAAAAGGAGGGATTGTGAAAGTGAAATGAATTATACTAAAGAAATAGAATGAATTAAAGAATGCTGTATGTACCTTTAAGTAGAAATGAGAAATGCTGCAAGCCAGGTGTGCAGGAAAGCAGACATTAACTGCTTAACTTACCACTTAAGGGCAATTGGTGAAGCATTAGTCTTAGATCGATAAGAGTTAACAAGGAAGCAGGATATGCATATTGTGCTCCATGCATATTTTACAATTTTGCTCTCTCTGTCCTTTTGTTTAGTTTGCACCCTTTTATCTGTATAAATAAGACTGTTTGAATCTTGCATGGAGGCTCACATTATCTGATTGTATTAGCAGAGCGCTGTGCTAATAAACAGAGTGGTCTTGACAAAATTGTGAGTCCTGATTCTAACTTTGACACACTCCATTGACACAGGTAATGCTCACCCAATTAGAACCCCACCCTACTGGGTGTCTCCTCACGCCCAAACGGCTATAGAACGGGAGATCTAGGATATGCTACAGATGGATATAATCCGCCCCTCTAACAGTGCATGGGCATCTCCAGTGGTTCTAGTTCCCAAACCAGATGGGGAAATACGCTTTTGCGTGGACTACCGTAAGCTAAATGCTGTAACTCGTCCTGACAACTATCCAATGCCATGCACAGATGAGCTACTGGAGAAACTGGGACGTGCCCAGTTCATCTCTACATTAGACTTAACCAAGGGGTACTGGCAAGTACCGCTAGATGAACCCGCCAAGGAAAGGTCAGCCTTCATCACCCATGCAGGGGTGTATGAATTTAATGTGCTTCCTTTCTGGCTGCGAAATGCACCCGCCACCTTCCAGAGACTTGTAGATGGTCTCCTAGATTGGGAGAATCTGCAGTTGCCTACCTTGATGATGTGGCCATTTTTTCTGATTCATGGGCAGAACACCTGGAGCACCTAAGAAAAGTCTTCGAGCGCATAAGGCAGGCAGGACTAACTGTTAAGGCTAAAAAGTGTCAAATAAGTCTAAACAGAGTGACTTACCTTGGACACCAGGTGGGTCAAGGAACTATCAACCCCCTACAGGCCAAAGTGGATGCTATCCAAAAGTGGCCTGTCCCAAAGTCAAAGAAACAGGTCCAATCCTTCTTAGGCTTGGCCGGATATTATAGGCAATTTGTACCACACTACAGCCAAATCGCCGCCCCACTGACAGACCTAACCAAAAAGAAATAGCCAAATGCAGTTCAGTGGACTGATGAGTGTCAGAAGGCCTTTAACCAGCTTAAGGCGACACTCATGTCTGACCCTGTGCTAAAGGCCCCAGACTTTGACAAACCGTTCCTAGTAACCACAGATGCGCCCGAGCGTGGTGTGGGAGCAGTTTTAATGCAGGAAGGACCGGATCAAGAATTCCATCCTGTCGTGTTTCTCAGCAAGAAACTGTCTGAGAGGGAAAGCCACTGGTCAATGAGCAAAAGGGAATGCTACGCCATTGTGTACGCGCTGGAAAAGCTACACCCATACGTTTGGAGACAGCGTTTCCAACTACAAACCGACCATGCTCCGCTAAAGTGGCTTCATACCGTCAAGGGGAATAACAAAAAACTTCTTCGGTGGAGTTTAGCTCTCCAAGATTTTGATTTTGAAATACAACACATTTCAGGAGCTTCTAAGTGGCTGATGCACTCTCCCGTGAAAGTTTCCCAGAATCAACTGGTTAAAAATTGTTCTTGGAATGTGGGACATATTATTAGTTTTTATATAATCAGTAGTATGTCTAAAGGTGCATGTGTCTTATTAACTCTGTTTTCTCCTAGAGCTCCAGGAAAAAAATCACAGCCAGTGTGGAACCGGCTGTTCAACACTATCTGTGATTTGGGGGGCGTGTCATAACTATAAAGGGAAGGGTAACAGCCCTCCTGTGTACAATACTATAAAATCCCTCCTGGCCAGAGACACCAAAATCCTTTTACCTGTAAAGGGTTAAGAAGCTCAGGTAACCTGGCTGACACCTGACTCAAAGGACCAATAAGGGGACAAGATACTTTCAAATCTTGGTGGGGGGAAGGCTTTTGTTTGTGCTCTTTGTTTTGGGGGTTGTTCGCTCTTGGGACTAAGAGGGACCAGACATCAATCCATGCTCTCCAAATCTTTCTGAACAAGTCTCTCATATTTCAAACTTGTAAGTAACAGCCAGGCAAGGCGTGTTAGGTTTATATTTGTTTTCTCAACTTGTAAATGTTCCTTTTGCTAGAGGGTTTACCTCTATTTGCTGTAACTTTGAACCTAAGGCTAGAGGGGGTTCCTCTGGGCTCTTTGAATCTGATTACCCTGTAAAGTTATTTTCCATCCTGATTTTACAGAGATGATTTTTACCTTTCTTTCTTTAATTAAAAGCCTTCTTTTTAAGAACCTGATTGATTTTTCCTTGTTTTAAGATCCAAGAGTTTGGATTGGTGTTCACCAGGAAATTGGTGGAGAAGTCTCTCAAGGCTACCCAGGGAAGGGCTATAGTACTTGGGAGGGAGATATTCTGTGGGGGGAGGTAGACAGAGTTTCCCAAATAACTCATAAATAATTTGGGTGGTAGCAGCAAAACCAGATCTAAGCTGGTAGTTAAGCTTAGAGGTTCTCATGCAGGTCCCCACATCTGTACCCTGGCGCTCAGAGTGGGGAAGGAACCTTGACAAAAGCACTTACTTGGAAGGAAATAGTGGGGTCGTGGTAGTCCATGGAGAGCTAGTGGCATTCGCTATTTACTTACTGAATGTTATTTTGTGGCAGGAAACCTCAGGACTCAAAGCATGGGCTTGATCATCCCAACCTGACCAATGCAGTGTTACCAGCTCTCGTGAATTTATCACAAATCTCATGATATTGGGTATTTTTACTTAAATCCCCAGCCCCTGGATGTAAGGGTTTACATGAGAAGCTCAGCTTCCATTAAAAAAAAAAAGCATGTAGCCCTCATGGTTACAGACCACAGCTTGAAAATGTGACCCACGCTGCACCCTAAAGACTGAAAAACCACAAGGCAAAGAAAAAAAAAACAATTTATGATTGTTTTAAAATCTCGTGATTTTTAAGCCAGTCTCGTGATTTTGGGGCCCACAATTTCTAAATGTACCGGGCTGGCAATCCTGCCAACCTTTTGAGGCAGAGGGTAAGAATGTGAATTCCATCTGACAGGCTTCCCCACACTCCTGCGTGCTGGGTACCTATTTCCCTATACTACAACCTTATTCCCACCTTCCTTCAGGGCTCAACTGTAGCTGCAGCACAAGGTATCATTAATCTCCTGAGAGTTTGTGCCTGGCTAGGAGAGGGGCTTTGGGACTGGGGCGGTTGTGAGACCTGTTCCTGAGGTGGGTTGTGACAACAAACTGGCTTTGGGACACTATCACTTTTCAGATTAAAAAAAAGTTTGTACAATTCCAGTTTGCACGGATCTAAATGACTAGGCTGGCACCCAGTGGATAATTTCTGAAGTCTTCATCTTGAACCAAAATATAAAATAAAGCACCTACAACAAAATCAACTGCTTTTGTTTGTGGATTGCAGTGAGTTAATATAGGAGCTGCCAAAATACCAAAATAAAGGCCAAATATTGCCAATGGAGATTTGCACTGTGCTTGGTGTTGATCTGAGTGAAAAGGTGCTGGGAACAAGATGGATCATTGCATACTGGGACATGTTGCTGCATACGGCCTTGCTCCATTAAATGTGTGAGTATTTGCAGATTGCTTGCATTTTATGCAAATTATGTGTTGCCCTTTTGGAGTCCTGGCAGGTTAACAATGCAATCATCACCTGGGAAAAGTCTGGGTGTTGCTCAGTTAATGGCAAATCTCAGAAACTGTATCCGTGTGCATGTTGATCCCTCATGTTCTCCACACAATAAAACTGGTCTCAGGCAGTCTCTATCACAAAATATTGTCAGTGGGTCATAGTTTGATGGGCGGCCTTGACTTTAATTACTTGGCTACACTTAAAGGTGTCATTTGTGATTCCACACTAGAAAATACCAGTTGGAACTTGCTAAAAGACCTTTAAAAACCAATCTACAACTATTGGATTGTTCTCGTATCTGTTGTTTATTTATTTGTTGCTACAGCTGTGTTATCAAAAGCTGTGATCTTGTCAGAGTCTTGTCAGCTCTGCATGAACAGGCTAGTCTAGTACTTAAATAGAAGACGTCTAGGGAAAACCTATGAGCCAGTAATCTAGCAGGGTGTTGGGAGGTGGGGCTTGGCCCTGTATTCATGCCGTAGCACTCATCCACGTGTAAACCTGAGGTCCTGATCATTTATGGCCATCGTGGTAGATGGGGCTGCTCTGTAATGCCGCCTGTGGGAGACAGAGCGGTACTGCAGTTAAATAATAAAATAGACTCAGGATTTGGCGATCTGCTGCCTTTAAGTAAAGAAGCAAAACTTCCAATGCAAGCACTTCATTGTAGCACTTGAAGGCAAGGCTATGACCTGGCCCTGGGTTCCAGGCTAGCATGGAAGCATCCTCCTCTGGTCCAGGCTCCCCCAGCTCTGCCACAGAGGAAAAAGCAAGTAAGCATTCTTAACTGATTTGCTGGCTCTTGATTGGTCAGTATTTCCTCCAGGCCCTTCTAGGCCTGTGGAGGACTGGCTTGTTGGTAGCTTGGTCTGAGTGTATTTTCTTTATGCAGGGGGTGTCAGGGAACTGATGCCTCCTGCAGGGGGCAAAGCAAGCCTGATAGCCCGCCATCACACACCTCCCCCGCACAGAACAGGCCCAAGGTCTGATCTCCCCCTTCTGCAATAACTCCACTGTCCTGGGAAAAGAAGTCTGTTGTCGTGCGGAGAATCCAGTCGGTGTTGCAGACAAAAGGTTGAAGTGCCAAATACCACAGAGTAATGTGAGGATTAGTGTCCTTCATTGCCTGCAACCATTTAAGGGGTGCCTGGTCCATTGTTAGGTCAAAGGGAGCCCCTAAAAGATAGCTCCACAGTCCATTTGATGGCTAGGTACTCTTTCTCAGTAGCAGAATATCTAGTTTCTTGTGGTTGCAGTTTCCAACGTAGGTATAGTACTGGATGTTCCACACCCAACAGCAGTGCTCCCAATCCAACTGTAAAAGTGTTGGCCCTGGGCCCCAGCAAGTCTGAAGCCCAAGCCCCACCGCCCAGGGCTGAAGCTGAAGCCCCACCACCTAGGATTAAGATCACATGCCCCCCGCCCAGGGCAGAAGCCCTTGGGCTTCAGCTTGGCCCCCCGACCCAGGGCGGTGGGGCTCGGGCGGGCTCAGTCTTTGGTCTCCCCTCCTGGGGTCGTATAGAAATTTTTGTTGTCAGAAGGGGGTCATGGTGCAATGAAGTTTGAGAACCGCTGCTCTAGTGATTGCAACACCGAGGCCCAGATGCGACTGTCAACTTGTACTACAAATGACGATATCGTCCAAACAGTAAGCTGCAAACTGGCTGTGCAATCTGGAAAAACCCTGGTCAGGAGGGAGAGAGAGATACAGTATGTCGATCCCCACCCATGAGAGTAATGGCTGAGGAGTCAGGAGTCCGGAAGGGGTGCCCTGCCCTTACTTGGCCATGGAGAGGGAATAGAGAGGCAGTTGCCTTGAACTGTGACAGGAATAAGTGCTGAGACTGAACATGCAGTGCTCTGAAGGCAAGGAGGAGAAGCTAGACTTTGGGTATGTCTACACTACCCGCTGGATCGGCGGGTAGTGATGGATCTATCGGGGATCGGTTTATCGTGTGAAGTATAGACGTGATAAATTGATCCCCGATCGCTCTCCCGTCGACTGCTGAACTCCAGCAGTGCGAGAGGCGGAAGCAAAGTCGACGGGGGAGCCGCGGCCGTCGATCCCGCGCTGTGAGGACACGAAGTAAGTAATTTTAATTCGATCTAAGATACGTCGACTTCAGCTACGCTATTCTCGTAGCTGAAGTTGCGAATCTTAGATCGATCCCCACCCCCAGTGTAGAGGAGACAAGAAACCCAGGAAGGAATTAAAGGAGTGTGGCATGGTGGGGAGGGTGTGTGTGACATGGTCAGAGCAACAGAGAGAAGGCAGGTGATTTCCACTGCAGCATTCCAGATAGTGCAGAGGAAGAGATGAAATGCCAGGACAGAAGAGAGGAGGTTGAGCTAAGGGGAGAAATGGTGTGCCTATAACTGTACATGTAGTAAATGTATATATAATAGGATCTTGGGGTGATGCAACCAGTTTCATTCCACAGGCCTTTGTCTGGGGCAGGCACCTTCTTTCTTGAACAGCAAGTCTATTTCTGAATAAATCTACGTTGGAGCTCACTGTGTGTGCAGTGCCTTCAAGCGTTCGTTTTATCATCCTAGAAACAGACAAGGTAATGTGGAGGCCTGCATTCATGCGTTTGGCAAGGAGTGGTGCATTTTAATCACTGCTGCTATATAATTAAGTGCCTATAGGATTCCACTCTTGTATTCTTCTCCTAGTTTTGGAATCACTTGGCCCCAATTATATATTTTACTACTACTCATTGTCATATAAACATGAATCTATCCATGTTGGCTTCATTTCACATATTCATTGGGGGAAGGTTTGACATGCAGAGTATGTGCTATCCATTATTTTTGTCCCAGACACAGCATGCAGGCTGTCCATTAGCTTTGACACACACACAGTGTATGCTGTCCATTAGCTCCAATACAGTACACTTGCTGCCCATTAGAGCTGGATTGCAAAATAGGCATTAGGCTCAGTTAACCAAGACACATTTCTGAGTAAGAGCTCCAGGGCAGAGTAGTTTTATTTAGAACTGTCAATATTTCATTGAAATGGGTGACTAGGTGAGCAAACATACATCTCTCAGTGTTACTGGATTGTTTCAAGGGGGGATACTTGGAGTTTAATTTCATACAGTATGTGTGAAGAACTTCCTTTCTGTCTGTGATAGAGCCTCTCGTTATAAGCATGCCCGTGACACAGTACTTTTCAGTTCAGTCCTAGACAGCCCCTTATAAACAATGAATCAAATCATGACCATTCAGAACATTCACCAGAAACAGTATGCGCTTCCTATGAAGAGATGGGAATTCTTGAAGACAATGAGATGCCATCCTGAGCCTGACATGCTGGCCTCACAGGCACAGAACTGCAACTGATAAAAATGTCAGGGACTAGCTCCCTCCCTATGGGGAAAATGCCCTTTGAATGCTCAGTGCTAAAAGGGACCTTCTGAGGCAATGTTCAAAATGAAAATTCAGTTCAACTGCTGAGCTGCTAAGGCCTCAACGCTAGGTGGGATCATCTAACGTCAGGCTCACAGGGCCCAAATCCCTCTTTCTTTTCTACGGCCACTGAATTTAATTGAACTAAGCCAGTTATTTCAGAAAGTCCTAGTTGGACTCCTGAATGAGTTGTTAATTTTCCATGCAGTTTATAGATCTTTCCTGAAGTTCATGCAGTATTTCATAGTAACTATGTAAATAATTCATTTCCCTGCTGTCTCCCATTACTCCTTAGTCCATAGACGTCGTTTCCATTTGCTCCTTAAAGCACAAATCCACAGAACTTGGGACCCTCAATTTCTTTCCCCCTTGAGTCTTGTGTCTGAATCTTTAAGCCCTGAAACGGGGTTTATACGATGACACCAGTTTGAATTTCTCTCAAACACTAACCACTAACACTGAGGCCTGGTCTACACTACAGAGCTAGGTCAACAGAAGCCACCTTGCGTAGACCTAGTTGTGTGTGTGTCTACACTTGAATTTGTCTCCCACCAATGTAATTTCCCTGTTACAGCAACACCGTAACACCACCTCTGGGAACAATGTTGAGCCATGGTTGATGTACTGAGGTCAACACAGCATGAGTATAGACACTGTGTCACTTATGTTGACCCTAACAGTCCTCCAGCAGCTGTCCCATCATGACCGACACTGACTGCTCTGGTCACAATTGTGAACTTCACTGCCCAGGGGCCACCACGACTGGAAGGCCCCCCCACCCCTCCGCTTTAAAGCCCTGTGAATTTTTGAAATGCCTTTTCCTGATTGTCCAGCTTGGCTAGCACATCTAGCAGCTCTCCAATGCTGTGTGCAACTGCCCAGCTGACGATACTGGCGACACACTCCAGACGTGCTCCGGCTTGGAGCAGACAGGAGATATTGGATCTCCTGGGCCTGAGGGGAGAATAGGCTGTGCATGCACAGCTACAGACCAGCCACAGAAATGTGGACATCCATGAGCCGATTGCACAGGGGATTCAGAAGGAGTACGACAAGGCCCAGCAGCAGTTCGGCATGAAAGTGAAGGAACCGGGTCAGGCATATCTAGGGTGACCATATTTACCTATGCTGAATACGGGACGCCTGGTAAAATTACTCATATTCAAACGAGTTCAACGGCAATCAATCCAAACTATGCAGTACAAACGTTCAAATTAACAGCGAGTTGACTGAGCCCCAGTTAAAAAGAAATACTACGTAGTTGGATTCTTTTTATTTACCTTCTTATCTTTAAGGCTTTAGGGTTCACACAGGGAGAGGTGACACACCCACACACACTCATGTACACCTCTCCCACACACGGGGGGGGGGACGGGACTGACCAACCTGACCCTCCCTGGCCGGCGCTCTCTGCCGTCCATACCTGGCTAGGCCACTGGGATGGACCAGCCTCTCCTGGTACCTGGTGCCACATGTTCCCGAGACATGGATTTCTGCCAGGGTTCACACCAGATTGTGGCCTGCAGCAGCCTTTTGGCACTTTGTGGTGGGGAAAGGACGGAAACTGCTTCCAGCCACAGGAGAGTGGGGGGTGTGGGGGAGGGATGACCTGGCCCGTGTCTTTTGCAGCACTCTTCTCTTCCCTCTCCTTTCCCCCCTCCCCATGTCTGGAAGCAGCTTGTCCCTTCCTGCCCGCACAGTGTCGAAAGGCAGATAACACCTCCAGGCCACGGACATAACCCAGCCGCCTCTGGCTACAGCATCGGCAAGAAGGGGTTAAGCCCTAAGGATGCTTTGTGCACCAGGGCTCAGGGAACCTGACTGCAGGGGCTTCAGCGAACCGGGCCGGAGAGGTGGCTCAGCAGAGAAGGGTGCTTAGGGGATGGAGCAGCCCCACACTCCCTAGGGGCAGGGTCCAGGGCGGGGGAGAGGGCGGGTGAAGAGGGTGCTAAGCCCCTTCCCGGGGGGCTGCTGTGGATCCTGCAGGGCCGGGGTGTGAACAGGCTGGAAATCACTTCCCTCTGCCTCGCCACTCCACAGCTTAGCTGAGGGGTGGAGAGGCTTCCCCGTGCCAGCGCTGTGTGGGGCTTTGGCACATGCAGGGCTCAGCTCCTTCTGGCCAGTGCCCCGGGCCAGAGGGTCTTGGGCTTTCCTGGGGCACCATCCCAGCCAGAGGCAGTGGGGGAGGGAAGGAGCCTGCCAGCCAGGCTGTTGGTGAGCTGAGCGCTCTGACCAGGGGGTGGTTCTCTGCACAGTGCTGGGAGCGGGACGCACCCAGCCAGTGGGGATATGGCGCAGCAGCGGGGCTGGGGGATGAAGGGGCAATGCAGGGAGAGGACAGGAGAGGGAGCACGTAAAGGGCCGATGGGTGGGCAGCAGAGGTGACATGTAACTGGCCACTGCCTGGCACCTGCCTGAACTCACCAACCACCGTAGCTCACAGCGCGCAGCCAGTGCTGGCTGGAAATAGGATGGGGGGCGAGACCCTGCTGTCCAAGAGCTCGCATGCAGCGGGGGCTGTGCTGACGGACTGGCACTGGCCAGGGAGGCCAACAGTCAATCCAATGCCAAGCCGCAGATCTGCCACTTCGCCAAGTATGGCATACAGCTCGTTGTAGGAGACCCCCCCGCCTCCCCCCAGACCACTGTGGATATCTCCGATCAGCCCTAGTCACAGGTCCCTGGTGGGTACAGTTAGGATGAGGTGAAGGAGGAGGTGGAGGAGGAACATGCGACCAGGGGGTTATCCCTGTTATCCCTCAAGCCAGGAACTATTTGAGACTCCACCAGAAGTCCAGTCAGTCTTGGCATTCAAGCCCAGGTGAGCCCGATGCAGGGGAAGGACCCTCCGGTCAGTGTGTAAATTTATTTCACATTACAGTGGCGCCGCCCCCAACTTAATAGGACACAGCTATTGACTTTTCATTCATTTACTCACCCTAGAAGAGGCAGCAGTACAACAAACAGAGGTAGAGTTGTTATCTGGCTTTCATTCCTCTGTAGAGTTAGGCAGGGTGGGGCCAAGCAGAGCAGTTTGTTTATGTACACAGGGATGTCCCTTGAATCCTCCCGAGAAATCTCCATGAAACTTTCATACTCTGCAATCCTCTTCTGAAGTGTCTAGGGAGGGCTGTCTTATTTCTTCCTCTGCTGTAGGACACTTTCCCATGCCAGTCAGTAAGAACTTTGGCAGGCACCATTGCAATACACAAGCGAGCAGCATACAAGCCCCTAGCAGCTTTGAGATACCACCAGCAGCTGTGTTTTGTCACTCTCAGGAGTGAGATATCAGCTAAAATCACCACTGCCTGTGGAAAATGGTGCCAGTAATTCAATGCCATTGCCCTATACTCATAGTTTTATGCAACGAGCTATTCCCTTCTCATTTCTCTCACCCTGGCCGGCCATATTCACCATGGCTGGTGCTAAGAGTTGTGTCATACACAAGCACTCCAAAGCAGAAGTGTCAATGAGCATGTCGTGTTTAAAACCTCAGGGGAGCAAGGGAAGGGCATTCTGAATCTTAACTTCCATTTTCAGTTGTGACTATACTGTCAATGGTACCTCTGTGTGTTTTATCTGCAGCTGAGGCCTTGAGGGGGTCCCTCTACAGACCCATAGAACGCCAGACTTAGGTAAGGATGTGGAATGACATGTTCAGTGAGATCCTGCAAGCCAGTTCTGCATCAGACCATGAGCAAAGGGCCAGGAGGGTGAACACTGCAGACTGTATGGAGACAAAAAGCAGACAGGAGAAAGACTCTGGAGTCCCAGCAGGAAAAGGAGAGGGCGATGCATCAGGACATAATGCTGCAGCCTCTTGTGGACCAACAGGTTCAACAATCAGTGACTCATCGCCCTTTGATAATTCACAGAGAGCTGAATTACAGCACCTCCCTACACACCTGCCTCCCACATGACATCAGGGGCGCATCCCTATCCCTATCCCTACTCCTCCACACTGCGGGACATAACGGACAACCACTGCTTCACATACACTGTGACAGCCACGGATTGCTGTATGTGTAGGTAAAATAGAAATGAATGTTCTTTCCCCTAGTGAAGTTCTGTTCCATTAGTTTATTAAGTTTTTAATGAATTTGCTTTTAAATTGCACAGATTTTTTTTCACAGTTTTGTTATGGAATAAAATTCTATTTAGAAAATACTGAATCTTTATTAGTTCACAACCTAGGCTGCAGAGTGCCTGGCGGTATGGAAAGCACTCACTTACTTGTTAATGTACAGTGTGACAACTCACAGGATCGATGACAAACACTCTGCAATCATCCTAAATGTACAGCAAGCACCACAAAATTAATAGGTGCCCGGACAGTGTTGTATTCACAGGTGTACCCCAAGCACCACTCAGTACCTAACAGGCCCCAAAACTGCAGGGCCAAGAAGAGCACAGTACACCGCAACGCATTAGTGTGGCACACTCAAAGTGCTCTTTCAAAGCCTTCCTGAGCCATATAGTTCTGTGCTGAGCTCTTCTAATAGCCTTTGTGTCTGGTTGTTCAAACTCAGCAGACAGCCACTCTACCTCTGCCCTCCACCACGGCAGCAAATTCCCCCCCCGCATTTGCTTCACAGATATTATGCAGGACACAGCAGGCAGCTATAACCTTTGGGATTTTTTTTCACTGAGCTCCAATTTTGTGAGTAAACAACACCAGCATCCCTTCAATCTACCAAAAGTACATTGAACTGTCATTCTGCACCTGTGGTGCCAGTAGTTGAATCGTTCCTTGGTGCTGTCGAGGTGGCTGGTGTGCAGCATGGAAGCAAGGGATAGGTTGGGTCCCCCAGCATCATTATTGGCATTTCAACATCACCAATGATAATCCGCCACTTGGGAGAGAAAATCCCTGCTTGCAGCTTTCTGAACAGTCCTGTGTTCTTAAAGATACGGGTGGCAAGCCCCTGCCCTGATCAGCCAACATAGATGTTGGTGAAGCATCCCCGGTGATCCACCAACACTTGCATATCCATAGTAAAGAAGCCCTTTCTGTTGATATACTCTGTGGCAAGGTGGTCTGGTGCCAAAATAGGGATATGCATGCCATCTATTGCTCCTCTATAGTTCAGGAACCCCATTGCTGGAAATCCATCCACTATGTCCTGCACATTGCCAAGAGTCACAGTCCCATGTCCCCTGCACACTTGCATGACAACTGCCCCATTGTGGATCTTCCAACTCCAAAATGATTTCCCACTGACTGGTAGCAATCCAGCGATGCAGGTTTCCACAGTTCAATCGCCACTCACTTCTCCAGTCAGGGCAGCTCTCATTTTGGTGTTCTGGTGCTGGAGGGCTGGGATGATCTTGACTCACAGATCCAGGAACGTGGCCTGATCCAGCCAAAAGTTCTGCGCCCATTGTTCATCTTCCCACATCTGCATTATGATGTGATCCCACCAGTCAATGATCACTTCTTGGGCTCAGAAGCAGCGCTCTACCATCTGCAGATGCTCCATGAATGCCACCAAAAACCTTGAATTTGTTCTCACTATGTCCCATAACAATCTGTCATCCAAGATATTGTCATGTTCCAGGCTGATTTGGTTCTTCTTATGCGCCCTGTGCTTAAATGCTTATGACAATAGAGCAGAGCTGTGCAGGCTCCATGCTTCTGTCAGAGATGGAGATAGCGAGGAAGGTTGTGTGGGTTTCATGGGATTTTTTAAAAAAAGGCACAAAAATGATGGGATATAGATGATATTATGGGGTGGAAACAGTTGCATGCTGGGAAGTTGACCCCTTGCTCCCAGTCACTCCTGCACAAAATGTTTCTGCTTCACCATGCATTACCAAAACGTCCCAAAAGACAGTGTGCTGGAGGGTGGCAGGTTTCACCCTGGAATACCTACCCATGGTGCTCCCATGTGCATGGACACAAACACTCCTGATGAGCAGGTGCAGCGCCAATGCAAGCAACTAAGTATGCACACGCACAAGCAATATACTAACTGCAGTGGCTTTATGCCAACAGAACTTGCAGGGACCAAAGTTTGTAGTGCAGCCATGGTCTCAGTAGCACTCTAATTCTGGTGGCATCGGCCAACTAAAAAACATATCTTGGACAATAAAAGAATAAGGATATAAAATGTGGGAATTTTTATTGAGGGGGGAGAGTATATGGATCATTCTAAATATGTTCAAACTCAGACCTGTTTTGTACAAGAATATTAGTTATAAACTGGCTTAGACTGTAGGAGTGCATAAACTACACCCATGAGCACGGGATGAACAGACAGACAGCTCTGATTGGCTGACATGGGGTTCCAGATTATGTACGTGTGTGTACGTGTGTGTGTGTATTCCTAAAGCCACAATGTTGAGGCTTCCGCAGTTACACACCTTTCACAGCTCCAATGACACATGACAAGGCAAATGAGAACAAAGGGAAAACCATTTTATCTTCAGTTCATAATTTTGTTTTTAAAATTATTAAATTTAGAAGGAAAATACAAGATCAAAGAAAGTGGAACTACAATGTATCCCCCTTACAGGAATGAACAGATGACAAATAGTCCTGCAGGAAGGTTGGAGGATAGTCCCCTCAATGAAATTTCATTGCATTTTAACCAAATATAAACACAGCATCTGAGCCCTATCCTGCCTTCCTGGTGTACCCATAACTCCTACTAATTTCACTAGACAGGGCACGCAAGGAATGCAGACAAAGGCACAGCCACATAAAAGGAAGTTGAGGAGTGAGAATGTATAAGTCCTGAAACCATTCTGAGGGGGGTATCAACAAGGTGAGGGAGGGAGGACAGGGTCTCACCATCTCCCCTAGTGGTTCCACCTATGAATGCAGGACGGGCCCTTCATTAGGAGTCTAAAATCTATAGCAGCTTTTCAGGAATGAACTGAATTCAAGGGTCTTCAACCCAGCAGGCAGCTGAAGCCACTTGGTGAAAATCAGGTGCTGGTACTAAAGAAAATGAACAATACCAATGAAAATTTTAAATCTCACCCATATTAATAATAATAAAGTACAGCACCTAGCACAATGGGGTACTGGTCCATGACTAGAGCTCCTACAGCTATGATAATACGCATAATAAACACACAGCATTTCCTGAGATGCCAGAGATTCAGAGGCGACCCATTTCTATCCAGAACCAGAGCCCTCAAGATGGCCTTCTGGGCTAACATGTTCTCTTTTCTACGGTTGCCCAATGCCCAGCACAATAGGGCCCCAATCCTGATAAGAGCCTTTTGACACGACTGCAGGATAAAGTGAGATGTCTGCCGTGATAACGATCTGTCCTGTTGACTCAGCACAGCTCAGATGTGGAGAGCTTCTCCAAAATCATCACTGGTTTTAGGCTGCTACCCAGTCTTAAATGCTGCCGCATGCTCACGTTCAATGAAAATCAACCAATTACAAATCAGATATACAGGGAAAAGACCTTTCAAGTTAAACTAAAAGAGATCTTTCCTTTATCATGACTGGATGCTTAATACAGGCTCCCTCCTCTTCCTGTTGAAGTCAATATGAGTTTTGCCATCAACTTAAATGAGAGGAGCTTTGTGCCCTTAAATCAGTGTTTCATTTAATCTACTTGTACTTGAAAAGAGTATAACAGTTTCAATGCACACCTGGGTACAGTAAAACAGATACATTTTGCAGAAGCCTCATGTCTTAGAGTACAGCATAAAACCATGCATGCATAGCTCATTAATACAGCATGCACTGGCTCCCTGCATATGTTGCCCATCTTGATCAACCCTGAGAGAGTTTGAGTGAATGTTGGTGCTGAGAAACTCACATCAGATCTTTACTACGACGAGTTAAACAAAAAAGAATCAGAATGTACAGTGGATCAACATTATGCCCATCTGCAGTGAAGGGAGTTTTCACTTTGAGCAACTACTGACAGCAGTTTTGAACTTACTAAGGAGTTTGAGACAGAAAAATAACCCAGGCGATATTTATAACTGCAGAAAAAGAAACACCTTTTGTTAATATTATACACCTCGCAATTGTACATATCTATTAACACTGTAAACAGAAGACTTAAATCAGCAATACAGAGAGATTTGTACAACACATCTCATTTTACAAGCCAGTTAGCTGCTACGTTTGTCCAGTTTTACTTCCAGCTGCAGTAGAAATAGCGTTTTGTTTTTTCTTTCACCATGAATTGCAATCAGAAACATTTCAAGAAACTTCACGAGCAAGTCAGAAGCCAGCACAATCGAGGTTTATCAGTGGGAAGGGACTACTCAGCCTATGGGATATATAAATGGTGCAGAACCACGAAATAGAACAAAGCATTCACTTCTCAGCACATACGAATGGAGATACTCATGTCTCCCCAGTAGTATGAAATTGAGGGCAGATCTACACTAGAAACACTGACATAGCGCCGGTGTGGACAGTGCTTAGGTCATTGTAACTTGCGTTGCTTTGGGTGGGGATATCTTTTTCACATTGCCCATCTCCTGTGCTCCTGAAGAAACATTAGTGTCTCCATCTTAAAAGGATCTTTGCTCTGGCAGTTGCATACATGTGTCTAAAAACATGATTCTGATCTAATTTACACCTACTCTATAGTGGTGTAACTCCAATAACTTCAGTGGAGTTAACTCCTCACATACACCAGCATCAATGAGATCAGATTCCAGGCTTGTGGTTTTATAACTGGATTTTCAAGCATAACAGATTGTAAATATGGGCATAAATCCAAATGCTCTTTGAACATAGGAAACCTTCGAATCAGGATCCAGCCTTTGCTGCCTAGGCCCGTTGTTACTGTAAACATTAAAAGCAACTTAATGCTTTGGAAATTACCTCTAACTACCTGTCACACTGGAGGACACAAAGCTGCTTAATCTTCACTAACTGTATTCCTAATCAAACATGAAAACATGCTGTAAACACACCAATTTGGTTAGCAAATTAAAATATTTTTAATTAAAAAGGTAGCAGCCTAATATTTGCCTCCCACTCCCTAACTGAAATGATTGAGGAGGAAGTGATCAGCACATGTGCTTAATGGACCTGATTCGGGGGTCTCATGGAGTGAGCACATGACTGGGAGCCCCAGAAGCTTCTGAGTTCTAAGGCGGGTCTACCACTGAATTGCTGTGTGGAACTGGGCATGTCTTGACCTCTCTGTCTCAGTTTCCCCTTATGTAAACTGAACATGGTGATAACACCTACCGTGCAGGAGTGTTGTGATAATCAAGATTACATCATCAGCGATGATGCAGAGTGCCATAGAAGTGTTGAGTATTATACCTTTAGAGAACAATGAATGGTCTTTACTGTCAGGAAATAGGATTTTCCAACATAAACTGTTAATGCAAAGTACATTAAGGACCAGCCTTGGAAAATCCTGACTCCCTGTAGCATAGATTCAATTGTTACCCAAGTACTAGTTCATCTGCCTTTTACTAGATTTGCCCGGGTGGCTTTCCAGACACACCAGAACACAGCCCTATAAAATAAGCAGCCCTTAATGCCAACATGATGCTGTTCTAAGGACTGTAATGAATGGTCATTTTTCCAGTGACCTTCAATCAATTTCTGAGAGGGTGGGAAAAAATAATTTCCATATAAAAAGGAAGAGATGTTTATATAAAATGTAGCTAGTGCTTTCCTGACCTAGTGAGTGCAGTACTATGTACTGTCAATAAAACTGGACCAGGAAAGTTATGTTTTTACAGGTATAGGACTTGATTCACCTCTGTGCCAGCACCCTGGGGTAGGCAAAGGGTGTTTGTGTTACCCAACCCCTAACTGTACCTCTTGTGATCCTGCCATGAGATCAGAGCCCTGCCGATGGAGGCTGCTTGTGCAGAGATATGCCAAATCAGGGCATCTCCCAGCTACAGCTGGAAGAAGTTTTTCAGACTAAACTATCTCCCCCCTACAGAAAATGGCAGATTTGGGTCGACTGAAACATTTTGCAAATTTGTGTTGAATTCACTAGTTGTTTCAGTTACCCCTCCCCCCCAACAAATCTGAAAAAAATCATATTTTGTTTTGACATTTTCTGTTAGTTTTGAATGTTACTACAATGTTATTAAAAAGGTTAAAACTTGACAATGAAATGTTTTGTTCTGAGTTGAACAAATATTGTATTCAACCCAAAACAATTTTTCTTCAGTTTTTTTGATTTGCTGAAAAATTCAAAGTTTTTCTGTTTTAGTCAACACCAAATGAATGCCCCCCTCCCCCAATTTTCTGGGTCAACCAGTGAACCAAGATATCAGCTATTGATACAGCTCTACCTCCAGTGACACTGGCTAGTGATGTATACTTTTGGGGCTGCGCTGGCAGAAGTGGTGGAGAGTACTGCTGCAGCTGCTTTGTACTGTCACAACCCCCTTCTGGGTCTCTTGAGAAGCCAGTGTCTTCACAGGCTGAATCAAGCTCATGGCTGTACAGGAGACAAATATAATGGACCTGAATGCAACTGAGAGTTTGAATGCAAGAACAGCCTTGCATCTGGCATGTCAATATAATAGAAGGCTTTATCACAAGGGTGCATTATGTGCTGGTCTGCTTATCATACTTTATCTTCTAAACAGGGGACTATCTAGATCCACAAGTGATACGAAGGTGTGGAATCCAGGGGTGTTCACTGAATAGATGCTATGCAAAAAAGGACAACTGGCCTCTTTTAAAAACAGTTGAGTGTTTGATATTACAATAGCAGAGGTCTGTTGAACACTGACTGAAATGTTGGTCACATTTTTGTTGGTTTCACCTAGGATGCTATTGAGGGATAATAAAAGCTCTTGGTTCAGGGCATAAATGAGAGCTGCAGGCACCAGGGAGATATTTCCACACTCTTCTCAGGCAGGGTACCAGACATGATGGGTCAATGATCTGATCTTTTATGGTGAATCTTATTTTTCTAAGAACTTCTGTTTTGTTGCAGAATATTGAGCCTCTAGCTGCCTTTGAAGGAGTGTGGTTTATTTTGCCTCTGTGACTTGCTAATGGTTATTACCCCAGGGGAGAGGGTTAATACAAAAATATAAAAGGCATGGCTTGATGTTTGAAGTTTTGTGTTTTATTGTAGTTGGCACCAGAAATGTTTTTGATCTATGTTATGTTCACATACATCCTCTGTAAACAAGAATGCATCAATATCGTTTCTTATGATTTTGTTTCAATGACTGTATGGTTTTTAAAAAATACATTCACAAACCACCTTATGTTTAAACACAATGATTCCCTTTTATTTCGTAACTGTTCCCAAAAAACCCACAATAAAAAAAAAATCATTTAAAGCTGTGTATTCTGAACATGACACTTTAGGGGAAAAAAAGTCATCAGTCTGCAACATAAATTAATAAGAAGCTTCTGGTTTAAGGTAGCCACAATGAAAATATAAAGAGCTGGTGGCAATCACTGTCACTGAAGAGACTTACTCTGATTCCGTTTTAATTCCAGTATCTAACAACTACAGCAGTTGCTCAATTTAATCAGAAAAGTTATTGCTAAATAAAACATCCGTTGCAATACAAAGCACAAGGGTGTGTACGTGTGGTAGTGGGAGATGTGAACTGAAAGTGGAGGCCCTTTTCTGATCACTCAGTGGCAGCGCTAGGTTGAAATTATAGCTAGCCCAAGTTATATACCTGCTCTTTAATTAAGGACACTTTTCAAAGTACCCACAGTGCTTTGCTGTGGCTGACAGCCTGAAGTCTCTCTACTGTTGATTTGGAGACCCCTACAGGAATGTGCAAGCCTAGGCTTGTTACTTAGGAGCACTCGTAAGTGCTCTGCTGTGGTTTCCAGGGTGCTCAATGAAGTACTGCTGCTGATTTCAAGGTCCCTGCTGGAATGTGCACTACAAGCTTTGCTGGCATTTACCATTTTTTGAATTTCCCACCACTTGCAGCTTCAACGGCGTTAGGGCTAATTCAGACAAAATGCTGGCAGCCACTGGCATCATGCCCACAAGGTTGTGTAGACGTGCTCTGACCAGGGCTAAATGACAATGCAGTGGCTAACATGCCAGTGGCTGCCTGGAAACTTGTCTGCATTAGGGCTCTTGCCATTCTTGCCATAGGTGGAGCTCCAATGATGCTAGCAACGGTGGGAAATTTCAGATGAACAGGCTACCGTATACACAGCCAGACAGTCTGAGTCACCGAAGCAACTGGCCCTGCACAGGTCCTTCCTCTGGAAGAGAGAGTCCATCAAACCAACAGCCGTGAATAGTGCTTTGAACTGTGCTAAAGATCAAGTTATCTGACTAGGATTTTATTACTTATTTATTTTATTTTCTGACTGAGACCAGCACCCTGGTGCCTTAATGGCACAGGCTCAGAAATGAAGCTGTAAAGCTGCCTGGATTCCCTTACTTAACTGCCTCTAACCTACGGAGCCGCCATGATGAAACTTTAAGAACCACAGGCCAGAAGTAGCATATTTTCACCAACTTGCTATACGTTTGCCCCGGATGTCTGATTTTTATTGTGCTCTCACTGATGGTATGGCCAGCCACCGATTTTAAATGACTCTGAACAAAACGAGTGCCAACCAGCACAATAATGGATGGTGCAGTCCATTACAGGGCCAGGGGGATTGAGAGTGTGAGATTCTTTTTTAATCAGTGAAGGATTCAGATTTGACCAACGACTGTTGATTTGGTTTTTTTAATAGCGTCATTATTATTACATATAATATCAGAGATTGCCAGTTGAGCTCTCTACATGTTCCCGGAGGTAACAGTGCTGCAATGAACAGCAAAATGAAAAACAAAACAAAAACGAACAAAACGAGGTAGGTTAAAAACAGCAACACAGATCTCGTTATGCAACACCCTAATACCACAGGCAGCCATGCTTGTAGCTATTGAGAAAAAAAATCCCAGATACTCACTTAAAATTTAAATCAGTTGAGCAGAGTTTATAAGGACACAATTCAACCTGAACTAAATACATACATATTTCTGCACAGATGTTGTCGTTCGCTGTATGTTGGATAATTCGTGGGGAGTGGAGGAGGGGCAGAAAGTGATTATAGCTTCAGAATCTTCACTCAAGAAACCTTATTTTTAAAAATTCTTTACAATTCAGCCGTGCAATGCACCTTTTGGCTAATCCCCTCTCCCCCCTACACTGAGAGGACACTGGCCTCTCAGAACCTTCTAACTTGCCCGTCCCAATCTTCATATCTGGAGAAGAGACAAAGTCAACAGAAGCCATGTTATCACTGGGGCCACAATCCTTATCGGTGCTGGGCACCCTTAGCTATCACTGACTTCCATGGCAGTTCTGAATGCACAGCATCACTGTTAAGTGGGGCCCAATCATTCAGCTAAGCACACCCAATTAGTTCTCAGTATGACTGGATCCTAAGTTAACAACCCTGTCATCCAAGTGGATCCATGCACCCCTCCAAGTAGATTTGTCACCTGAATGACTTTGTGTTTCTCTCAGCCTTTGTTCCATCCCATTCTTTTGCCCTGACCTCTTGCATAATGTAGCATGGGGAAAGAAATGCTAATACACCCTTTTCAGGAGTAACAACGAACTACACTACTTTCTCTATCAACACACACCATTATGTGAAGATCCATATAGAAATATGGACTGACAGACTGACAAAAATGGTTGTTGATTTTATTAGTCTAAGGCTAGTAGTTTAGCCATTTAAAATCCATTTCCCAAAAGAGGGGAAAAACTATTATTTTTCTCTTCTTTAAAAATCCATTAAGCTGTTGCTGCCAAAAGCAACATGTAAATGTTGGTGAAGGCAAAAGATTTCCCCAAATTACTTAGCTATATGGGTTATGGCCTTCATTGCAAAGATAAAAGGTACATTTATTGTGCTGTCTTTCATCAGTTTGAATTAGTAACTTTACAGCAAACTACATATTTGATGCTAGCAGGCAGACAGAATTAAAAACATACTTTTTGACACTATTCTCTTCCCCATTCTTACAAAGTAGGGGACAAAGAAAAAGTAAAATAAAAAAATTCATAACCCACTATAACACAGCTTAATCAGGAGACCATCAGAGGTTTCTTTCCCTACTTTTGAAGTGCATACGTCTCTTTCTGCCCCAAACACTGTGTTGCATTCTTAGTGATCTCCAGCGAATCCTCTCTCTCCATTACCAGACTGCAACAATGAAGGGTGTACAGTATTGTGAGAGTGTGTGTAGGGGAGTGGTGTATTCCACAAGGCTTTCCGTATCTGCCTCTAGAGTGTTAGTCCACATGTTTAATGTCCTTTAAATTAGAAATAATGCCATGAAGGTAAGTGTCAAGCGTTCTTCTATTACCAGTTCATCATGGAATTTCTGTTGAGGGTCATGAAAAAAACTTGGCTACTTCCTCCAGATCTCACTGATGCAAAAAATACCTGTATGGGAAGGAAAAAGACAAAACAAAAAAAAAAAAAAACAACACCAAACAAGTAGTTAACTGCATGTTTTTTCAGCTTTTTAGATTTAACAGCCACCAAATGTCTTTTAGTCACTAACGACCCAAGCTAGAGTCAAACAAGCAACCTAGAGATGGAAGGTTCCTTATCCCATTACCAATACCTTGAGCCAACCAGTTTCCCCTCTTCATTTTTTTTCTTTATTTTCTCAGGAGAGCTGAATGGAGACAGGGCACCTGGTTTCCAGTGAAGTTCTACTTTAATCCTGTTTATCAGGTAGTGTGACTGCAGTACAAGGAGGCTGTGATGGGGCAGAGAAACACCACACCAGCAGAGAAGGGATAAATGAGAACCCAGTTAGCCCCACCCTGCAATACCTGCAGCTATCGCCAGGCCTGGAGGGAGAAGAGAAGGAGAGAACCTGGCTTAGTTCAGGAATGACTGGTGAGGGAGCAGGATGCAGCTCTGCCTCTCTGCACAAGGGGAGCTTCACTACAAGCCAGACAGCTGGGACAGCCACTGAGGCAGAAGCAATGTGTCCCTGACCAGAAAAGACTTTTGAGTTGACTGGGGAACACCCAGTAATAAGTGGAATCTACTGTTTACTTGAAGGAAATTGTGGGTCCAAGTCCCTCCAGTCTTCCAATCCCCACCCAAGGGGTGAAGGTTACAGAAGCATCCAGCAAACGCAGGGGGATAGAGACTTTCCTCCCCACTGTCCACAGAGACCTGCAGCTGTAGGAGGATGCTGGAAAGGTTCACAAGCAGGCACTACTCCAGGCAAGCCATTACTGGGGGCAAAAGAGTTGATGGATGCCAAAAACAGTACTAAGTTTGAACCTTACACCTTGCTAGTATCTCGAGATGACATAAGAGTTTATGAATGACAACCTGGCAGAATTTTCTTCTGGAGGGGGTCCTCAGTCCATCATGTAACACAACTTCTCTAAGTCAGTCACTGCAGAAGACAACACTCTTCATTCCCACATTTTCTATATGCAAAGGGACACTCTCCAAGACTAGTACAAGGAAATTGAAATCTAACACTTAGGACGTCAACTGAGAGAACTGGTGCTACCATCTAAGGAAAGTTGAGCAGGCGGGTTGTCCCTGTATTGGCTGTATTCTGAGCAAAATCAGACCCACTGGAGAATGACCCACCAAGCCAGATCATCATTAACGTAGGTGTCAATAAAAGTATGGGGCTTTCCTGACTTGCTATCAGTACCAGAGAGGAGAGCTTGGGTTGGATTGCTCCATAATGCCAAGTTTATTATTGGCAGGGCTTCCCATTTTAAGACCTTGTTTTCAATTGTTTACCACTTTGCCAGGCTGTTTGACCTGACATTTTTCATGCTGGTTGTCTGCCTCAGGTCAACCTTTTGGAGAAATTCAGCCAAATTGTTCAGCTGTTTCTGAGAATGAAATTAGGGAAAATTCTGTTCTTTTGCTATGTTAAAAAAAAAAAAAAAAGCTGGTGACCTTTTCTTTGAACAGCTCTAGCACCCCCATGCTTCGTATCCGGGATTTGAAATTTGGCAGTGGGGTGGCTTTACAATAGGGACGTGCCTGTTGCCATCTTTGTAAAAATCGCAGTTTGCACATGCTCAGCAGAGACTTTTGATTTTAGCAGCTAAAAATCTCTAAAAATTCTGTCTTCACTGAGCATGCCCCATCCCCTCACAGATCCCATGTGTAACTAGACTGTGCATCCTCTATCTCTTCACAGCTCCTACGTGTGAGTGCATTACGTATGTGTCATCCCCACAAAGCAACTCAGCATGCTCCCTCCAGTCCAGGGCTGCAGAGGCAAAGCTGGATGTTCCCTGTAATGGCTGCTTCCAGCTGGAATGGGGCTCTGGGCTGGAATGGGGCGAGGCACTGGACCTGAGAACAGGGAGCCTCTCTCTCTCTGGTACTCTCCGTGACCCCACTTTTCGCACCCAGGCAATGTGGAAGGGGAAGCTGCCTGATGCAAATGCATAAGAGGACAAAAGCCAGGGCAGTGGGGAAGAAAAGGAGCAGAATGGGACAAAGAGTCTGGTGAGATTGGAACTGAAGGGGTCGGGGGAAGAAAGAGTAACTGACTGGCTGGGAAAGGAGTCTGGGCTTAGGAAAAGTAGCCAGGGATGAGCAGACAGGATTGGGACAGGGACATGTTGGAGAGGATGGGGCAGAAGTCATCAAGTCTGGGGAAAATGTGTAGAAGAGTCTGTGTCCACTAGACAGCACTCCCCTCCAAAGCCTGGCATGTAACTCCTGATTCCTGAGTCTCACATTCCTCTGCTGCTAGCATACATCTGTGAAACCCTTTGGCAAATATGGTCTCTCATCCCTCCCTTGTGCTGGTCCACACAGAGGATGACATCCTGTTACTGCTACCAGTTATTCTGTTGGCCCAAGAGGCAGAGATCTGTGCAGTGGATCTAAACAGTCCAACTCTGCTGATGAGTGGGTATCAATATGATGTCACATGATGGAATTTTTGCTTCATCAATTTGCTTTTTGAAAAACCTAGGAATTTACACACAAAAACCTACATTCAAAGAACATTATTAAGATTGTATCATAATGCGTATGCACAAGGGGATCAAATGAAGATTGCATAGGCAACCTTCATTCTGGCATTTCTTAATTTCTAAGTACTTGACTTTGCAACATTAATAATGTTCTTTTAATGTAGTGTGTGTGTGTGTGTGTGTGTGTGTGTGTGTGTAACTGACCTGACAAAATTCTAAATGGATTTATTTCATGGAACTGATTTGTGGCCATGCAATATTTTAGAGTACAGGCTATTGTTTAGGTGAGGCAGCTTGAACTGGAGTATTATTTCAGCAGCATTTTCACTCTGCTGGATGGGGGAATGGTTATGCAGAAAATCATTATAATAGAATCTGTAAATGGAAACACAACTGATCCGCTTCAGCTGATCAAAGATAGGCAAATGGTCCCATTAGGTTTTGAGCAGACTCCTCAAGTAGCTTTGTCATCACCACTTAGGAGAAATTCAGGCTGAATCAATATAGGGCCTCTCCCCATTACTGGTTGTCTCCACTTAAGAGAATTACTTGGAGTGGTTTGCTTGTGTGTTGTGTGCATTAAGCAGACCATCAGATTGATTACTTATTAACCTCAAGACAAACTAGATCTGAAACCTCAAGGTAGCTGGTTGTATCTTAAAGATGTAAAGCACTGATGCACACTGAGGCAGACTTACCTTATCATTTCTTTCACATAGAAATTTTAACCTTTGAGCTCGCTTGTGCATAAATACTCCATCCAAATGTCCTGTCTCCACTGAACGGATCTCAATAGCTTTTTCTCCCCAGCCCATTATTTGATTGGAATGAATGTAGGCTGTCAAAAGGAATTTCCAAAAGAGCATTAAAAACATTTGGCAGGCTATTAATAACAAAATGGGCAAAGCCGCTCTCAACAATCAGTATTCAAAGACTGTCTAGAGGAATCAAGTAGCTCTCCGTTTGCCAGAGGTAGCAGAAGCCAGCCACATCAAGAGAAAGCACTCAAATAATAAATAATAATAATAATGGTTCTTATATAGTGCTTTTTCCTCCATAGAGCTCAAAGCATTTTAACAAGAGGAAAGTATCCTTATCCCCATTTTACAGATGGGGGAAACAGAGGAACTGAGAGGAGAAGAGACTTGCCCAAGGTCACACAGCAGGCCAATGGTAGAGCCAGGAGTTTAGAATTCAGGTTCTCCTGACTCCCCATCCGGTGCCCTCTCCACTGGAGCACATTGTCTCCCCAGTCTAGTGACTTTAAATAGGGAGTCCTCAAGGCCCAATCTATGAATGGACAACAACTAGGTCCATGATCGAGTAAGAGCGGTCTGCTTTGATTGGCAAGTGCCCAAATGACCCCATCTTAGTTTCCTTTATTTCTCATCTTATTTGACATTTGTAAATGACGACGGAGAAGAGGAAGGGCTAACCTACCCACAGAAGTAGGCATTTCTCCCCACTGCAGCACCACGTCTTTAGTGATCCGTCCATAGGTGTTCACATACACCCCTTCATCCTCATAGCACACGAGCATCTCCATCCCATCCGTTTTCGGCAGGATGACAATGGCGTGAGGAGTGATATTGCCCTGAATCTGTGATTAAAATAACCCCCCAAATCAGAATTAAATCAAAGAGGGGGAAAAAAGGCTAAGAAAATCCCACCCTGTTAAACAGCTATGCCTGGGCATTTAAAGGATCGACTCGAAAGAGAGTAATTTGTCATGTTTACCCCACCATCAAACTGTCTGAAGTGTCAAAGATAAACAGCCTCAGCCATTATAAGGAGATTGCAACATTTACACCCCCAGAAAACGATGTCGGACATTTGACAGTACCATATATCAACTGCTATTGATCACTAAATACCTCTTGTGTTCAAATTATAGTGAAACAGAAATTAAGAATACTGGGTACAGAACTGGGGAGGAATTATTCTCCTTTCTTGAATAAACAGTGTTTGGAGGAAGGATAGAAACTAGGATGCAGCTACTTTTCTTACATTTCTGATCTTCAGTAGCTAAGGCAACATGCTAACTTGGCTGCATTTCCTCCCCCTTCCTGTCAAGTATCAGGCACTGGCAGCACTATCAGACAATGGATACTGTCCTAGATGAGCCACTAGTCTGATCAGAAAGGGAATTCATATGTTGATTTAAAACATAGTTCCAGCGGACCCAGTTTCTCCAATGGTTTGTTCAAACACTATATACAAGAACATAAAAACATAAGAATGGCCATACTAGGTCAGACCAATGGTGCATCTAGCCTATTATCCTGTCTTCCGACAGTGGGCAGTGCCAGATGCTTCAGAAGGAATGAACAGAACCGGGCAATTATTGAGTGATCCATCCCTTGTCGACCAATCTCAGCTTCTGGCAGTCAGAGGTTTAGGGACACTCACAGAATAGGGTTGCGTCCCTGACCATCTCAGCTAATAGCCATTGAGGGACCTATCCTCCACAAACTTATCCAATTCTTTTTTGAACCCACTTATATTTTTGGCCTTCACAACATCCCCTGGCAGTGAGTTCCACAGGTTGACTATGCGTTGTGTGAAGAAGTACTTCCTTATGTTTGTTTTAAATCTGCTGTCTATTAATTTCATTGGACCCCTGGTTCTTGTGTTATGCAAAGGAGTAAATTACACTTCCTTATTCACTTTCTCCACACCATTCATGACTTTATAGACTTCTATCATATCCCCCCTTAGTCATTCCTTTTCTAAGATGAACAGACCCAGTCTTTTTAATCTCTCCTCATATGAAAGCTGTTCCGTACCCCAAAGCATTTTTGTTGCCTTTCTCTGTACTTTTTCCAATTCTAATACAGTATATCTTTTACAAGATGGGCCAATGAGAACTGTACGCAGTATTCAAGGTGTGGGCGTACAATGAATAGAGCTAACCCCAGCGTAACCCAAGTTAAACCTAACCCAAGTATGTTTTGTAAACTCAGTTCAGTCCTGCTTTGGCCTTATTCACAAAATGTGCTTAAACCAATTTAGCTGAAACCATGTGATGAGAGATTCTTACCATAGTTCAGCAAAATCGGCTTCCAGGACTGTACAGAAAAGGCCACGTTTACCTCATATTGTCTTGTCTCACTCAACTCTCCATTTTTGTCTATTAACCACACACAGAGTTCTGAACACAGCTTACTCAGTAAAGATCCTGCAGCCCAGTCCTGCAGCCCTTACTCAGGAAAACTGTACTTCACAAGGGAGTGGGGTGGAGGGCAGGATCTGGGACTCCCCTCAAGGGATCTGCACTATGAGGCCCAGTTACTTGGGGTGCCCATTTTGTTTTTTGGGACAGAACCTGGTTCCCTATTAACCATCCCCCCGGCAAGGAAACAGAAGCTATGGAATGCCTCCACTATTAGTCTGTGGTGTACGTGGGAGGATTCCTCCTTCCATGGACTTGCCAGCACTAAGCCTGACTATGCAGGCTTGGCATGGGGCTGAATTTGCCCCCATGTAAGTAAAGACTGTAGAATTAGATCTTTATTAACTAGGGGTACGGTACCTCTCACCGTCTCGCATCTGCTTGTCAGAGAGGCCATTACCAGTGATTTTAGTACTCACAGCAAGATGCCATGTAATTAGCCACGATTTCCAACAGCCGAACCCTCTTCCAATCCTTGTTTGGGATGTACTTTATTCATCATGCTAGTCATACAGTAACACAGCTCCTCCGTGTACTCACGTGAGATGGTATATAGATATCATAAGAGTTCCCCGAATCTACATCAATCACATGGAATCCAGTGTGCGATCCAAAGATAACCTTCAATCTTTGACCCTCTTCTACTGTGAGGTCCACAAGCAACGGTTTGTGCTGGAGATCTGCAAAAGACTTTTAAAATCCATTCAGTCAGTTTCCTGATGTGCAAACAAAGCCCACTATTGGCAGCACATTACAGTTATGAAACCACATTTGTCTCTTATTAAATGTGTCATTGATATTCCTATTGCATCTCAGATGCCCCATAGGGTATTACTTGGTCACTCTGTTTGTCTACGTAGATTCACTAGTCTGGCTCTTTTTGTATTGCTATATCTTACAAGAAGCTTCAAAGTGCTGCTGTAATGTTTGTCTTTCCTGTTATATCAGGCTGTCTGACATGTTACATACACGCTGCATTTCACCATGCAGGGATAGCAATCACTGGAAAATATGGATCTAACAGCTGGAATGAAAGCTCGAAAGACAGCCTGTAAAGATACTGGTGTATGCCACACACCCACACCAAAGGGTGGGGGAACTTGATGGGGCCAGCTGTGAAAGGGAGACAGTTCAAATAGCAAGGGAGGGAGATACTCGCCAAAGGACAATAGGTAGCTCCTCCCTTTGGGAGTCTTTGGCACCCATTGGCCAGCTGGGGGAGTGGGGTGCTGATTGGACAGCATTCCCCAGCTCCCAGAATTTAGCTTGGCACGGGGGCCATGTGGAATCTCTTTCATCTCTGTTCCTGCAGCTCACCCTACCCATCCGAACTAAGAATAGGAACCCAGCCTGACAGATGCTGTGGGTCTTGCCGATCGCCTGTTTAGGTGGGTCAGGAAGGAATTTTTTCTCCCCTAGGCCTATTGGCAAAGTACCAGGGAGTTTTTGCCTTCCTCACAGCACCTTTGAGCCACAGTGGATTGAGTATGAACACGCATGGTACATAACTGAGGTACTGGGTGGAGTTGTTTACTCATTGCGACTTGTGGCCGGTTTCCAGTGCGGTTAAGAGACTAAAATGAACAGTTCCCAGAGGTAAAAAACCCGGGCTTTTGGGGTTGGGTCTTGGGCTCATGTGATAGGGTGAGACCCTGTGGCCTTTGCATGAGGAGGTCAGACCTTATGGCCCTCGCTGGCTGAGATCCCAACCCAGCTGCACCCTCTGTTCCGCTTGCTGGGGGGAGAGTTCTAGGACTCAGAGAGCTGAGTCCTGGGGCAATTGGCTGAGGAGATCCTACCCCACGTTATGTGTTATATGGTAAGCTGTTAACCTCATGCACTGGAACCAAGTAAATACCGGGTATGGGTGATGGGTGGGTAATGCCCCTCCCCCGTGTTAAAGTTTAATAAAAGTTGCAGCCTGCTGCTTAATTCCATGCATGTATCTGTCCTTATTTTGCTGCTGTGTCCACATCAAGCTCCACCATCACCCCTTCAGAATAATCACTTCAATTCCCTTTGTCTTTTCCTTACAGAGATACTTGAAGTTTAGGGTCACAACCTGCAAACACCCTCACCGCTACAAACAAAACACGAATCTCTGCCAGTATTTATAGGCTTTGAAGTAGCCAGTCCACACTCCTCTGCTGCATGCACAAATAATTTGCAGAGAGGCGGTGTGTGCAGGGCTACTGCAGGGTCAGATGGTGTACGCATTAAAAAAATGTGACTCACAAGCTCCTCTCCTGCACGGTATCTTCTGTGGGTTGGACAAATTCCACCCCGTGCTCCCCATTCTGAACACAGTTCTTTTTTCGCAGGTGCCTCTACACAGCCCCAAAACTTGGGCCTTTAAACAGGATCATGGAGGAATATCATTTTTATTTGAGAGAGTATTTCAGCCAACACATATGGAGGAATTCCCCCTTCCAACCCACAGTAGGTGCTCTGTGCCATGTAAGGCCTGTGCTGGTGTGTGGGCAAAGGAACCAAGGGCGGGAGACCATTTGTATCCTGTCTGAGTGGTTTTCATGCTGACTCTGAACAGGAATGAACTATTCGGAGTGGGGTGGGGCAGGGCAAGGCAAGGGAGGGCCACTCTGCATTTGCATAATTCCAGTCCCTGTGAATCCTTGAACAGGTGTGGAAAGGCACTGATGCCTATTTAGTCAATAGATTCGAATAGCAGCCACAGAAGAATTGAACTACAGCTTCAAAACTTGCCTTCTAAGGCTGGGTCTACTCTACCACTTACTTTGGTATAACTTACGTCGCTCAGCCACCCCATGAGCAATGTCAGTTACACCAACCTACGCGCCAGTGTGGACAGCGCTGTCAGCGGGAGAACTTCTCCTGCCGACATAGCTACTGCCTCTTGTGGTTTATTATGCTGACAGGAGAGCTTTCGCCCATCGGCATAGAGCATCTTCACCAGATGTGCTACAACAGCACAGCTGTGCCAATGTAGTGCTTCTAGTGAAGACTGCCCTAACTCTGCTTAATTCCTCATATGAAGTCCACTTCACTTTATTCAGTATCAGATCACACTCACCCTCCCTGAAAAAGTCATATTTGCTAGAGGGATGCAGTGATTACTCAGCATGAAATAGTCTCTGAATCCACTGCCCCTGTCAGTTAGCCCTCTGCAAAGATCTGTGGATGGAAAGTGCTATAAAGTGCTGAGTATAAAGTACTCAGAGCACAGATAGTTTAGGTACAATTTTATGTACAATCAGGAAACCAGTGAAAAATCCTGGGGGGAGATAGGAAGGAATAAAAGAGAAAGCGGCCTCAGATTATTAGACTTCATACCTTAACATAAAAATTAACATGGGGGGGGGGGAAGATGCAAAACAAACTTCTAAAATGTAAATTAGTTTGAGATAAAATAATTTATTTAGTCCATATGAAAAAAACAACAATGCAGCATTGGCCAAAAACTTTCAATTGCAGAAGAATATATATTCAGAGCAAATAATACTAATAAATAATTATCAACAATACCTAGCACTATTATAGCACCTTGCATCCAATAATCTCAAAGATAGTATTAAGTACAATAAATTCTTGATTCTTGAAGAATCTTTCTGTGTGCCTGCCTGAAGTATGATAGAGACATGCCATTGAAAAGTCTGTCTGCTAACTCTGCCAGATCAGTTCTATGCATCACACAAGAGACCTGTGTTTGATTCCTTGTCTGGCCTGATAAGGGGAGGATAACCAAGGAAATGATACACTTTCATAATCTGTATAATAAAGAAATTCCCATGTACTTATGAGGATGGATTGTATTTTTGTAATAACATAAACATACCTTAAATGCCATAAACTTGTGATATGGTTTAGGAGCCCAAGCATATATCTCTACAGCATTCTTTAAGGCAATCACCAAGAACTTGATTCTTTCATATTTCACTAAAATTGAAATAAAACTAATTTTTAAAACATCCATTTTACTCAAACAAGTCTGCACAATATATCTCAAGGAAGAGCGTCTCACTATCTTTCCATTGGTAATGTTTTTATTTAATACATAGCGATGGATGTAAAGTTTAACTAGGATTGTGGCCAGGGCCGGCTCCAGCATTTCTGCCGCCCCAAGCAAAAAATTGGGGGAAAAAAAAAAAAAGCCGCGATCGGCGGCGGCAGTTCGGCAGCAGGTCCTTTGCTCCTAGAGGAAGTGAGGGACCTGCCGCCCCCGAATTGCCACACGTGCCATCCCTCTCCCTTGGCTGCCCCAAGCACCTGCTTGTTAAGCTGGTGCCTGGAGCCGGCCCTGATTGTGGCATACTGATTTTTTGTTGCCTCATTCCTGTACCTCTGTTCAAAATACTATCAAAGTACAAAATACTGCAATGGAATTTTTTGGGGTCAAACCACCTAGAAACAAGAGGGGGAAAATCCTCTTCCTTTTTGATTAGATCAGATCTAAGACTGCAGAATCAAAGGGAAAAAATGAGATGTTTGATTATCTTTCTTCAGCAATTAATGTTATATGTGATTTAAACATATTTAATAAAGGGGAATATTTAATAACTAATTTTAAAGAAATTTCCTTCAAAAACTCTTCCATCAGACTAAACCTTCCTCCATAGCGGACTATGAGCTGTGAAAGAAAGAGCACAACTTAAAGATGATTAGTCCATTTATATGAATTACCACCAGCAGTTATAGTTAGGATCAAATTTCCAGGGATATCAATATTCATGCCTCATGGAATAAACAGATCACCAACTGATTTGCTAACTGAGTTTGGGAAGAAATTTTCTTGCCTATAGTAGAAAACATTGCACAGTTTTGTGGGCTTTTATATCAGCCTGTGAAGCACCTAGCACTGGCCACTGACAAAGAAAGGATTCTAGACTAGATGATCCATTAGTTTGTTCTGGTGTGGAAAATCCTATATTCCTATCAGGAGAGCACAAGAATACGATCACGGCTGATAGGTGATAATCTGAGCAGTACCACATAAATGCTTGTCATTCAGTTTAGTGGTTTTCTTCAATGCATATAACCAAAGAAATAGTCTCTTCCTGATTGCTACTGCCTGGGTGAAACTGTGATAAAAGAAAAGTCTCTTCAAAATTGTGAATTGTTCAGAAATAAGGAAAACTGAGTGAAGACCTCTCAAGACCAACTGGTCAATGCTTAATGGGACGATGAATGATTGACAGTCCGATTTTTCTCTCAGTGACACCAATTTTACATTGGTGTGACCCCATAAACTTTAGCAGAGTTACTCCTGATTTACAACAGTGAGAGGGGGAATCTGGCCCTTAGGATCATGTAAACATCAAAGCAGAGTTGTCCCTCAAGTTCACTACTATTGGTGCCTCACTGTTTCTCTTTCAGTACTAGAACAAATGTAGTGGTTGCTTAATTTGTGGTTTTAATGGCTACACTGAATTTCTTAAAACATCCTTCAAGTGAAATCCTCATGAGGTGACCAGATACAGTACATACATCCTGTTCCACTTACCAACTTTGTAATGTATGCAGCCTTCCAAGTCTCCAACAGTAATCCAGCCTTGCTTCTTTTCTACTTCAGGGTCATTGTGTAAAATTCTATTTCTTAACCATGAAAGGTAGTAAACTCGCAGCTTGTTCTTCTTTCCTAGTGAAAAATGAAAAAATACAATTAATTTGTAACTCACACTCACTCAATGTGACACTCTGTCCCCCTCTATGTGTCCCAGCCACCACTACAGGTTTATGAGTTTTGGCTAACAAAAGAGTGTTTTAGTTTTGGCAGTGAAGGCTCATGCTTTTGGATCCAGAGGTCCTGGGTTCAATCCCTGCATATCACAACTCATTTAGGGTCATCGCATTGCATGACATTGATCCACTACACATTCCAACCTCACCGCATGAGCTTTCCTCATACCATTCTCCCACATCTAAACACCTTCTGACATCATCTGGTCCATGAACCCTTCTGAGTAGCTCTGTAATTTTAATCTTGCTCACCAGCTACTGCTATTTGAGATAAATTCTATTATTTGACCACACACTAAGTTTTTGTGTCTGGCTATGTGGTGTAGCACTGCACTCTACTGGACAGATTGTCAGATATGGGAGAGTGTGATCATGTCACCCTCTAGTGGCTGCAGTCTAACAGGACATGAGCCCATATCCTGTTACTCAAATGTGAATATTTCATGGGTTATCACTAGTAAGCCTTAAAAAAGACCCAGTTCAGATGCATTACATGACTACCACTGAAGTCAGTGGAGTAAAGCCATTAGCCAGTAGATTAACTGGCTAATACCCAACTCAGAGAATTTCAAATCACACATATGCAATATTCCAATCACCTTGGCAAGTCTGTATTAGTTAAGCTCACCACAGAGGCTCATTAGTGGAGTTCTACCTTCACATTTTTCTTCCTATGGTACTACAATTCCTATAATTTATATTCTTTACAGAAGTACATAGGAGCAATATAAGAAGGTAAATCAGGAAGCAGCATTTTTAAAGAAATCTTCAGTGAGGGGGAAGAAAAGTCTACACTTCAGTGGCTAGTAGGCTCAGGAGGAAGAAAATATTAAATAAATGAGAGAAAGGGACAGTATCACAAACAAAACTACAGCTATCAAATTATTTCATTGGAGTCAATTTTATCACTCTACCCAGTGAGAATTAAATGTGAAAAATAAGTGAACAGGAAAGGTTTCTGCAATTCCCTATCCCCTCCCATCTATGGATGATGGGGATACTAGTGTCAGCTTTCTCAAATGGGAGCTTATTCTAATGGTCTGATTCTGTAGCCTCTCTATAGGTGGGACCATCACATTACTTCCATGGGAGTTCTGCATATGGAGTGCCTGTACAAACAGGCTTGAATATTTAAATACCCAAATTATCCTTTGATTCAGGGTCAAGAGCACAGAGTTGTTGGCTGAAAACTGAAATGGTGACAAGCCCTTGATTATAGTGGTGCAGCCGGGCACTCTTGCAGTTGAGGATGGAACAAGATGCCCTAAGAGGTGTTTTCCAGATCTAATTTCTTTGATTTTGTAATTAAACTCAAAGCTAATCCTACAGTCCTTCTTCTGACATTAAGGGGCTGGGTTTGGTCTGAGACAGAACTGCTCCCAGGAAATTAGAAAGGAAAGGCTTGTGAACAGTGAAGCAGAGTGACAGGTGTACCTGATATTGTTACAAGGACATTAAGTCCCTCTAGCACATCCATCTGTTGAAATCGCCTTCTGTTGATCAGGTTGTAGACCTTTCCTTGGCCACTTCGATCCAACAGCATCAGTCCATTTTCTGTACCCACTAGTAGGTTAACACCTAGATATTAAACAAGCAAATGGGATGACTTAAACCACACTGCACTACTGCTGCTGCTTTAAGGGCTTGGTCCAAAGCCTATTGAAGATAATGCAAGTCTTTCAATTGATTTCCATGGACTTTGAATCAGGCCTTAAATCTCGTTCTCTGTTACTTCAGGCTCCCAGGAAGGACAACAATCACAACTGTACCAATCTAGCATCAGACTATGTACCATAAGTATGGCCAGCATCATGAGGAGCACTCCATGACTTCATTTCCATTTCTGTAGATATTATTATCTCCATTTTACACATTGGCGAAGAGGTGAAAAGTGTTTTGGCCAACGTTGCCCAGCACAGTAAGGAGGAGAGGTCCCTGTCCACTGCTCTATCACTAAAGCATGAGTAAAATTTTCAAGAATGCCCAAGTAACTTAGCTGCCTAAGACCCATTTTCAGTAGTGAAAAAATCCATGACACTTAGGCTGCTAATTCTCATTGATGTTCACTATTGAAAATTGGACTTAGGCTGCTGAATCACTTGGGCAATCTTGAAAATTTTACCTCATGTTGCCTCTTAGTACCCTGACTACAATAGCATAACTATTAAAAGCAAGCATTTATATCATAAATTGCTGGACAATACACTATAGTGATGAAACAAATACAAGTCAGAATGAGTTTCTGAAACAGAGATATCAATTTCCAAGCTTGAATGCATAGTTAGACACCCACCTTTGAAATTGGGGGCTTTAACTGGCAATGGGACACCTTTGGGTGTCTAAGGGCCCATTTAAGAGGCTACAGGTGATGTGGATACTTAACTTACAGCTTGCCTACATAGCAAATTACTGTGCTTTCAAGTAGTGAAGCTGCACTCTGGGACTTTCATTGCAGTGTAGCAGTGTCCACAAGAGATGCTACTGCCTGGCAAGCTGGTGTGCTGTAGATTCACACCTTGGTTTGCTGCACAGTAACTCACGATGCAGACAAGCTCTTGGGTCCTCAAGTTTCCATCAGTTACAAATTGCTCAAAGTGCCTGTTGTGTAGCGTGAGGCTGCTGCAGACTGAGGCATGGTCGCATGGTGAAGTAGTCTTTAAAACCATTCACGTTTCATTTTTAGCCCCAGGCTCTAGAAAACTTTGCAACGAGTGTTAGGTAGTTAGCAGTTTACCCCATAAAGCAGCACAAAGTATTTCCGAATTGAAGCGCTTCTTGTACTTCCGGATCTCCGGCGTGTCGCTGTGAGGGCGGATATTGGTAGGGTTCACATTTACCACAGAGATTTTCCTTGCCTCATTCAGTTTGGCCTGTTCTTGTCTAAGCAGTTCACTGGTAAACAATGCTAAAAAGAAAACATATTAGTAACAGCTTCCTCAACTCCATCACAACTGGGCTACTTTTCCAGTCTGCTTGATTCAGTAGGGAAATGTTCATTTTATTTTCTGATTAGGGAGAAGACATTAAAAATGCAACAAATGACCTGGCCTTTGATTTAAGATAAATATTTAGGTGATGGATGAACACCAAAAGCTTAGGTAGCTGGTGTGCTAAGACCAAAGCGTGTCATGCTCACCAAAATTGTCTCATTGTTTCCTTGAGCTCCCTTCCGGTCTGTCAGTATCCACTTGCTATTTCTTGTCTTATATTTAGATTGTGAGCTCAGTGGGACATGGACTATCTTTCTGGTCTGTGTTTGAACAGTGTCTAGCACAATGGGGTCTTGGTACAATTAAATAAATAATGATAGCAGCAACCAAACTTTCTTAACTAGCTGAACCTCTACTTGAGTCTGCCAAAGGGTCCTGGAAATCTCTCCCCCACTGACAGGGAGGGTGAGCACATTTTCCCTATAGTTCCTGCTTCCCCTCAGACCTCTCTCATGGTATTTCATCATTTCTGGGTTTTGGATGGAAAGTGGAAGGAATAAAAAAAAACCCCAACAGGAGTTAATGAACGTTTTAAGGTTTGGGTTATGTTCTGGGTGTATATTCTGATCTCATTTAGTCCATACCCCATGTTGGCTGCATTGCTTCCTACCTGTAGCAGATGATTCCTCATCATCATCTTCATCCTCATCAGTAGGGGAGGTCTGATACACTCTGGTATCCACAAACGGAGTGAAAGAGGCTTTGGTGCTACTTCCCATGCCATACTATAAAGCAAGAAAGAGGATGATGGCTCAGAGGAAGGGAATAATACTGAATACCAATGTTTTTGCTTCCAGTGAACAACAAACTATAATCTTCCCAGATGGGAGACTGTTCAAAACCACTCTCTTTGCCCTGTCAGATCAGTTTTCTATATACATTGAAAAAATCATTAATAAACATTATATAAAAACGGTAGATTCATGAAAGTTTGAATAGTGCTTTGAAAATGAAAGGTACTACAATATGCACCATAAGTGCTAATTACCGAACACATGATGATGTGGAAGAAAAGTCTCAGGGTACGTCTATACTTCGCCGCTGGTTCGGCGGCAAGCAATCGAACTTCTGGGTTCGATTTATCACGTCTTGTCTGGACGCGATAAATTGAACCCAGAAGTGCTCGCCGTCGACTCCGGTAATCCTGCTTGGCAAGAGGAGTACGCGGAGTCGACGGGGGAGCCTGCCTGCCGCGTCTGGACCGCGGTAAGTTCGAACTAAGGTACGTCGACTTCAGCTACGTTATTCACGTAGCTGAAGTTGCGTATCTTAGTTCGAATTGGGGGGTTAGTGTAGACCAGCCCTTATTGACAAAGGTTTGGGATGACTGCATCTCATGAATGGTGAATCCAGGAGTGAATTTTGCAGGACATCCCAGACAAGCACAAATGAAAATTTTAAACCACATAGACCTGCATCAGTGTGTAATTGGGACATGCCACACATTTGACAGAAAAACTATTGCAGGAATGTTTGAGAGTTTTTTAAAGTATTCCCATTGCTTTTTTTGGATGCCTATGTTTGTAAAGCTAAGATGTTTTAATTAGCATATCTTCAACTATACAGGTTTCAGAGTAGCAGCCATGTTAGTCTGTATCCGCAAAAAGAACAGGAGTACTTGTGGCACCTTAGAGACTAACAAATTTATTAGAGCATAAGCTTTCGTGGGCTACAACCCACTTCTTCGGCTGCATATGCATCCGAAGAAGTGGGCTGTAGCCCATGAAAGCTTATGCTCTAATAAATTTGTTAGTCTCTAAGGTGCCACAAGTACTCCTGTTCTTTCAACTATACAGTTCTCAGAAAGAGAGAAAAATAAGTAATACATTTTAGAAACCTCTGAGAATTGTCTTGGTGAGCTTTTGCAGACATAATAATGTGACAGTTTGGCTATTCACTACCCTGAGATATGCCAGGGGAAAAATAGAAATATTTATCCCATTGGTAAAGTTACAAATCCTGGCCCTCTAAAAAAACCCAACACCCATTTCTGGTCCTGATGGGGTATGTGATATTGGACTTTAAATCTATCATTGGTCCAGGACTGAATACTGCTCATCTTGTTTGTCAAGCTACTTTAAATTCTCATATGCAATCACATTTTTGTGGGGTTGCGGAGGGTAGGAAAGGGGAGGAAATATTTTTGTGTCAGGTTGGTAGCAGAGATTCGGTGTCTTAGAAGTAGTCCCAACTCCTGGCAGAAGTGGATTAGTGGGTAGAGCCCAGGTGAGGTGTTCCAAGAAATGTGTTAAATGAAATTTATCACGTTGCTCTGTGATCTACCATGGTTCTGCAGTGTATCCCATGGATGTAACCACTTCACATGCACAATATACACTGTTATTAAATCATACCACTCAGGATTGGAGGTATCTCAATGGGCTACTTTGTTTCAAGAAGTTAACTTAAATGACTGCACAATTAAAAAGTGTGAGGGCCCTGAAGGTCATTTCTTAGCTAATAAAACTAAACCGGAACATATCATAGCTGATGACAAAGCTGAGACTTGCGACAGGAAACTGAGAGAAAGTTCTCCCATCACATTGCTCTATTTTTAAACTCATGTTTTGTTAGTGCAGGAAAACGAGGCTAAGACCTTCTCCTGAACAAAATGAAATTCTTATCATGGGACTCATGGTGGCATGTTTTCTTCCCCATACTTGAGCAGCTTATTCTTCTATCATCACATTTGCTCAGGATATGCTATATTTATGACCTATATTAAACGCTGTTAAAATAGCAAGAATCAAGTGTATCCACAAGAGAAGAAACACCACTCTCATTTTTCCTCCTTAGCACAGATTTCTTTTAAGCCACCAAGGGCCAAAATCAAATCTGCTATCTCTGTACAAAGCCAGAGCTCAAAGCCACTGCATTGAGTAATTGCATAACACCCTGACTACAAGAAGATAAGCATACACTTTTATAAGGGTAGCTCTCTCGAAGGGAAGCATAATCTTACACTGCTCTCAAAATGCTACTCGGGTTTCAAGCAAATATCTTCCAAGGAACGGATTAAGCTAATAAGTTTAAGAGCAAATATTTTGTTGAAAAGAGCTCTCCCGAATTTTTCATGATTCAGATATTTGGCTTCCAAAATCTCCCTGTGAAGGTTCGGTGAATGAAGGTCTTCTTAAAGTCTAACTCATGGAACACTCCGAAAGGCATTTGATTTAGAAACAATTCTGCTATGTCAGATTCTCCCTATTCTTCTCTGCTATTTATCACCAAGGATATTTTATACAAAAAATAAAAAATAAAGGGGTCAAGGCGGTCATTATTATTAAAGCGGAAGGACTGGGAGCCAGGAGATCATGGTTCTAATTCTGGCTCTGAACTTTGGCACACTGCATAACCTCAGGCAAGTCACTTATACTCTATGTCCCAGAATGCCCTTGGGGGATCAGAATAGTGACCACAACTACTTCACAGAGGAATCGTGAATCTTCTCTTATTCAACACACTTCAAACAAACGAAGTTTGAGGATGGAAAATGCCATAAAAGCATAAAGTAATATCACAATGAACAAAAATCCAGTTTGAATAAACAGTTCATCTGCAACAAGAATTATCAGGGGACATAAGGAAATTTGAAAAAAGCTTTATGAATAAACTTTTCCAAAGCACTTAAGTGACTTTGGAGCCAAAGTCCCGTTGACAGTCAATGGGAGTAGGGACTTTGTAAACTGTACCCCCTTATGTAAAGCCTGGCTAAAGTATGATTAAGGAACTATTTTAACAGCCTACAAATATGTGACGGGGGTAAACACCAAGATGGCAGAGGGATCATTTAGGATGGTACAAGGAGATATAACTAGGGCTAAGGGGATTACATTTAGAAACAGAAAATTTGGGCCTAATATCAGGAGAAGCTTCCTGACAGGAAGATGTACTGTGGAGTAGCCACCAAGGAAAGTAGAAGCAGCCTCATTGCTTAAGACTTACCAGAGAAAACACTAGACACTGTACCTTCAGGCACATTCCTGCACTGGCAGGGAGATGGTTCAGATGAGCTAGCAGTTGTTTTCAGTGCCTACCTTCCATGATTCTCCTGTTGTTTCCCCCTACCTTTCTCTCCTATTCATAATCTTCTGTGACATCACTGTTGTCTCCATAACAACAGAATGTGATGTCAAAAATAAAAAATAATTAATTTCCATGCAGAGAATTAACAGCCTGAGATGAACTCTGCAAAAAACAGATCATACTTTCATGCAAACGTATTAGCAAAATATAATCCATAGATACACACACAGGCACTATTTTGTACACACACACACACACACACACACACACACACACACACACACACACACACACACACTATTTTGTGGGTGTGAGATAAATATACACAAGCAGAATTGTTTCTACATAAAATGTCTTTTTCAAAATTTTCCATGAAGCATCAGCAACTCTAGAAGGGAAAATTTAATATTTACAGGGATTTTTTTCCCAACTAAGGATAAGGCACTTTCAAATACACGATTTACAATGGATGAAATCCTCCATTCTGATGCGTCAAGCTTTTTCTTTCTTTGCTCAGACTCAGCTATTCTTCATCTAAGACGCTGGCATTTTAATAACTTTCAAATCTGTTATTTAAATATTAAGACCTCATCTTCCTGCAGGTCCCGTTCAACCTTTTATAAACCTCGGTCTCAGCTTCCCAAGCTGCAGTCTGAGATAATACTAGGTCTCCTCCAATCTATTTAGCCCTGACATATCACGGCTGGTTCTGCCGAGCTATACAGGTAGAGTAATCACTATCTGTCACTTCCGTAGCCTAGGTTCAAATCCACTCTTGATTAAAGTGACCAAAATAAAAAATACAAGAAAATTGATTTTTAATAGACATACCCAAAGGATTCACTTTAAACAAGCTTGGGTCATCTTACTCCCTTCCTGCACAACACAGGTACATGCCACAATACTCTCTATATTATCTTTGACATTAGTCAGCATGACAGACACTGTTTCACAAGGGATGAACATGTAATCTGAGTCTGCCACAGGGCAGTTAGAATACATGTGTGATTCATAAATTCTAGGACTGGAAGGGACCTCGAGAGGCCATCGAGTCCAGTCCCCTGCCCTCATGGCAGGACCAAATACTGTCTAGACCATCCCTGATAGACATTTATCTAACCTACTCTTAAATATCTCCAGAGATGGAGATTCCACAATCTGGTGAAGTAATGTTGGGGTAATCTGGTGATGGTGAAGTAATGTTGAAAAAAATATTTCTCTGCAGGAATAGACTGCGAACACTTAGAATTCTTCTTCCCACAGCCCTCTCACTAAAGGAGAAATCCATTCCACCCATACAGAATATTCGACCCCCACAAAACAGGGCCAGGGCAAAATGCTACCACATAGTTCTTGCACAGCTACTCCTCCAGCCAGTGAGCCTGTATAGCAGCTGCAGCCCCACCATGTCATCTGTATGAGGCGCCTGGGGCCGCTGGATCTGTATAAATGTGACTCTGATGCCCTTTCCCAATGTGGCCTTCTGCACATATACAAGGCCAGCATGGGGATCTTTGCCCTGCTGCATAGGGGTATGTAGGCAGCCCTGCATGAACTCAGACAACACAGACCCCATGAAGCCCTTATGCAGGGCTTAAGTATGTACACACTTGCTCTGGGGTGAGTTTCATCCTCCATTCCAAACTTCCATGCAACAAGACATCTATGCAGATTCCTGCTGTGACAGGAGGTTTTTGCTAGCGGTACTGTGAGTCATTCGGGAGTCTGAACTGAAGCCAAAACTCTCAGCTTACACCCATCCTCAGCTTGTCCAGCCCCAGAAATTCTATTTTTGAAACTTACAGGATTTTTTTTGGCACATACACTATAAATGTATATATTTAAACACAATCCCTTCATGTTGTGTCTCCATTTTTAAAAACAGTCTGAGAATGACCCCAGAAATATTTGCTTTTATAAACAACTGACTCCCTCTTGTCCTTAGAAGGAAACAGACAAAACCTTTAGGCCAAAACATGTACCATAGATCCTTACATTTTACAAGGAATGGGATCCTTTATTCCTAGCAGATTTTTAATTTATTATTATTAAAAGGGATCCTTAAAACAGCTGGATAATCTAAAGTGAAGAGAATAAGATGATAGGACATAGACTAAATGATCTACACAACAAAATAAAAGGTTTATTTCTTATTGGACATTCACCCACAGATTTTACTTAATACTGGGTGATGTGGGCTTGCATCTGAGAGCAGAATTTGGCCCAAAGACAAGTGTGTATGATATATAGTAAGTGACTATGAATGGTAGGCTTTGATTCACTTTGTTTATATGTAAGAACTTGAGTTTGTTAGGATTTTTGTATCCTATGCAGAAAAAAAAATCACATTTAACCACTTCACTGCCAAGCAGCTGGTATCAGAGTCACTTCACCCTGAATGGAAACACCCACAACTTGAAAGGTATGCTACATTTTTGGCCTAAAGAACTTCACAGCATCTTTCTAACCAATCTTTTAGTTCATCTTCCCATTAGAGATGAGCCAGAGAGTAGAATCCGGGCCCCAGTGGAGTCAATGGTAAAATGACTTCAATAGGGCCAAGATTTCACCCCAAGTTGTTAAGTTGAGACCCACATCTGGACTGTCACAAACTTCTGGGATGTTTGGTTCAAGCCCAACATCACTAAACATTGACATTAACTGCTGGGTTTGAAATGAGCCCTAGTGCAAATTTCCACCATTAAAACATATAACGATTTACCTATTACTAAGTGGATTCAATGTTACTTCAACTACGTTCATAATCATAATCCTGGACTGGAAACAAAGAGAGAGGTGAGCAGAGATGACTGGAGGAAAACACCGAGAAAGCCCCTTTCTCAGAGGATGTTAATACTTGTTCAAAGCAATGCGAAGGAAGAGGAATAGCCATGTAACAAAGAGGCCCCACCACCTACTTCAGCCACTGAGTCCATGTCTTGCGCATGCGTGGAGACTCGCCCCAGGGCCTCAGTCGGTGTGCCTGCAGGCGAGTGGCTTTGCTGCACCAGATCAGGGAGATTGATGTGCCCAGCAAAGCCATTGCTGGCTGCATGACTAGAACGCTTTTTTTCACCAGTGGTCTGCAGAGACACAAGGTACAAGGAAGAGGAGAAGGAAAAAACAAATAGATCTACTGCAGTAACCCAGGTATCAAAGCAAGCACAGAACAAGAGCCCTCTCTGCCATATTCTCCCCATGCACATCTGGCAAGCAGCAAAATATAAAACAGGAGAAAGAGAGAATTAATCACAAAGTAACTTTAGAAGCAATTAGCCATGTTACACCAACAGGAGACGTCTGATGATGATAATGATTTTGAATCAACCTTTTTGTAACAAGGTAACCATAGGCCAAATTCTCACTTTGGGCACGCAGGTGCAAATCCCGCTGGGTCCAATGGTACACCCAAGTCAGTCCGTGAGAATAGGCCAAGGCCCATTGACTTCCATGAGATCTGGGTTTGTATGGTGGAGGGCAGATTTGGTCCCTCTGCCTTTTAAAAGCTACAGCGATAAGGGGTCTGATTGCAGGATTTCCACAATCGCTAATACAGCTCCAAAAGCATGCTTCTGGAGTACAAAACACCAGTGAACAGCATCAACATTTCCCTTCCACAGAATAACAGATCTATTCTTGTCTTGCTATGCACACAAAGCTCCCATTAGTGTCAACAAGGGTTACACGCCTCTGTGGAGAGGAGACAAACCTACTCCAGATACATTTTTAGGTAAGCACTCTAATCCAAGAAAGTCTTATTTAATTCTCTCCTCTCTTATAGGCCCCCACTGGCAACCAACAAAGCAGATCTTCTCTCTAGACTGCACAAGTCATGTGTGATACCTGTTTGGAGAATCAGGAGTCTAGCAGAACTCACAGGCAGGGCACTACAATTCCAACTAACTGCTACTAATATCAGTTATTAAAGAAATGCGTGAGCAGGCTACTGTACCTGAAAGATTACCGGGGTTGTGATATGCAGCCACAGATGACATAGCCCTGATCCTTGCAGCTGCCAAATTCTCAGGTTAGTCGAGGACCAAAGACAGAAGAAGGAAGAAATGATTTGCCTGAAACTGCTTTGGGGCTCATCAATGTTTAGAATTTAAGGTCAGTCTCCATTTCTCCATGACATAACTGAGTCTGCCAAGTAACTGTCTATATCAGACACCTTTGCAGACAAGGGCCCCGTTTCTTTCAAACAGGCAAATCACCCTCTCTAGCAGGTGCTTTTCCCATGCAGACAGGTATTGTTATGGAAGTTCTCCCCCTATTGCTATTTTTATTAGCAATCACACCTGCAGCCTATCAATTTCTGTAGCTAAGGAGATGTGTCCATCTGAAGTGTTTGTAAAGACCCCTCAAAACACAATCTGACTAGGATAACAAGTGCTGCTGCTAAGTGTGATAGCCATTTGCTTCATGCAGTGTTGTTGGTCCCAGGATATTAGAGAGACAAGGTGGGTGAGGTAATATCTTTTATTGGACCAACTTCTGTTGGTGAGAGGGACAAGCCTTCAAGCTATGCAGAGCTCTTCTTCAGGTCTGGGAAAAATACTAACAATGTCACAGCTAAATACAAGATCGAACAGATCGTTTAGCATAAATAGTTAGCTTATGGGCTAAAGGACATGTCCTTTGATTACTGAACACCTTTCACCTTAAAGCTGGGCACTGTCCTTGTGCATGGAAGAGGGCAGAAAAGCCCTGACCACAGAAGTCAACAAGAGTCTTTCCATTGACTTCATTGGGCTTTGGATAAGGTCCTAAGAGAACAACAGAAGATTTGTATATGACACTATATTTTCTATTATCAGTTAGATTTTTCAGCTGCCTGTTAGTTTTAAAGTCCTTATCTGACACCAGTGCTCTCATTTGGTATTGTTTGCGCAGAGCAAGTTTTACAGTAGCAATGCTTAATACCAGCATTTCAAAAGTGGCTGGTTAATCATGGTCGTGGCTTGTACTTGTATTCAATTTAATTAACTTCACTGGCATGACAAGGTGGACAAGTATCACTATGCTTCAAGAATCTCTGTACAAACCAGGCTGAGGGGCGGAAATGGATTAGATGGGTTTTATATGATGTGCTCATTTTGCATTGAATCCATTTCTGATTCTGTGGCAGGACGAAGTTCAAGTTGTGAGGCTTTTTCTGCTGTCTCCTTTCTTTCTTTTGGAGTTACATGGGATTTCTCTCCCTCGCTTTGGGTCTCAGTGAGAAGTCTTTGGCTATTTCGAAAGGGGGGCAAATAGCTCTCTCACCTTTCTTTGTATATTCTTCCTGCAAATGGCTACTTCCAGCTGGCATGTGTTTCGCTGGTGGAGAGTTTGGGTCCACAGCGCTGCCCTCCTCTCCCCATCCCTGCCATGGCCTGGAGTAATATTTTGAAGAGGGCAAACAGCTACATTATCTACTGTTGGAGGGCAAATGCCTGTTCATAGGTCACCTAGGCTAGCCCTTGGAAAGATTTATTTTTCCCCAAAGGAAAAAAGAATTGATATAGTAATAAATCATCATTCTGCTCTAAGAAATTGGGGACTGTGAGTAGGCACCTTTTCCAATCTACTATAAAAACAAAGACCTCCCACACTATGTAAAGTCCAAACTCACATCCCTCCTGGGGTTTGGCTTTATTTCTAAACAATCAGATATCAAAGACCAGCTCAAACCAACTCCACAGGCTTGGCAGCTCCTAAGGTTCTTCCCTCAGGACTGCCCACCCCACATCCTAGATCCTTTCCTTCTAGGCAGCCACTCTCAACTCCTTTATGTTCAGGCAGGGTGAGGAGTCACTGGCTGCACTGACTCAGCCGAACCCCTCCCCCAACAAGATCAACACCTGCCAACAGAGTGGGGCCTTTCAGGAAAATACCACCCGCCTGTTTCAGGAAAAATCTACAGCATGATAAAAAACTGCAACAGAAAAAGAATCTGAGGCTTCTCCATGGGCAATTCTTTTTGATGTGAGGCTCAGTCTTGCTCTTTTATCACAATGCAGTGGAAATCAAAGTAGTCTCTCTCTAAATCATCCTTGTTTACATACTGCACTCCTCACCAGGAGACCCATATGAGAATCAAGAATGGTGGAATAGAAGCCAAATAGAATTGAACTGGGGAGATTTGATGAATGTGGTGGACCATGATTTCAAACTGGAAAGGCCAAAAATGTACCCAAAATATTCTGTGGGATGACCACAGCTTTACTTCAGCAATTCCTTAAAACCAGAAGTCAAGTTTATTGTGACCTTTGGAGACATGCTTGATGTCCAGCCAGGAGACTTCTCCACCTTTGCATTCCATCGTCTTCATAAATGCAATCATTGACATTATGTTCTAGGTTTTTTGGTCCTCCTTGTACAGGAGCCAAGATATTGCAATTAGAGTGCTCAGATAAGAAGTTATAATTATACTAAATCAACTGAATGTCTTTGGCAGATGGCTAAGTGGAGGTGGGGAGGAGTTGAAAAATGGTGAAGAGAACGGGAAACTTTGGGCCAGATTCCAATCTCTCTAACAATGGTGTAAATTGAGAGCAACCCTTTTGGCTTGGATTTCCTCTGGTTTTACAGCAGAGTAAATTAAATCAAATCCCATCCCAGTCTTCTAGTATTACTATTCACTGCTGTTTGTTGTTGTGAGAATCATTTGTTTGTCATATTTATTTATACAGTATAATTATATTACTGAGCCATTAATGAGCACAATTTAATCAATCATTTTCTGTTTAGAATACACAGTATAATTGTTTTTCATGCTTACGAAGACAAAACCTCCTGAAGATGTTCCAGAGAAACTCTTATCTCCGACTTACCTCCCTTACCATTAAAGTTCCTTCCCTGGAAATACTGCTAAATGTATCTGCATGGGGTGTTTCTAGACCATGAGATGCCACCATTCCTATGTTGTATGGCTCATTGCTTCCAGGAACTCCTGTTGGTCTGGTGGTAAAACGGAAAACATTAGAGTTGCAAATTTCTATCATTAATGTAGAAAAATGTATTATTTCTTCTGCATCTTATTTTAAGATAGAATGGAACTGGGTGTACTACAAAGGACCCAAGGTTATGTCTACACGGCACTAAGCTCTGGGACCCCATGAGTGGGGAGGGTCCCCAAGCCTAAATGTCAACACAGTAATTTTTAGCCCTGCCGCCCAAACCCCACAAGCCCAAGCCAGCTGACCCGTGCCAGCCACAACAATGCTGGGGGTCTTTTATTCAACTGTAGACATACCCTGTGGGACCTGGGCTTGTGGACTCAGTGTTTCCAAGCCAGTGCTTGAGCATCCACACTGCATGGTAAACCTGGGTTTATGATTGCTGGACCCGGATCTCACAGCCATGATAACATGTGCATACTGCACTATGCAGCCCTTCTGACTCGAGGTTGCAGCTTGATCTGCATCCACATTGTAAATGACAAGGCTTGCACCTGAGTCACAGTGGGACTCGGGCTCTGACTCACCCCCCTAGCCGGGTACTAGGACCCAGGTCTTGAGCATTTACTGATCTGGGTGAGACTGATTTGTCTGTGAACAGAATGGGAGCTTGGGCTCAAACCGGAGTCAGAGCCCAGGCTTAGTGTGCAGTGTAGACAATCATTACTATTCTGGCACTATGAGTAAGGATCAGGTTGTGGTGAATTTTCACTGCTTTCTCTTTATAGGGTGTCATTCATTTCTTGCCTATTGTAATCTTGCTCATTCTGTTCTTGTATGCACATGCACCTGATTGTAAGAGCAAAGAAAGTCTAACCGTCTACTTGGAGGCTAATGCAAAGAGTTTTATGATCAAGCAGTACAACTGCTATCTCCAGAGAGAAAATCCTTCAGTCTTCACAAATACAAGTAAAAGGGCAAGAGACAGAGGGTGATTCTCCAATCTGTTAAAGCCACTTTGCATCATGCAATTGGCATAAAGTGGCCAGAAATAGCCAGTGAAGAATTTGCTCTATGTAGAGGGGGAAGCAGAGAGGGCATGACAGGCAGGGCCGGCTCCAGGGTTTTTGCCGCCCCAAGCAGGAAAAAAAAAAAAAAAACCAGCCGTGATTGCAATCGGCGGCAGCTCCACCACGCCGCTTTCTTCTTCGGCGGTACTTTGGCGGCAGGTCCTTCCCTCCAAGAGGGACCGAGGGACCCGCCGCCGAATTGCCGCCGAAGAGCCCGACCTGCCGCCCCTTCCCCTTGGCCGCCCCAAGCACCTGCTTGCTGAGCTGGTGCCTGGAGCCGGCCCTGATGTCAGGGACATTCTAGAGGCAGTTTGGTGGAGCAGAGCTCCATCATGCCTGATCCTCCACTGGCATAAGGTGCCTTACCTATTGTGTGAATTAGAAGTATATTGCATTCATGCTTTAAGCTTGTCCCCGTGTAAGATACTGTAGTATGCATATATATATATAAAGGGCTCCCCCTGCCTATCTCTTTATGGTATTACAAAGTGCTCTCATGACTTGATTGGACAGCACCAAGCCCTGCAAGCCACAAGTAGTGTTCTCCTGGTATCATCAAAACAAGAAAGGGAAGTACTTTATAATGCTAGAAATAAAGTGACAAGGTCTTATAGATATATTATAAACAAAGCATGATAGTTTAAGATGTGTTTTAATACATATTTAACACATACCATTTTCCCTCATGGTATGCATTAGAATTAGAGAGGTTGGACTAAGTTTATCGTGGTGCTGAGTAAGTATAGATATGTCAAACCAGAGGTTGCACTTCATTCTTCATCACATTCAACCCTGGAGTGCTCATGGCTTGATTCTGCATGGTGCTGAGTGCTGTCAATTCTTACTGGTATAGCGGGGCCACACAAAAATTCAACTGAACTCAGAGGTCAACGGCAAACCAAGCAAGGGTTAACCAGGACTGTCTATATTACAAAATATGTCAACAGCTGTTATGAAGTTGTTGATAAGTCCTGCATTGAGAATGCTTTCATTGGGTGTTTTCAATGAACACAAAGCAATCTATTTTTAAATGCATTATTCAGGTGCACACCTCCTTCTCAATGGCTACTGTTGCCAAACAGGCCACTTTGGGCAGCGCCCATAAAAGTGGGCATGCACAATGCAAGCGCAAAGTCCCACCTTTTGTCCACAGAACATTGCTTATGTCGTGTGTGTGCACCCATTGGTGTCCAAGCATTGTAAGTGTGCCCGAATGTTTATTGGCACGTGGGTTCTTGATGTTTAGACTCTGAATCACATTCACAACTGGTATCAGCAGGTGCAAATGGAGTTATCCCACCTGTGAATTTGATGCTTTATCTGTGATTTGCCCGGTCATGTATATTGCAATCACTTTGGGAACATCTTCCCTGCAGTTAACGCACGTTCTTATTCAGGTGTTGCCCCTAACCTCCCTCCCAAGTTTGGCAGTGCTGTAAGCCTGGTTGAGTTGTGGGTTAGAGTTTGGGTGCCACTTTCACTTGGGCTGGTAACTCACTCATTACAGATATAGGTTAAATCACTTGAGTGCTGATAGTCTCTAATACCTTCCCACAATTCCCCCTCTTACCCTGTGTGCCCAGGGGAGACGAGTTCTCCCACTATTCATTGGGAAAGAATCAGAGTGGCTCATCTTACTGCAGCATAAAAACCATGATATATGCCCCCAGAAGTCCTAGCAACATACACAGCAGGAGTGAGGACACAGTAACTCAAGTGTGGCTTTGCAGTGTGGCTACTCATACCTGGGCTAGACTAACCTGGGTCCCGATCACTTGCATTAACTCTGCAGCGAAGACATACCTTTTGGGACTACAGGTAACATCCTGCGCTAATCTCATAACACTGCAATACCTAAGTACAACGAGTGACTTGCAAAGGAGTCACAACCTCAATGCTGTAGTACATGGATTTTAAGTCTGTAACTCCCCCCTGTTTATTTCATTCTTTCCATGCCAGTGATGGTCTAAGGTTAAGGCAGTGAACTGGGTCCCAGGAGAGCTATGGTCTAATCCTGGCTCTACCACAGGATTCTTGTGTGACCTTGCACTGATCACTGAAGGCCAGATCCTCAGGTAGTTGAAATCAGCATAGCTCCACTGAAGTCAATTTACTCTAGCTGAGGATCTAGCCCTTCCTCTTTCTGTGCCTCAAATCCCCATTTGTTAAACAGGGTTCATAATACTTTGCTATCTCAGAGGGGACTGTGCAGATAAATTCATAAATCATTGTGAGGGGCTCAGATACTATGATCAGGGCCACAGAATAGCTGATAAAGATAGAATGAGAATTGAGGGAGTGCCATGCCTCACAGGGGGCACTCAACATATTCGAGGATCGGGCCCTCGAGCATTGTTCTGTTGTGGTTTTGGAAGATGAAAAGCATGTAGAGTTACTATAGCAACTACAGTAGGCCTGATCTGGCTCTCACTGAACTCAGTGGGAGTTTTGCTGCTGAGTTCAATGGGAGTAGGATCAGGCCCATTAATTTAAGTGCAATGCTGAGAATTTGATCTCTCCCAGTAAATAACTTTCCAATTGGCCTTATGAAATACTGATTTTCAGAGTCAATGAATCATCCAAAGTTGTGACTGCGCTCCCGGACCACTCACTGAACTCAGAAAGATGGACTATTGGCACCACCACACCAGAAGCAATAGGAATAGGAAGGGCAGTGCAATATTACATGGTTCTCAAACTCTTCCACAATGCAGACCACATCTTAGCAGAGAGTGTCCTACGGTCCTCTCTCTTCCCATTCACGTGCCTGTGACTATAATGACTGCAATTGCCTACATGGAAAATAAAATCAGTGAAGTATTGATGTATTTTTAACTTAAAATTCTCGGTGAGGAGCCTAGACAGTGAAGCACATGGCAGCAAGGAGGAGGAGCTGGCCCATGTGACCTGCCAACTCTCCAAAGACTACCAGCAGGTGGCCAGTGGACTGTCAGTGGCCCATGGACCAGTTTGGGAACTATTGTGCATCAAGGTAAAATTATGATTTCCTGAGGAGAAAAACATTTTGCAATTTCACAGCCTTGCCCTTAAATAATTGGTCTCTTACATAAGTCTTGGGATGTCACTGACAGGCACTGTCCCATCGTGCGTTTCACTTTCACCATCCTCCTCTTCCTCTTCACTGCTTTCTGATTCCTCGCTAGAGGAAGAGTAGTCAGTCACCTTTTTCAGAGGGCGATTGGTCTCTTCGATACGCAGTTCCCTCAACTCTTTGGCTAACGCAGTCAGGTCCTAAGGGGAGGCAAAAAAAATTAAAAGCCAACGTGAATTGTATTTAAAGCAAGAAAAGTGTCACACATCTCTTCAAAAGCCAATGCTACAGCACGAGCAACAAGAAATAGCATAACAGAATTATTACAAACATCAAACAAACATAAAACAATGTTTGTAGCGTGTAGCATTTATTAAACAAAATGAAACTGACTTTATGCTTGTTGAAAATCAATAGCCAACCTATGTTTTAATATGTTTGTATGTATGTATGTGTGTGTGTATATATATAAACACATATGTATATACACGTCAAAATTATATTTGTTGAAAAGGTGATGTTCAGTCACCATCATAGTAAACTGGAAAACAATGTTATTTCAAAGGGAGAGTGCTGCAGGAGAAATTCTCCAAACCTGTCTTCTTCTGAGCCTCTCAAAGACACACCATAATGGTATTTGCTCTGTTATAAATGCCGTTGGAAAGAAAGCAATGGTCGCATTTCTGACAGAATGGTGCAATCCCCAAGGCAAGATCTGTTTCAATTACCAGTCTGAGCTGGCAGGAAGTTGCCGGGAAGCAGTGACACAGCATCAGAGTCAAACTGCTCAGCTCACTGCAGCACCAAGTTTGATGAAGTTTTTGAGTCATGGCTCTGAGTCAACCACAACAATTAAAAAAAAAGCCCTCCGCAGAAATAGCTTAAACACTTTATGTGAAATGTGCAATACTGTACCTCCTAGCCTGAAAATTAAGGAAAAAATGAAAAAGAAGTAGAAGTCATAAAAAATAAATAAAAGAGTCATTTTTCAGTTTACCATGACTTTGATGAAACCTTAGACCTGACAGTTATGTAAAATAGACAGTTACTTAAGTACAAGGGACATTGCAGGCACCGTGTAGAAAATAGACTTTTTATTATCTTACATGCTTTTATAGCAATGCAGGGGGAAGCAGTAGGGCAAAAAAAAAAGTATGAGAGCTCTAATTAGAATGGGTTAGAGTACTCTATTGCACAAAGCATGCACATGACAAATAACGCATTGCAATTGTCAGTCTTACCATTTCTCCCTATATTAGTGACCGATGTAGCCATCAGTGCATTCGGTCAGAGATAAAGGATTAGGGAGAAAGAAACTCATTGAAAAATACTAAATTCCACAATTTTCTTATGGCCATATTCTCTCCCTACTGCATTCCACAAATCTCCAGTATACTGTTCCAGCAGAGTGACTAGGATAACAATATTAATTAAAATTGTACAGGGAGGTCTTAACATTTACCCCTTGGCAGCAGAGGAAAAAAATATGAAAAACATATAATTGAGACTGAAAACCCAGCCTATTTTTAATAGAGAAGCAGTAATATTTTGCAGAGCAAATTTTACTTTAGTTGTTTGTTATTCCTGGCTTAAGGACGTAATAAACTCTTTGGGCATCATTTGGATTAGAAACTCAAAATGAAGCCCTCACAGCGTTAAGTGAAATAAGTAATCATTCATCCCTAATTCCACACAGATCAACTAAAATGCTTTATTGACATTTAAATTTGCCCTAAAGTCAGACTTAATTGGCGCCTGTTGCAGTGAGAAACCATCAGAAGCTATCAATCATTTGAAGGGTAAAAAAGAAACAGCATGACTGTTTCACACTTCAGAGGGGATTTTTATTAATATCATGGGTTTAGGTCAGTAGTCTTTATCTCAATGCAATGACTTAGTATGGGGACATGCCTACATGCTGCTCCCAGTTACACCCTATTGATTAGCAGCTGTGACCCCTTTGATTTACTCCCATGCAACCATACCAAATTCATTTGAGGTCAGTGTAACCACGTTTAGATTTTGGCAGTTCCTATAGAAACACTTCTGGTTTCTGTGGCAGCAAGACATCCACTTCTGGGAAGGGCTTTTTCCTCTCGCACTTTTCTGTGCCTCGCCATCACTAAGCACGTGCAACATGGCCACAGAAAAAAACGTGAGGATCATTTTTTAGGTCAGTGTATTATTGACATACATCATCTCATCCATGCTTTGAGAAATAGATAAGAACATATTCCATATTAAAAAGCACGGTTAGGGGTTCGTGACTGAAAATAGAGGACCATATTCTAAGCCCATTAAAGTCAATGGAAAGGCTCACTGAGTTCAATGGGCTTTGACCAGGTCCCATAAATGCCAGTAAAGTAAAATAAAATTAAAATTCAAGTTCTGTTTTACAGGAAATAATACCTTGCTTGTCTATAGTGCTTTTTCATTTATAGCTCTCCAAGCACTTTACAAAGGAGGTGAGTCATTATCCCCATTTTAAAGACAGGAAAACTGAGGCACAGAGAGGGAAAGTGACTTGCCCAAGGTCACCCAGCAGGCTAGTGGCAGAGTTTGGAATAGAATCAAGGTCTCCTGAATTCCAGTCTAGTGTTCTAACCATTAGGCAACACTGCTTCAGATATGCTACATTTCTGACAAAAACAAAATGTTGCCCGTTCCTTAAGAAAGGATCTTTATTATGACTAAAGAGAGAATATGGTATTTAAGAGTTTATTTCCAATGCCAATAACTTGGTGACTGAAATATAGTCAAATCCATAATCATGACAACTAATTAATCAAGCAGCTTCTATGGCTTGTTTGGTTTTCCTAAACTGATGAAATAAGAATAAATGAAAATTTGAACTATCTAAAGATGTTTTCAGTCTATAGTCAAAAACCAAATCATTTAGTAATCACTTTTCATTGAACTGGTTAGATTTCCCCACATTTTTTAAAGCAGTATAAAAGAAAATTGCAACACAGCATCTCTTTTAAAGTTGTCCTTCTCCCTACCATTTAGGACTAGCACCAATTATTTCCAAGTATCAAGAGACCAGATAAAAACTGGTCTCCATTTTCACACCTGCAATTTCCAAGCAAAGGTAACTGTGCATATTAAATTGCATCCACATCATCTCTGCCCACAAACTGCAGCAACCAAGAGATTTAAATCTGAGCACGGAACTCTGATTTCTTAGGGCCATCTGACCATCCCTAAAGACACTGAACAGTAACTTATTCTATTATTAAATTAATCAGGTTGCTCCCAGGGTAAGGTACAACCTCAAGTAATAGTGACAGAATCTAGTGCTTAGAAAACAAGCATGTAACATCTCTCAATGTTAGAAAAGTCTGGGAGTGTTACAATCCTTCAACCAGACACAAAGTGTTGATTAGCATAAATATATTATCAGTCTGCCATAGCCATCAACAACAGATAGTTAACAAGTATTGTTTAATACCAGCTTAATTAGTTTTTAATATCTAATTTTGAAATTATAGTAGCAATAATACTCTCAGTGTCAGACAATACCATGAGGTAATCAATATTTTCCAGTGTAGGCTCTGCCGTGGGGTGGTTAATTCTTTGATGCTCTCATTTTCTCTAGATAATCACTTTGTAGGGTTTTACTGATTCATTGCCTCAATCTTGGACCAAAAAACTCCCAATCCAACAACTAGAAAGGAAGTGCTTTTTAGCACCAAATATATGTTTGAAATGTTATTACTGAATGTGATGTAACATATGAGATCGCACTACCAGTGCAGTTAAATTGCTCTTAATTGCAAAGACTTCTTTAGATTTAATATTTTCTGGAAACAGGTCAGTTCAGTTTCCAGAATCACAAAGCTCATTTAAACCTCATTTTACATTAATGTTGCTCCTATCTGGATATTGATTGAAATGTTTTCATTAGCAAGCTCTCTCATTAAGCAAAATGCATTGCTCTTGTTCACTCCAAGAGAACTAGCTAGCTGTTTTCGCTTTTATTTCTTCTACTTTTTATAGTCAATCCTTTTAGAAAGGGGTCACTTACCACTGTACGTAGAAATGCAAGTTATCAGTGCAGTTAACAACAGAGGTTAGTGCATGTTCAAATATTTGTAAGACATATCATAAATACTAGATCAGAAATGTACTACTGACAATACAGTCTTTTCTGTGTACATATTTAAGACTTCAACATTGTTAGATGTACAAATCTGTTTTAATAATATTTACATATGGCAAGAAGTGTAAAATTCATATAGCTTAATTTTTGTGTTTAAAAATATGGATGGGCAGTAAGACTGGCACTGCCAAGCCACACTCATTGTAGCAACACTAGCTTTGAGCCTTCTAGATTCAACCCAGTTATCTGAATGCAATTGCACTGTGGTTACTGGTGAAGTGGTGGATAGGTTTGGAAGCCAACATAAAATCTGTTGTTAAATATGAAGATAGACACAGCTCAGGTGAACCCAGATCTCATCAGCTATATTAGTGAAATCCACGTGCAGAACCTGGCAAGAAGCAGCCACCTCGCAAACCAGCTCTGAAGATTTGCTGCATTTGCCTGGCAACATTGCGTAACTTTGGGCCCTATCCTGCAGGGTGCTGAGTGCCTTCAACTCCCACCAAAGTGAAGGAGAGTTGAGTGCACTTAGGCCCTCACAAGAGAACTGCTCAGCACATGGCAGGATTTGGCCCTTTATTAGCATTTCTATTTAGTATAAATTCACTCCTACTCTGATGTATTAACTAGAAATATTTTGTGGCATCACAATTACAACTGCATTAAGTGACATCTGTATGTCAAAAAAGGTGCTACTGTGACTGTCCTAGCAGATGAGATGAGATTAGCCACAGGAGGGACAGTGACTGTGCAATCTTCAACCTATACTGCCCACTTAGGTACTCTAACCTTGTTCTGCATGGAGCTCCTCTAGGGAGTGCAAGAGAATATCCCAGAATCCACATCCATTAAATCCTTGCTGTTTTCATTCAGGCTGCCAACAAATTGTGGCAATGTTTGGTGAAGTCTTCATCACTCAGAATCAGACAGAGCCAATCAAATCATTGCTCGGGGGCAAAGGACTCCATATTCCACCATCACTTCTGAAATATCTGAGCTCATGCCTACTAACCGTTTTCTAAAGAAGTGGAAGTACCAGTTTTTTTGGTCCTAAAATGAACCCAGAGGAGTTTACACTACCAATAAAAGACAAATGGTTTTCCATTCAGCAAATGTGTTTTAACATGTCACCACCAAATTCACATTATAAACATTGATTTTTTTTTAACCTTGATATTTTTAAAACAAAAATATCTCCCCATGGGAGAAGAAAGGATACTAGGTTAGATGGACCATTGGTCTCACCCAGTATGGCCATTCTTATGTTCTAAAATGAGGTTCTCTGAACTGCTATTAAAGGGTGAAACTCTGAGATCCTTACCCACATTGCTTTGCTCTGTTTACAGTCCCACTGAAATCAATGGGGGGTACCAGCAGAGTAAGGTACTACTCAACATGAGCAAAGACATTGGAATCTGGCCCTGTTTTCTCCCCTTAAGTGCTAATTTGGCACTTTGTCTATACTTGAGATTAGACCCAATGCCAGCCAATGGTATAGCTGCAATCGGTATAGCTGCGCTTGTGTAAACCCCACACGTAGGCAAGAAAAACAGCGATTTGGATCAGTTGTGCTTACCCGAAGCAGGGCAAGCTCAAGTAGCGTAAGTCATTGCTTTCCTTGTCTGCACTTAGGATTTGCCATTCATCAGTGCAAACCCCAAGTATACTCAAGGCCTTAAAAGGTAAAGGGTCAGATTCTTAGCTGGTGTAAATCAGCACAGCTCTGCTAACTACAATGCCAATTGGTACCAGCTGAGAATCTGGCTCATAATATTATAAATTAATATTTCACCTGCGTGCGATTAACCAGCTCCCTAAAGTTATCATGCGACAGCCAGAGCAATGCAATCTCAGAGCATCAGCCCTGGCACATGCTGGCAAAAAGAATGATTGTTATTAGGACATGGCTTCATTTGAAAAGCGGGTAATTCTGCTCTTAGCTGAATTTGTGCTTCCCATTGAAACCAAAGGGGTCACATCGGGTGTAACAGAGCAGAATCTGGCCTTTGCTGCAATCCATTAAGACAGCCTTTGTCAGGGTAAGAAAGTTCCAGTCTCAGTTTATTCCCTATAAAATCCACAGAACACTGATAAAGTGATTTGTTCTGCTCATGAAGGTTCACAGTACAGTAGTTCTTGGTTTGGCCTTTGTGCAAGTGCTCTGCAAATGGATTTTGTGAAGCCAAATATACTGAGCAAAATGTATTAACAGATCAATTTCTCCCCCCTCCTTAGATTAGCTCACTGTATCTAAATACCATCTTCCAGATCTGAAATCTGAACCATGCTAGCATTGCCACCTTTTTGAATGTCAGCACCAAGAAAACATGGTTTGATATTAAGCTCTAACTAGTCAACCTTGCAAAGGCATGACCAACTAAGAAAATATATCACTAACCTCATCTATAGCTTTCTTATAGCTCTGGGAGTAAGGGAAGATTAATCAGCATCAGAGGAAACAGATCGGGACAGGAAAAAGCCAGAGGAAGGGCAAGCAGGTTAGAAATAAAATTAGAATTGTTAGCGCAACGCTGTGAAGTGTAAAGAAAAACAACATCAACAAAACATTAATACACATTAAAAGAGAGAAACAGTGGAAATCCATTTGGTTATTGAGCCCAACGCACTCCGCAGTTTTAAAATACAAACGTCAGACATAACATTAAACCAGAGACTTTGGAAGGGTTTTTCATGGGCCTTTGCCAAAAAAGTAATAAAATAAAAGTGCACAGAAATTACTGCCAGTTCTTTCTTAAACTGGGGTGACTAGCAACGGCTGGGTACCAAGCCTTTGAACGCAGCACCCCCCTCCACCCTCTGCAAGGTTGCTCTAGAAATCACCCTACGGTAACACAATGCCAAAGTGTGCTATATGCAAACTCTGGCCCCGATCCATCAAAGCGTAAAATTAAGCTGTGCTGAAGTTCTTCTCTTGCCTGGGGCCATTGTAAACCGTGCAATCTCTATGCATGAATATATCCCATATATCTAAATCTGCTATATTGCAGATTTAGAGCCTTAAAACTGGCGATGGGACTGCGTTTGCCTCTTTCTACGGGTTCCAAGGCTGCGTGATTGCCATTAATGAAAACATGGCAAATTCCACCGAGGCATAATTTAAGACTCACAGCAGGTCGGCTTGGTCGTGTCACATCCCTGCTGTCCTCCTGTTTCATCTTAGATGGCTCATGAGATAGCACAGGTGACCCTTCAGGTTTGGCATTTCCTGGGCAAACACAAATCACTGTTGTTAGTGGGAGATCACAGACTTTCAACAGGCAGCAGAATACGCAGAATGACGTTGCGCACCTTTGCACAATGGCACCTCTAAGAAACCCAATGGCTCCTCATTCATTTCAGGATCCAGTTCAAAATGATTCTCCATGTTTTTAAAAACACAATCTAGTCACAGTCTCTCTGCCTCCCTGTCTGAACCCTCTGCTTGTCTAAGAAACGAACCATCAAACAGCACTTTGCACTTCTAGAGCCCCTTCTATCTCACCTCACTCACTCACAACCTCTAACTTGGAGGTAGGCAAATGGTGTTGTCCTCGCTTTACAGAGATTAAGGTTGTGCCACATTGGCAGAGCCCTGTGTAGAGTGATACAGACGTGTCCAGCTGCAGCAAGAGCGTGGGAAAGGATTGTGCTGAGGCACAATCTCACCCCAGCTCCCTGGTCAAGAGAGAGAAAGAGCAAGCAAGATGCACCACCCTGTGGTAGTGAGCCTGTAAAGAATGGGGACAGCCCATGGCCAGTCTCCTTCGGTGGTGACTTGCACCTTCTGGGATGCAGGGAGAGAGAGAGCGCAAGCTGTACCTGTGCTCCTGAGCTCACAGACTGAGGTGGTCCCTGGCTCTTGCAGTACTCTTAAATAAGGGTCATGGACAGCCTGGCCCTGAGTGACTTGCCCAAGGCCATAGAGTGACACTGGCAAAGTCAGAAAAGGACCTCCCAGAGCTGTGATTTGATCACAACTCTATGTAGCCTAGCATTGTCACGCCAAACTATCTTGCCATGGTTTTCACCCCTACAGCATCTGTTGCCTCTTGTTTGGAAAATCCTTTCCTGTTTCTCTCTACCTCATCTACCGCTTGGCTGAAAACAGCTCAAATCCTCTCTCCCTCAGCCATCACTTTATTTAATTTGTAATTGTATTACGTGACTCTGTAAAGCCTGTTGCCATGCAGTTTATTTGAAACGGGCTCTCCATGATATAGCTCTATTGCATTGTCCTCTCTCAGTGTAGCAAGAGAATTTATAACTAAATCTAATCCCCATATATGGCACTCTCAACATTCTTGTCCTTTTTCTATTAAAAAAACATTCACTCTGCAGAGGAGCTGGGCATATGATAAATTAGAAGCACTGTGTTATCTGATACAGCAAGGACGTTATTACTCACAGAATTCCTCATTAACTAAAAACCAAAAACAGAACAATTGCTGATAAATTACTTTTATTGACTACCTAGAGGAGTGATTATTTTAACAAGAGACATGCCAATTTACAGTCAAGGTGGGTGAGGTAATGTCTTTTGTTGGATCAACTTCTGTTGGTGAGAGAGAGACAAGCTTTTGAGCTTACACAGAACTCTTCTTCATACCTGAAGAAGAGCTAAGCTTGAAAGCTTGTCCCTCTCACCAACAGAAGCTGGTCCAATAAAAGATATTACCTCGCCCACCTTGTCTCTCTCATATCCTGGGACCAACGTGGCTCCACAAATATTGCATAAACTTACAGTCAAGTCATAAAAAATTCAAAGCATGGGTGCAGCACTTGTTTTAATGTGCTTTAGTCTGTGGATTTATACTCCAGGACTGTGAGAGAAATACAGATAAACTGGCTGGATATGCTTTGGCAACTGCTATTGCGATTAGATGGGGAAAAAGAAGCTCTTCAACACCTATAAGATGCCAGGAAACAAATCAGCCAGGAATGTAAACCCAGTGTAAACATGGTTCTGTTCTGAAAAACTTTTAAAAGAAATGGCTTAATTCACTTCTCTATGCCCTGGAATGCTCACTGCACACAAATGAAGTAAAACACCCAAAAAAGCTGAATTTGGATTAGAGAAGAAAAAAGTGAATGAGAAATTCATTATATTTCACTACCACAGAATCCCTGCCTCTTTCTATAGGAGGATCTTGCAACGATATACATACAGAATATTGGACCAAAACTTGTAGTCACTTTGCCTGCAAAACGCTAAGTCAGGTCTATGAGGGTTTTGGATAATAAATAAATAAAGTTCTGTACAAACACAGCCCCTTTCAGCAGACAGACAATCTGAAAGCACTGTGAAAAGGTGAATAAGTATCATCTCCATGTTAGAAGGGAAGAAACTGAGGTGTAGGAGCAGAACCTAATCTCAGGAAAAAAAACAGCTGTCTAAAATCAGGTGCAACTCCATGGCTTCAGTGGATCTATTTAAACCAGCTTTTCACACTCATGAGATCAGATCAGATCCAGGGAGAGGTTAAGTGACTTGCCAAAGGAGTGGAGAAAGGCTACAGGATCAGGGCCTAAAGAGCAGTTTAAAAAAGAAGTCATCTCACCTCTGACTCTATTACGTTCACTGGAGCCAGCTTGGGAACCAGGCTGGGATCCTCCCTGGGAACTAGGCTGGGAGCTGGGGGTGCTGGAACTGGAGGAGCTGCCACTACTGGTCCTCTGTAGGGGACTTTCAATGATGGGCTCAGTTCTCCTCAGGTCAGGGTTACTATTGCACATCAGAATGAAGGAAAACTGCAGTTAGATGGCGTAACTGTTCTGGAGAGTTGGGAGAAAGTCTTCATTCAGTTGGAAGCAATATAACAGGTTAGTGTTATTAAAGCAGCAGGTCCTTTCAAAGTTGACATGAGAGGATCAGATCTACCATGGTGACATGCAACACAAGATGACAAAACGACTGTGGTAGCTTTAGTACTGTATAATTCTGTGCATTTCAGAGCCTAAGCATTCTGGGTAAAATTTTCATTGAAGTGACTTTTCAAGAGTGCCTCCGTGACTCAAGAGCTTACATCCCATTGCAAGACAGTGAGGGATTGTCTTCACTACCCGGGAGATCAACGCTGCTGCCATCGATGCAGCGGGTGTCGATATAGCGGGTCTAATGAAGATCTGCTAAATTGATGGCAGAGTGCTCTCCGATCGACTCCAGAACTCCAGTTCCCTGAGAAGATTAAGGTAAGTTGACCGGAGTGTCTCCTGTCAACGCAGCACAGTGAAAACACCGCAGTAAGTCGACCTAAGCTACGTCGACTCCAGCTACGTTATTCACGTAGCTGGAGTAGCGTAACTTAGCTCTACTTACCCCAGTAGTGAAGACAAGCCCTGAGACTTAGTCTGGTAAGACACTCATGATGCATCTGCACTAGGACAAAAGGTGTGGTCTTAACTTGAATTAGGTAACACGTGGTAACTAACACGAGGTAAAATCCAAGCAAAGACAAGGCAATTTGTACTTTTAATGAGCAGATCAAGGCAAATGCTCTGCTCCCCCCATAGCCTTTAACTCAACCTGCTATCATGAACGAAAACTGACAACTACTTTGCCTTCACTAGAATTTCACCTCAAGTTAGTTACCTTGTGTTAGCTAACTCGAGTTGAGAACACACCTTTTTTCCTAGTGAAGACAAGATCCTTTAGGCACGTTTGAAAAGCAGTTTAGATGCTTTTGCAAATTCTTCCCTCTATCACTAATTAGTAGTTTCCAGAAACTAAAAGACAACCAGTTGACACAGCAGCCAGGGCCAGATAGAGGGTTTTGCTGTGCTAGGCAAACTGGAATTGGTCACGTCCTCACAGCCCCAACAAACATTTTACTGGCTTTAGTATTTTGTTGACCTAGGAAAAGCCAGGTATGGCAGAGCTAACCCTGATAACATCACCATTCAGTGCCACTGAAGTCAATGGGGCTCTGCAAATTTTATACCAACTGGCCTTAACTACAAAAACCAAACAAAATCAAAAACTGCAATTTAAAAGTTATTTAATTTTAAATGGTTAAAAATATTCTGTTTTAAAAAGTAGGTGCTTGCAGATTAGCTATTTTTCCATAATATCTATTCTGCTGCTAAAATTTGCAACGTGACTGCAAAGTATATTTGCTGTGCATCAGCATTCCCAGATTTTCATGGTCTCATATCTCAGCCATTTCAAATGGCAAGAGGCTGAAACCTGACACATAAGTTGCCAACTTTATCATTTCTCTTCTTCTGTCTCACCCTTTCTTGCGAATACATGCAGAGTTTTAAATAAAAAAAAAAAGTGGTTTTGATTTACAGACACAACCAACATTTCTCCGGGTTTCACGTATCTTTATGAAATTAATCCTTGACACTTTAATGGCAACAGAAAATATGTTCATGCAGCATTGTACAATACCTTTTTACACAATATTTCTGCTAACTGATTTTATTATTCAAAGTCTTTCTATAAATGAGTGGAAGCTTGTTACATGGAGTTCAAGTTGGACCCTGAGTACTGAGAACAACATGTGGCAATACTTCTGCATTATATAATATGTAACCTGGAATCAAAGGCACTGCATAAGCAGCATAAGATGTGTGTAACACGTGAAATATAAATGATCCTGAATAATTGAGCCAGTGCTCACAACAGCACAAACTGCATTTATTGTGCAAAGTCCCATTGCCATAAATGATTTCTTGGCAGGATCAGTTTTATTTGGACTTTGTTTTGGATGACTATTATGTAGAATTACTGTCCAGTGTACCTTGATTTTTCACGGGAAGTTATTAAGAAGATAACAGCAATATTAACATGCTTGTGAAGAATGATAGTAGCTTTCTGTGCATAGGGTTGCCAGGTGTCTGGTTGCACAGCTGACCAGACTGTTAAAAGTCCGGTTGGTGGCTCACCGGGCTAAGGCAGGCTCCCTGCCTGCCATGGCTCCGCGCTGCTACCGGAAGCTTTGGCATGTCCACTCCTCCGGCTCCTAGGCACAGGTGCGGAGCCCCCCACCCCAACTACCAGTGCTGCAGCTCCAATTGGCTGGGAACCACGGCCAATGGGAGCTGCGGGGGTGGCACCTGCCCATGGGGCAGCATGCAGAGCTGCCTGGAAGTGCTTCCATGTAGGAGCCAGAGGTGGGACATGCTGCTGCTTCTGGGAGCTGCTTGATGTAAGCGCCGCCCAGAGCCTGCACTACTCAACCCCCTGTGTCCCAACCCCCTGCCCCAGCCCTGATCCCCCTCCAGCCCTCTGAACCCCTCAGTCCAAGCCTGAAGCGCCATCCTATGTCCCAAACCCCTCATCCCCAACCCCACCCCCCCAGCTGGAGCCAGTCCTACCCCACAGTCTGCACCCCCAGCCAGAGGCCTCACCCCCTCTGCACCCCAACCCCCTTCCCCAGCCTGGAGCCCCCTCCCACACTCCGAACCCCTCAGTCCCAGCCCAGAGCCTCCTCCTGCACCCCAAATCCCTCATCCCCGGCCCCACACCAAAGCCCGCATCTCCAGCCGGAGCCCTCACCCCCCCCCCCGCACCCAGGGCCGGCTCCAGGCACCAGGCACCCAAGCTGGTGCTTGGGGCGGCACCTGGAGGGGGGCGGCGGCGCGGCGCTCCGGCCGCCGGGGAGCGCGGGGCCACAGCAGGGCTCGCCGCCCTCCCCCCGGTGCTCTGGCCGCCCTCCCCCCGGCCTGCCGGGGCTCGCCGCCCTGCGCTCTGGCCGCCGGGGGGGAGAGCCGAGCCCCAGCCGGGGCCCGCGCCCCCCCCCCGGGGGGCGCGGGGCCGGGCGGGGGGGGGGGAAGAGCCGAGTCCCCGCCGGCCCTGCCCGCACCCCAACCCTCTGCTTCAGCCCGAAGCCCCTTCCCATACTCTGAACCCTCTCGGCTCCACCCCCCAGCCCAGAGCCCTCTCCTGTACCCCAAACCCCTCATCCATGGCTGCACCCTGGGCCCTTTACCCCCTCCGGCATCCCAACCCCCTGTCTAAGCCCAGAGCCCTCTCCTGCACCCCGAACTCCTCATTCTGGCTCCACCCTGGAGCTCGCACTCCCAGCTGGCGCCCTCACCCCCTCCCACATCCCAACCCGAGCCAGCGAGTGAGTGAGGGTGGGGAAATGAGCAAGTGAGCGGGGGGTGGGGAGAGTGAGCGGGGGGTGGGGCCTCAGAGAAAGGGTGGGGCAGGGACAGGTCAAGGATGCTTGGTTTTGTGTGAGTAGAAAGTTGGCAACCCTATCATGGAAATGGCCCGTATAGGTTACAATAGAATAACAATTAAAATAATGTTCAATACAAAATTAGAGTTTATACAAAGCTGGAAGGAATCCAGAAAAATAGTGAGGAATGAAAGGACAAGAAGAGAAGATACAAAAATGTTATTGCTGCATCCAACGGTTAATTTAATATACTTTTTGGCATTATTGTAAATGTAGTTGAACAGTTGTGGAACTCCACATTATGTGGTATAGCCGGTGTTGTCTTGGCTAAGATGTTATCTGGTTGATGAAACTTCTTTTAAAACTTTAGCAACAGACACATTTATCTATACCAACTGCAGTCAGGTCGTTGAGTCTGATAGATAAACCGGACACCCTTACTTGAGTCAAACAGTCCAATGGTATCATCGTTATTCTAAGTGCTGGTTCTTCCTCGTGTCGTGACTATGTATTGGAATATTCCTTGCTTCTAAAAAAAATGTCCTTTAGGGCACAGTTAACGAATAGTGAGAGATTCTGTTTTGGGAAACTGAGTATGCTTTGGCCCTGGGTAATGGAGGTGACTAAAACCAAACTGTAACAGGGTTGGCCACCTTCTGAGCACCCCCTCAAGGTCAGAGGTGGCTCTGTGGCACCCTACCTTTCTTTTCCTTTCCAGGGCCCCTTAAGAACTCCATACGGTCTTTTTCCTGGCTACCACCACCCATGCCTGGGGCTGGTTTCATACCAGAAACAGTTCAAAAACAGTCCTTAGAGTCCCAAAATGAAGTCCATCACCACATCACAGGTTCATACTCAGCTCTGGCATCTTCTACCATACTCAGAGCTCATCTTCTGTCTCAGTCTGTTCCCCATGAAGCTGCCACTCCCTGCCCTTTCTAGTGGGGGCTGAGCTTTCTGGCTCTGGCTCTGGCTCTGGCTCTGGCTCTGGCTTCCAACCCTGCTCCCAGGCAGGGTCTCTGGCAGGAGCTTCCAGCTCACTACACCTCTTCTTTGCCACAGCTTCTTCTTCCTGCTTCCTGTTCCCCTCTGTCTCTTTACAGGGAACTTCTGTCTCTATCAATCCCCCACTGAGGCTGTTGAAGAGGCCCAGGTGGGCTGGAGCACTTCCTTCTTAAAGAGCCCAGTCCACCCGGTGACACCCATGCTAGAGGTAAATGGCCTTTCTGCTCATAACAAAAATATTTTTTTCTAAAAATATTTGGCAAGACATATTTCTTTGGCTACCCTAGCACCCACCTTACACCTGAGCCTGCTACACAGAATGCAGTGCTGCTGCTGCAGAGTGAATCAGACTGGCTGGGAAGAAAAGCTTATGCTGAAAGTCGTGTACTATTGGCAATTTGGCTGAGACTATCCTACCTAGGAACATCTAGTTTGAAGCCTTTGACCTCATCCTCAGAGGACAAGAAACCTCAAACATTTCCATAATACAAAAATACATGGAATGCAAATATTTATCCTGAGATTTAAGATGGCATTTCATTTGAAGAGATCTGGAGGTCTGCCCACAATCTGCAAATCAAAGACAAGATCTCACCTGTCTAAGTTCATTCTTTTGCTTCTGCTATGACTGAACCGGTTGCATTTTCTATTGTTTTAAAAAGCCCAGGGCTAGATCTTATCATGTGCTGTCCTGGTGCACAATGGGAAAGGGATAGGAGATTATAATGAGGATTAGGGGAAGTTAGGGCAGGATCTTTCCTGTGAGTGCTAGGTGTAGGAATGGTTAATAGGCCAACCTGGGTTAAGGGAACTGTCTAGTCCCCAACTACTTAATGTCAGCGGCACATGCTAGCCAGGGACACACACTGTTTCTATAGGAACCATTTACCATAATGGGAATTTTGTCATTGACTTGAATTTAAGCCGGATCAAACCCTTATTGGACAGCAACAATGCACAGTCCTCCCCCTGCACAGTCCCCTGCACTATTGATGGAGTCCTGCTCTGGCTAGCAGGAATACTGGAGAACGTATCTACGACCGGCTCTGCTCACCCCTCAGCATCACCGAATTTGACCCTCAGTGTACAGCAGGAAGGAGCTGAGAAGAGCAAATCCTGCTTCCCCTAGAGTTATGGCAAAATTCCCAATCAAATCAATAACAGTAGCTGAGAGTCCAGAGCATCTTCTGCATCCAGCTAGAAATCTTGCAAAGTCTAACGTAGAAATTTCAACACAGTAGGATTTTGCACAGTAGGATTTTGCACAGATAATATTAGGAGTCCCAGAGTCCAAATGTTCACAGCCTTTGGTGACGCTGTACAATTCTAATTAATGCAAATCTCATACATCATCGAGCTATGGTGGAGATGCAAAGCAACTGTAGTTTATCAGTAAATCCATGTGAAAAGAGAGCAGAGAGTGCTTTAATTATTTTTTAAATTTTGACTAGATTTATTGACAAGAAGACTAAGGACTGGATCCTAGGAATTTTGCCATTGATTCCAATGGGAGCCAGTCTGGGGACTAATATCATTGGTTTGGTGTTTGTTTGTTATGATCAGACTCTCTGCTTCCCCCAACAGCAGTACACAGATTGTGGTAATCCATCCATTGAATTCAATGGGCATTGGCTCATGACCCAGCGTCCCCGCTTCCTTTGTGAAGCTCACAAACCAGGGCACTAGGAAGAAAATTATAAAGCTAAGAGACGGATTCATTAATATTTGTCTCCCTTTCCCACGTGGCCTCCCGTACCTTGCTCTGATGGGCTGTGATCCTAATCTAGCTCCCAACGCAGTGCCATTCCCAGGGGAGTTCTTTCTAGCTAGTGCTGGGGATATGGAAGTTGTTCGCTGAGGCACCTGAAAGAAAATTGAAAAAGAGTCAAAGCTATTAGGACTGTACAATTGAACTTGGATATTCTCTTCATGCATTTGGGGGAAGATCAGGTTTCGGCAGGTTTTCTAGCTGGATGTGTAATTACTTTTCCACTGAGAGATATGAAATATTCACCGCAGTTATAAAACACAAAGTTCTTGGCATGTACAAAGAATCGTAGATGTCTGAGACAGGAAAGACCTGAAAAGTCATTTATTTTATCCCTCGTAAGGCAGGGCCATTTCTGACCGTATAGTCGCCTGAAGTCTAAAAAAAGTAGGTGTTAATATCAAGCAGTGAGATTTATATAAAACATTAGGTATACACCAAATTTAACAAAAAACGCATTCAAAACATAACAGTCCTAAAATCTGGACTAATCAGCAAGCTCAATGTAGCAGCTTTTAGAGCTACTTGTTCAGGTAAAAATAAATTACACTGTAATAATACCATAGAGGTAATGCTGCCTAGTGGTCAAAGACAAGAGATGGGAAGAAGGAAGGTCCCTGTGTGGAATCCAGGCTGAGCCATTCAACTACCTTGATCAAGTCACATGACTTTTTGGCCTCAGTAATTTCAGCTGTACAATTAGCTGAAAGCCAGATGTCACTGAAAACCAGATGTTCAAATTAGGATGGATCACCTCAGATATCCCAGAACAAACAACATTCCATAGCAAATAAGGGCTTCTGGACTCAGCACCTTTTTACACAAGGCTGGAACCTTGACCTTGACTCACTCCACTGTAATTTAGAGCTCTCTGTGTGCCTTTTACACATCAGTATCATAGAGGATGTTATGCAATACTTCAGCCCTATGATAAGAACTAAGGTCATTGCTTACCTGTGGAACTCCCTGACACAAGATGAGGCAGAAGCTTAGTAGGATTTAAAAAAGGACTAGTCATTGTATTGATAATGGGAAGATCCACAATTATGTTTGATAGTTAAAAAAATTATTTTAGGCTAAGAAAGAGAGATGTCTTCATGTTTCAGGGCATACCAAGCAATAAGTGGTTAGATTAAGAAGAAACCTCCTCCATGGATAGATTATTCCCTAATTTTCTTTTTTGAGCTTCTTGCACCTTCTTCTAGAGCATCTAGTTTTGAAAACTGTCAGACACAAGGCACTGGACCACAAAGGCCTATTATCCAATCAGGTATGACAACCAAAAGTCTGCCAGCTTTTATCCATGTCCCAGTAATGTCTCCAGCAAATACTAGGTAACCAAGGAAACAGCTTGCCCTGGCTCAGCGAAAAGAAATGGGTATCAATAGCATATTGCAGACACTGTGGCCCATCTCACAAGCTCTAACAATATCCTCACATACTGTCTGAACAGAGGGCCGATAAGACTGTCCTTAAGAGACTCTGCAAGTGAGAACTCTTGGAGGACAGCAATTACCCTTCTTAATCTTTCGGTAGACAATGAATGAAGACAATTCAAAGCAACTCCTATCCATCCCTGCCAAGTCCTCCAGAAGAGTCGGCAGCACTTCCCAATTGCAGTAGTATTGAAGGACACTGATAGGATGATCGGGCAGCCCACCCTTGTCCATTACGCTGAGTAGAACATGCAACAGCCACTATTACTCTCCTGTGCCAGGTCTGAATCTCAACCGATTGAATTCCAAAAACACTGGAGGGGAGCAGACGTTGCCAGAGTTGGGCAGCTGACATCTTCTGAATCACGTTAGTAAGGAAAGGCGAGACACTGCGTGGTAACTGGTCAGAGCATTAGCATCAAGAGATGTGTTTTCACCAAAGAATTCTCATATTTAAAAATTACTGCCAGCTTACTCTCCCCTGAGGTAAGCGCTAATGGAGCCTCTCAATAAGATGGTAGCCAAAAGTGTAAACAGTATTATGTGCTGACACAATACATGATGGCTCCCATACATAAATAGCAGATACACCTCTACCCCGATATAACGCAACCCGATACAACACGAATTCGGATATAATGTGGTAAAGCAGCGCTCCAGGGGGGCGGAGCTGCGCACTCCGGCGGATCAAAGCAAGTTCAATATAACGCGGTTTCACCTATAACACGGCAAGATTTTTTGGCTCCCGAGGACAGCGTTATATTGGGGTAGAGGTGTACTTTATTTTAAAATGCAAGTTGCTTATTTGCTGGAGCACAGCAAAACTGCATTTAAATCATGGAAAAATACTGTTTACTTCAATGTCTCTAATCAATTTACAATACCTTTTTCTTTGTATATATGTTCCTGAGCGGAGAGCTGATTCCATTTCAGGAAAATTTTTAACAGCAAAGTTATAATTCATTCCCCCACCCCCAACCCCTTGCAAAAAAGCTTATGAACAATGCAGCTGAAATATTGTAATAGAAGAGCCTTAATTAAAGAGGTGCTGCCAGATGCTGCCGTAATGTCATTGAAGGTATAAAGCTGCTGGAGCCCTTACAAATCTTCCATCAGGTATTGATTACAACTGGAGGCAGGACACTGAACTAGAAGGACCAAAGGTCTGAGTATGACAAATTTTATGTTCCTAAATAATTCAATTTAATTAGAAAGCATTTTTTTCCCAAGAGAGAATAGATGTTGATTTGTTCTGGATTCAACCTGGGCTTGAGAATTTTCTTTGCAGTATATCACAAGACTTACACATATAGTGGTAATAAGAAAAAAAACTGCATACCAGCTGAGGGCCAAACCTGCAAACTGCTGAACATCTCTAAAGTCCTGAGCACCCTCGGGCTTAGCACTACGCAGGAGATGCTTTGCACTGCACAGGACCAGTCCCTGAATTTAACAGGATGTGAACTCCACCGGTTCAGAAAGAAGCCCCAAAATTCTGTCCCCTGCATTGCAGCGCTGAGCAGCGCTGAGGGGATGAGCTCGGAGATTGCCTCTTTCAAGCTTTCGCAGTTAGGAGCAATACAAATGTTACCTTTGGTGGAACGTCCTCCTCCTGTCGTAACCAAGAACTTCGGTCAAACTTTTCAATGCGAGGGGGGAGAGGAGGGTTTTCTGAGGTGGGGTCCGAGTTCTGCCTTGGCATCTCAGTGCGGTGAGAGGTCACCATCAGAGCCTCCTGAAACCCAGCCATTCCCTTTGCGGGTTGTTCGTGCAGTGACTGAGAGCCAGACAAGGAGGTTCCTTGGGATTTCACACTGACCAGATGTGGAATCTAAGCACCAAGTCAAAACAAAACCATCAGCATAAAATGTTTAAAAAAAAATTTAAAAAATCTCAATAGTTCTAATGTATTTAAAAAAAAAAAACACCTTGATTTGAAATCTGCACTGTGTTTTGGTTTCAGGCCTTTCTGGCTTCTTATACAAACTCCATATGAAAACTTTCTTAAAAGAACATTAAGGTTGCATAGTTCAGCATTCTAAGGTCAGGAAATGCCAAAGTTAGGGTTGCACATGTAACCTTTACTCTGACTACTTTTGCATATGCATGACAATAGTCTTTATATGCATGATCACATATTTCTTAAATAATACAATATACATATGTCATGTATTTTTTTCTATAACCTCAAATACACAAGGAAGCACAATGAAGGTTGCATTAGAAACCCTAACTTGGCATTCCTGGTTTTTTAAGTTCTTAGCCATGCAACTTTAACATTACCCTGATGATTTTGGTATGAAATTTCCTAGGGTTTTTAATAAAAAAAAAAATAAAGAAAAAATGACGGAAAAAATAAATGTGAAGAAACAGCTTCAGTCTCCAGGAAGTCTGAAGCACTGATGGCTTTAAAAAACAACAACAAAAAAGCAATAATGGTGTGAACCTCCACAGTCCAATAGTATCCTGTCCAATAGCCCTAAGGATTCTCTCTCTTGCAAGCCTTAGGAGCGCTACAGTTAGGATGGCACTTGTACCTTATCCATCGGAGAATGCTTAGGTTACATCAGGTCAACGCTGCTTCCCAAAAACCTTATAAAAGTGCAAGTGCCCTTGCTAAACCCCTTCACACTGACAAGATCTGGAGGGATTTAGCCAAGGGCTCCTTTGATACAGCATAAAATGGCATCTTCTATTACCAGTGTAAATAACAAATTTACACACATATTTATATGGGGTTTTGTGCGTGAAATGATAAAGTCTTTCAATAACATCTTAGTAATGGAAAAAGTCTATATATGAAATTGTTTGACAATGAATGCCAGTCACTTTTTAAAAAAAGCATAAGGTTTGGAAACTTTTAAAGGAGGCAGGTGAAGTATATTTAATTTCTGTCAGTTAAAAGACTACGGTGAGATGGGATGTTTATTGTTTGTTTAATTCTGGACTCCATCTGAAAAAAATAAAATGCTGCAAGGCCTTCCTCACATAGCAAGTTAAAGTTCACATCGCACTGCTGATTCACGAGGTGGTACTAAAGACTTTAGCAGAGGCAGATACCATGTGGATGAAGTTCACTTAATTTGTGGATTTTCCTGTAGAAACCACATACAAACTTAGGGCAAAGATTTTACATCCAGTGCTGGCAGCAGACACACTCTTGGAGCCCTCACACCACAGGAGTTGTGCCTGCATTTCTGGGCCCAGTCTCTACAGCCTTATGATGTCTTGTGAAAGTGTATTTTTGGATCTTGTGGTCGGGCTTTTCCAGATGTATGATTGGGATTGATGTTAACTGAATGTTTAAAAAAAATTTTTTTGAAGAAAAAGAAGCAAAATCTTTTTCTGATAACCCTAAACATCGAGCCATACTAGGCCTACTGTACCAGGTGGTTTCACTTTGGGAAAAGTGTCCCAACAGAAACAAAGGAACTGTCATACTGGAGCAGACCAATGGTTCACCTAAGTCCTTCAACTTGTCTCCAACAGCAGCCAATACCTGATGCTTCAAAGGAAGGAAAAAAACATCATAACGTACCTAACAGTGCTGTTATACTATGGAGGGGAGAAGAAAGAACACAACCTTGTCTTCAACTAATGATCATACTTGGCAGCATGAGAGCTGTAATCCTTTTATTTTTATTCCATCTAGTGTAAATGCAGATGCTGCTCTTATTCACAAACAAATCTAGAACTGAGAAACCCACGTGTTGAGAAATTCTTTACTTTTAATACACAAATGTTGTGGTTCTCTTACCAGACCCACCAGCCTCCTAGTGTAATTAAACTTGCAGGGACCTAGGACCAAAGCCCCATACCTGTGGATCCACTGGTCTGAGCATGGGTGGTGTCCGAGCTGGCTGCACGCCACTAATGCTAAAGGACTCTGAACGAGGAGGCAGGTTTGGATCAGATATCCTGTTAGCCACTTTGTGAGGCATTGCTGGGGAGCTTTGCCGGTTGAGTCGAGAACGTTCCTCTACCTGAGGCAACACAACAGGAGAATCAATGAACACAAGTTGCTTCACTTCCCCGCAATTCTACACCCAAGTCACCTGTATAGCCATTTTCCTGTATTTCTAATCAGTACATTGTTTCATGCACCTCTTTCATACCCATTAACACTAAGCACCAGATGCTTGGATTCAATAAGGACTTCCATACTAGGGCAAACTTGAAAAGGAAAATGTTTAAACCATGTTCCCTTTTCTGCATTTCCTTGCTATCAATGCAGACCCATAGGGTGAAAAGTAGCAATTTCAGAAGCAGTAATTTTGGAGCTCCAGACAAAAGGAGGCTGGGAGTGGGGTGGGGGATGCTAGAAGCTGCCTAGCCTCCCGGTGGGTTGCAACAGAGCATACCCAGCAGGAAACTATAGACAGGAATGGGCATTGCAGCTGAGTCAGAAAGAAAGAAGAAAGAAAGATGGAAAGAAAGATGACACGCAGAGAGGGTGGGTGGGGTGAAGAAGAGGTACAAAAGAAAAGGTGCCAAAAAAAGAAGCCTGGCAAGGGAGATCCGCCTTTAAATAAAACCAATCTAGAGAAAATGTAATGTGTGCACTCTCCCTTCTTTCTGTCCTTTCCGTATTTTGGTCTAGTCAGTTGATTCTTTTCTCCTGCTCTTCCCACTGCCTAACCTGGTTCATCTGAAGGCACCAGCTCCTCGACACTGACTAGGGGCTCTATTTCTGGCAGGACAGATTGCCTATATCTCTCTTGTGTTTTCCCTTTCTCATCTACTTTCTCTCTTGTGCTGCTTCCATGTTCCAGTTTTCTCCATCCCTCGGTCGACTTCTCTTCGCCACCTTTCTTTTACCTCTCTCACTCTTCTTTTCCTTTCTCTCTTTAGACTCCTTCCCCTCTCCGGGGTCTACCTTTCAGACCCCAGTTGCTTTCTGTAGCACAAGCAGAGCACAGAGTAGAGCTGCTGGACAGTCTGGAGGCAGCAGAAGAAAACTCTCAACATTGTAGGCAATATTAGCGGGAAGCATAGTGGTGCTGTTCTCAGGAGAGGTAAAATAAATAATAATAATACGATAAAAAAGGATCTTCCCAGAAACCATTAGTCCTTTGTCTGCCACTTTATACTTGAGTCTCATTTGGCTCATGTCCCTTGTTGGGTAGAAGTTTTGAGGTTGGCCAATGTGATGTATGACAAAGTTCCTCCTCTATCTTGGTGGGTCCTGCGCTTATTGGCAGATTTTCTTGCCTCAGAGATTCACCATGTGGGTTGGGGAACAGCCCAGAGACCTTCCCCTCTGGAAGAACCCACCGTCAATTGGGAGGTTTGGGGGTAACCTGGGCCTGCCCTCTACTCCAGGTTCCAGCCCAGGGCCCTGTGGACTGCAGCTGTCTATAGTGCCTCCTGTAACAGCTGCATGACAGCTACAACTCCCTGGGCTACTTCCCCCTGGCCTCCTCCAAACACCTTCCTTATTCTCACCACAGGACCTTCCTCCTGGTGTCTGATAACGCTTGTGCTCCTCAGTCCTCCAGGAGCACACCCTCTCACTCTTAGCTCCTTGCACCTCTTGCTCCCAGCTCCTCACACCACAAACTGAAGTGAGCTCCTTTTAAAACCCAGGTGCCCTGATTAGCCTGCCTTAATTGATTCTAGCAGCTTCTTCTTAATTGGCTCCAGGTGTCCTAATTAGCCTGCCTGTCTTAACTGGTTCTAGCAGGTTCCTGATTACTCTAGTGCAGCCCCTGCTCTGGTCACTCAGGGAACAGAAAACTACTCATCCAGTGACCAGTATATTTGTCCTCTACCAGACTCCTGTACCCCACTGGTCTGGGTCTGTCATAGATGCCAATGGAGCACCATTCTGCCTCATGAATAAGCATCCAAATTCTGAACTGGCCCCACTCCATTTTTTGCCAAATTGAGAAAGCAGGTTGTTTAAAGTCAGTGGAGCTGTACCAGCCCACGCCCACACCCACAGAGAACTTGGCCCTCTACATACAAATGTCTTCCCCAATATACAAGTCCTTTTTCAATTTTAACAGAATCAAATTCATGCGAAACCCAACAGCCTATCCCTTCCCCAGAGCCTAAACTGAAGTGTTTGGAGTCTCTCCAAATGCAGTTCAGTGATAGTTTCGCAACTGTTAGCCAGACCAAACCCAACTTTTGTTTCATTGTGTATTTGAAATGTGTTGGTACTGATTTGAACAATCCTTTCAAAATGGCTATACAGGTTACAGACAGTTTTACACTTGCCTTGAAAGCAGTCCCCCAACCCTGCCAAAGCTTACTGCAGGCAGAACCTGGCATTACTGCAAGAGATTATAATTAGACAAGAATATGTATTTTTGCAACATGTTACAACAGCAGTCATTTGACTGTTGTGTTTGCAAAATCTGAGACCATAAATTGATCATATGATCAGGAAATATTACAGTGTCAGTTCCAATGCCTGAAAGATGAGAAAGACCCATAAAAATAGCAATAGGCAATTGAGGACCAAGGCATGCAAAAACACCCTCCTCCTTCAAATATATTAGGCTAGTGATTGGCTTGAGGAATCCAAGTTACCAGGCAGACAATATGGTAAATGAATTTTCAAGACATCAATAGACAACTTATATTTCACACATTTCACACGTGTCCTTTTTAATCTGAAAGGGAAAATAAAGCTTCAAGAGGGCATTTCCAGCAGATGCATCTGAAGAAGAGAAGCTCTAAGGGTTAAGATCCCAGCGCAAATGGTCTGCAGTGCATTCCCACTGAAAGAAATGTCCTTACCTTCAATACTGAAATAACACCGGGAGTGCTTTCGTTAGATTTGAAAGAAACAATGAACATGGCAGCAAGAAGGTGGTTTGTTTTGTTCTGGAATTAATAAATCTAGCACCTAGTCTTCTATTGTGAACAACAGGTGTGTTGCTAATTCAGAAATGAAAAAAAATTCAATTGCTTTCAGCTCATCCAGATGGAAATACAATCGTTTCAGCCAATCCAGATATAAATGCAATGCATGTGTTATTGAAATCAGATTGTACAAAAGAGCAAATTAGTGCGTGCATAAGCTTGTGTTGGAAATCAGCTTCTAAAATAACGAAAATTGTATGTGTATAGGTAGAAGGAATAATCATTAAATCTTCAAGTAAAAAATGGATCATAAAATTCTTCAAAGAGCCCTTAAGTTGATATAAATGAACCATTCACTCTGAAGTTGGGGCTCTTAGAGAGACTAATATGGCAAACCCAAAATTAGGAAATAGACCGTGTCCTTTAGGAAGTCTTTCTCCTAAGAATGTAAGGCCTGTGAAGAGTTTTTTAGATCATGAATGACCAGCTAACATGTCTAAAGGTCCAAACAGAACAACTACACTTTCCCCTCCTGCATACACTTTCAGTGGCGGTTTTGAGGTCAGTTTATAAACTCCTGCAGAGAGGACTTAGCTGCGTATACAAGGACAGAAGGGATAGCTGAGAGAGAAACAGCATTTCTTCTGAACAAGGATGCATCTGCATAAATACTGGGATACAGTCCAGTCAGTGACGGCCTCATTTCAATCTGCCTCAAAGGAGTTCCAGTAAATCTGCCTATTATTCAAGCTCAGGCACTAACTACAGCAGCCAAGGATGATGAAACTGGAGTCCCCCAGCCAACTTCTGGAGCTCATTGACAGAGTGCCAAACGAAAATATGCAGCTGATTATAGAATATTTCACAGCTAATGTGGAGGAATAGGTGGCAGAGTAATGTAATGGAGAGGTCTGTATCAGAGACCAGGATGCAGGTGGTTGTCCTCAATGGGCAGAGCAGGAATCAGGTTTAGTGGTTAGAGCATGTGTCAACAGCCAGGAGTAGGAGCCCAAGGTCAGAGCTGGAGTCAGAGGCCAGATGCCAGAGCCCAAGTCAGAAATCAGAGCCAAGGGTCAGGACCAGGTTACCTGGAGTGAGGCAAGGCAGGAGCAGGGCTGGAACAAGCAAGCACAGGAGCGATCGCAGCTGTGGGCGAATGCTTCAAGCAACCGAAGAACTGCTGCTGGGCTTAAGAGTTGGTCTGCTGACTCTTCCAACCAATCAGGCAGCCTACTTCAGGCCAGCTTCTGGGAAGACAGCCACACCTTGTCCCCTATGGCCAGATTAGAGACAGCCTGACGGTCTTAATCTGCATGGTGTTTATAGGCTTCTTTGGTGGACTGCAAGTGTTCATTCCGCTGCCAACGCACCCGGTGTAGATGGGAGGCTAAATCAACAACAGCCAGTTCTGGGGAGCTCATGGCTAAGTCTCGGTGTAAGCAGGGGTGAAAGCCATCGTTTGCAAATAACTGGCTGTGTTGGGTCGTGGCGTGGATTGCATTGCTATATGTGAATTCTGTGTAGCAAAGCAGAGGAAGCCAGTCATCCTGGTGGGAACTCAAAAAGGAGCAGAGTTACTGCTCCAGGATTTGATGACATTCTGCTTGCCCTTTAATCTGCAGGTGATAGATGGATGAGCTCAATTCCTGCCAGAATTGGGAGATGAACTGGGGACCCCAGTCTGATAAAATGCCCATCAGTAGTGAAATACATTTCCCAAGAAGAGCAAAGCCATCTCCTGTGCAGTAAGAACAGTACAGTGTGGGATGAAGTGCGCCATTTTTGTTAAGAGGTCGGCAACAACCTGGATTACTGAGTGTCCCTGTAAGCATGGCAGTTCCACAATGAAGTCCATTGATACAGTAGACCAAGGCTGTGGAGGCATGGGCAGAAGCTGGAGGGGATCTAGGGGTCTTGATTGTGGGTTATTGGGTATGGGCATAGAAGTTGCAGGACCTTATATAATCCTTGATGTAAGCTTGTAGGCCTGGCAACCTGGGCCTGCAAGGTATGTACGGCTCCCATTGTCTCCATCAGAGAGACACTGGCCTTTGAAGAATCCAGGCTCACTATATCAGCTATAGTTCTCTTATTATTTGGGTTGGGACAGCTCAGATTGTCAGAGACTAGGACTTGGGTGGCGGGCCCAGTGGTTAGAACAGGAGTCAGAGGCCAGGCACCAGAGCTGAAGTCACAAGTCAGGAATCGGAGCCAAGAGTCAGAACTGTAGTCAGAGGCCAGATGCCAAAGTCAGGAGTCTGAGGGTCAAGACCAGGTTACCTGGAGCAGGGCAAAGCTGGGGCCAAGGCAGAAGCAGGGCAGGAGGAATGCTGGGAACAAGCAGACACAGGAGCTATCGCAATCACGGGTCAATGTTTTGAGCAGCTGCTGAACTGCTGTTGGCCTAAAGACCCAGTCTGTTGACTCTTCCAACTAATCATGCGGCCTACTACAGGCCAGCGCTGTCATTAGGTTGCCCAGAGACCAGCTCTGCTGCAGGCCAGGCTTGCAGACTAGCTGTGCTACAGACCATGATTCCTGACAGTATGGACTGGGAGAGAGGGATGCTCCTTTCTCTGACTACCAACATCTCCTTTCCTTACTCTGTATGTCAATAGCATAACAGGAAAAGATACACTCAGGCCTCCCCAGTTCATCTTCTCAGCAATCCTATTGATTATAGCATTACGCAGAGTAAAAATGAAAGTGCTCCCAAGTGCCAAACTCTGCAAGGATCCAATATCAGCTCAATTCACCGTCTGCTTCTTAGATAATTCAAGCTTCACCTCTAATGCAAAAGAACCCCCGGCCACTTCCACATCCCATAGGCAAGATAATCAGAGAGAGGCACCTTGTGGAGAGTGACTAATAGTTTGATACATTATTTCAGTGAAAAAAAGGACAACAAAAGCAAAGTGGGCTGAGGGAAGAGGTGAAATATTAATCTAATATGAATGGCAAAGAGTGGCATTTATAGATACAGCTGAGGTGAAAAGTGTGCATCGCAGGAGAAGCATTAAACATGCAAAAGGTCACTTCAAGGCCAGTTCCAGCAAATCTAGGGTCCCTTGGAAGACATTCAACTGAGTCCACCCAATCCAAGATCCAGCAAGTGGCCACCTTTCCCTCTGCCCCACACTCCTCTATTGGCTGGGCATGCTAAGGCTGTGGCTATGGTACACTAGAGAGCTTACAGTGGCGCAGCTGCACCAATGCAGCTGTGTTGCTGTAAGTTCTCTACTATAGCCACCCTAAGCCGATGGGAGAGAGCTATGTTGACGGGAGAAGCGGGCCTGCTGACATAGCACTGTCCACACCAGCACTTAGGTCGGTGTCACTTATGTTGCTCAGGAGAATGGCTTATTCACACCCCTGAGCGACATAAGTTACACTGACATAAGTGGTAGTGTAGACATAGCGTGTGTCTTCACTGCAAAGTTAGTTCAAGTTAAAAACACTTGACTTAAAGCCTCTTGAATTAGCCTAGCCGGAGTGAGAGCTGCCACAATGTGAAATCACTCTTGAGCTTCACAGGGTGACTGGATTAGCAACACAGAGTAGTTGCATCTCCACTGCATTATTAGCTTACTCCTCAGCAGCATCCATGCTCTAGACCATCCCCCTGACAGGCCAGCTAGTTTGAGTTTTAGGCCCAATTTAATTCCACAGAGATCTATGGGTGTGGATGGGAGTTGGGTTACGGGCAATATTTGAGTCATGCTTCAAGCTAACACTGCAAGTGAAGTCAAGCCCTCAGTGCCACAGGAAAAGGGAGTAGAATGGGCATGTGTAGAGAACTGGTGTGTGTGTGGGTGGTGGGGCATTGGAGGACTATTGGATGAAGGTTTCCTGTAGGAAGGAAGAACCCAGACTATGCTCTAGTCGGGGCTGGGATAGAGGCGTTACATTCTAGTTCCCTAGGGGGACTCCAATGATCACCACCACTGAACTCTAAGCACATGAAGACATTCATTCTCCATACCAGGCAGTAAATTTCACCCTAGCATTGATGGGGCCACCCAAGACTTGGACACCCTCTATGGCTGCAGACTTGGTAATATTGTCTGCGCCCGCTCTATATCTTCAAGAGAGACCATGAAGAAGCAAGCACGTGCAAAGACTGGCGAGTCAGGGAAAACAGGTCTAAATACATGAATGAGCAGTGCATTGGTGCCAGTTAGAGGAGTATATGACCCCTCCTCCCCCAGGTTTTTGCATTTGCTCAAAGTTCCATAGGTCACAGAGCCAGGAGGCCCTTGCCCACCCACTTGTAAGCAGTGGCCTTGTACTAAATCAGTATGGCTGCTGCCAGAGCATCCAGAGCATCACTTCAGCTGCATGGTCACAATGCTGAAATTTGACCCAGCTGCCCCCTGGTACACGTGGAAATTTTAGTGAATGGCGCTGTGACCTGGTGCATGGGGTCACAATGCCACTTAGGGTCTCTCTCCACAAAGAGTTGGGGGGGGGTGATTCCCAGCTGGCATAGACATACTACTAAAAATAGTAGTGCACCTGTGGTAGCATGGGCAGCAACAAGCGGTGGCATGGGCTAGCCGTGTCGAGTATATACCCACAGGGTTCAGGCAGATGTGTACTCGGTATGACTAGCCCATGTTGCTGCTTGTTGCTGCCCACGCTACCACAGCTACACTGCTATTTTTAGTGAGCTAGTGCAAGTATTTCTACATGAGCTGGGAATCACACACCCAGATTTTAGAGCAGATGTACCCTCATATTTGGCCCAGTGGCTCTGGGCCAAACGGTGCGCCACAGGGAGTCTGTTCCTATATGGCAGAGCATAGGAGAATCTGCTGAGAACTCCACCCCTGGCAGCACTGGCTTGTGCACTGTGTAAGTAAGAGAGGGGAGACTCCTCAGCTGAGGAGACCAATGGTTGTTGGGGGAGGTGATGAGTGGGGAATGGGATGGGGGTGGGGGCCGGTTGTGGCGTGGGAGGGGGGACAGTGGAGACCAGAATTTGCCCCCTCAAGAAATATCCAAATTGGCACCACTGGCAGTGTGAAAGACTAGCAGGGAGGCCATGATGTTGTTGTATCAACCAGGCAAGGTACTAACAAACTTCAACAGAACTTTATTTTTACAGTGGAAACCTCGTTACCAAGCTGCTACTGCACCCTCTGTAACTCTCACTCAGCATCCTCAACTCCTCCCCCCTCCTTCCTGTTTCCTGTCCTTTCAGACTCCCAACAGCCAGTGCTCCCAGTTCTAATAATACAAGCAGTATCTAAACATCACAGATGTGGGAAGAATTTTCGTGTGCCAACCAATATCATGAAAAAATTCCCCAGAAGCTTGCTGCCAAAAATGTACAGCATTAAATCCAGGAATGGTACCTTCCCAAACCACCAAGAATGATCCACTGACACAGCAACTCTGTGTACTGCTACCTCAAGGCTCCAGTTTGAATCTCAAACCTACCCTTTTGCCCCAGAACCTGGTAGGCGTGGGGAGATATACGGAGCAGAAACCTCTGCTCAAGAATTAATCCTGCTGACCCCGGGCCTTTTGGGGTCCTTTCTAGCTGAAACAGTAATTTTACACATGAAAAGGATATACAGGGGTAAAATAATCATAATTTTGGATAGGTACTACTCAGACCCTGCACATAAAGTATTTTGGACACTTTATAAGTTCCTACAGGGAACCACAATTTTGTGAAGATCCTTGAACATCCACGTCCCTCTCCCATCTGAATTGTCTCTCTTTAGACTAATACTTACTGCAGGAATTTCATTTTCTGTTTTTTATTAATATTTTATACCTATTGCTCGTTATAAATAATATAAACAACAAGGAATGAGCCATATGGCATTTGGAAAGATTTTACGCCCGTAGCTAAAAGCAGTTATCACTTTGCTTCTAATAAACCCCAGCTGAGAAAGAAATGCGAAGGGAACAAGATCAAAAGTGGGTAAATGTCTGGCTGTGAAGATATGACTCTGGACTCATTAAAACTGCTGATTTTAACCCAAGAATGATCCTGGAGAAAGTAGAGGACTGTCACTACCAATGCTGATATTAATCAATCCAGAAAAGCTTCAGTGCACTATGTCCATGCAATTTGTATAATTTCTAGCATGGCCAAAAACTGGCAGCCAGAACAGCAACAAACACCAGCACAGACTAGCTTGAGAACCAAAAATGGAGTCTGTCAGGACACAACCTAATGAACCTAGGGCGAAAAACTGTGAGCACTGGTGACCCATGGTTCAAAGCGGCCAGCTACCATAATAAAGGAGATTGGCATGTGATAGCAACAAACATGTGCTGTATGATTTGAAAGTATGGTTAGGAGGGGAACCTCTGTTGTTTTTATGTCCACAAAAAATGGAAGGTTTAGACTATTTACAGCTAGATTGTACCACCCATGATCATGTTACTCACTCCATAAAAGTAACTCCTAATGAAGTAAGTGTACTTGTATAAGTGCTGAGAGAGTTTGGGTTGCACAACCTACCCCTTAAATACAAAATGCTGAGAGGTGCTAATGAAAATTTTGTAAATACTGATATTATTTACTGGTATATCTATATTGAGCTATCTATGTGTGTATATTTTCTGAAGGCCTAAAATGTGCACTCTAGTTCATTGTATTCCAAAACAACTTCATAGTATTTTTTCCTTTCATTAGAAAATTGACCTGATTATACAGATAAATTAATGATTAACTCTATGAAATTTTGACAGTAAATCACTCCTTCCCTATAAACAAATAAATCTGTTAGTCTTTAAGGTGCCACCAGACTCCTCCTTGTTTTTGTGGATACAGACTAACACGGCTACCCCTCTGATACATCCTTTCCTATAGTATGTATTTCAGCAAAAGGCTTAGGGCCAAATTCTGCTGCCCTTACTCATGCTGTGTCGTACCTTACGTACCAAGAAATGGGGTGACTCATGGAATCAGATATTACTCACCATGAGTAAGAGTGACAGAATTAGGCCCTTGCACTGGAACTGATGGCCAAATCTAGCACTGTTCTCCCTCATCCCAACCAAGAGACAACGTATTAGGTCTTGACTTTAAGAACCTTTTTATAGACAGAACTGAAGATAGTAAAATGCCAGAGGCATGTTTGGAATTTAGAAAAGTTTATTTAAAGCTGTGCTATTAAAGATGGAATTTCATCCCGTTTCCCTGCTTGCTGCCACACATTTCCACCACAGCAAAAACCCAATAGACAGTCCTGATTTTTACAAAGCTAAGGAAGCGCTAAGCCCACTGGAAGTTTGGGAAGACATCACCCACCAGAGGCAGCTCAGAGTTAAGTTGTCTGACATCTCTTAGATCAGGAGTGCTCGATGACAGGAATGTCTTGATCACAGGCAAATTTACAAAACTTTTTCCATTACATACTTGAGGAGAAAGCTTGGGAGAACAATAGGAAGAATTAGAGAATGATCCTGGGGCTACCTGTGAAGACATGCTATTTGGAGCATTGCTCCTGCCAACTTTAGAAGCCTGAATCAGATTGGAATTAAGGGGAAAGGAAAGTAAGTCCACAGAAGATGAACGGGAGCGAGAAGACAAAGGAGCCAAAATGACTTCATTCCAATGAGAACATTGTGGAGAAAGACCAAGAGATGGAAGGGGAAGCTGATCCATGCTTCTTCCTATTTTCTGTTGCATTTGTGTACGAAGGATCCCTGTAGATGGCAGGAGTCCTGGGATACTTTCAAAGGAAGCATGGAACTTCTTATGAAGGGCTTGAGTCTTCATTTTTCTTAAAATGTGTTCTGGGTTAGAAGCACTTAGGTCTAGGTGATCACACATCAAGTCAATATTGTTTAATGATGGAGTGCTTCTTGAGGGAAATAAGGGACTTGTAGGCATGCGTGAGGGAGCAAATTTTCTTCCCCGGTCTCCATTATGTTCTTTAAAGTCCATTTTCACTCCGTTATTAGGCAAATGTGAATTTATTCCTTTTGAAACATGAGGAGAAGAAACACACGTGACCTCCAATCCTGATTTCCTAACCGGACTACATCCTTGAGAGCGAGACCCTTTGAGGGATATCACACCATCATTCTTTTTTGATCGCTCTTGATGCCCAAGTCTAATTTGAGAATGTGTCCAGATGGCTTCTTCTCCCTTCTGGGTGCGTTGCTGTACCTGGGATCTTGGTTTAGAAATCATAATAATTGGCGGAACCTGTCTTGGCTTAGCAGAGACTAATGGGTTCACTTGCTGAGGATCTAATGCTCGTAGGTATTGCAGATTTGGTTTAGCTGAGGGTTGTGACTTGGAAAGATTAGAAGAAGGCTTAATGTTGGATTGTGGTGCTACATCTTTGCCAGTAATGAAGGGTGCCAAGTGTCTGGCAACAGATGAGTGATTCTGCTTAGCTGGGAGAACAGGCGAGTTATTAAGATATCGTTGCTGTACCTGGGAGTAGAATTACAAAATTATACTATTAAAACACACTATTCTAGGACAAACAGTAATAATGGACAGTGTTCTTTCTGGGTAATAAAATATCTCTGGGGTAGGGGGAAGGGAAAAGGAATGCATATGATCCAGAGACTGTACTGCATGCTTGCATGTGTGCATCTCCTTCAATACTTGTCAGTAAAATTATATCTAGTATTCACATCTCACTTTTAAAATAAGCATTATTAGATGCTGTGTCCTGTTTTTGCATTAAAAAAAAGCAACAGAGATTGTGTTCCTGAAAAGCACAAAACAACAATAACTATATAGGACACTTGGTACCATATAATCTCTACAACAGGAAGAAACACCCTTCCAGTGCATATCACCACAGCTTCAAATTCAGTACTCAACTAGAATGTGAACAGTGTAACGGAATCCACTTCAGAGCTACTGAATTGCACTGGACCACTTTTCATCCAGCAACTCTCACCATAATAATAATTACAGCAGAGAAGAGAGCATCACATTCCTAGTCTTGGCCTGGCTTCAGGAATCCTCTACAGTAATTGAACCACAAAGTAAACAGGGACTGGCATTCTGGAATTCCCATTCCTTTAGCGTTCCCTCCCAATATTGTAAGTGAAAAGTAACCCCACTGTAGCCCATGGAATTACACTGGGGTAAGTGTAATTTTCAGTGAAAGACTTTCAAACAGAACTACATCCCATCCCAGCTCTCCATTTATAAGGGGTCACTTTGTGGGGACAAACAAGGATCTGGCACAAATGGACTCAGTCTTTCCTACCTCCTTGGCCCAAGCTGGCTTCTCACTTGCATTCATTCCCTCCTTGTAATGGTACAGCGGCTTCTTCTCTGCTGGCCTCTGGTCTTGCCGTTGCTGCTGCTGCTGCTGCAGGGAGACCAGGTAGTCTCGCTCCTGTTGAAGTTGCCTCTGCAGCCTCTCCGCTTGTCTCTGCTCCTCTAACTGTTTGCGCTTATACTCCTACCCAAGAACAACAACACCGTAACATGGGTGTGAGAAGCTGTATAGAGATAGTCAGGCTAGCGTGTGAGCGATCAGATATTTATCAGTTTGGTGAAAAATAAACCGAAATAAATAGCATGGCTTAGCCCTATGAAACCAATCAGTTCTTAAGCCTGTGGGGGCCCAGTGAAAGAGTAAACCATAAAGAAACCTGGAGAGAGACATATTCTAAGAGCCAGAACCAAAGAATCCTGCGAATTTTAATTTCAGCTTTGACACACGTTGGCAAGTTAGGCTCTCTGCCTCTGCTTCCCATATGGAAACTGGGGATGTTAATATTCTTAATGGGGCACTGTAGAAATCAATTACTTAGGGCCACATTTGGACCCCTTGCTCACACAGGGGAGCAGCTGCTTGCACAAGTAGTTCCACCTAGGCCAATTAGTCTGAGCAATCATTCCCCACTGGAGGAATGGGTTTCTGACCCTTCATGATTATAAAGGAGTTTGGAAATGACGGTCCCCATCAAGACCTTGTACATGCAGTGCAGCTCCAGGGCCGTCAACATAGTCACTCACCCCCTCTTATGCCAGGGTTAAATTTGGTCCAAGGAGGGCTACATAAGTACTAAGTATATTAACTTCAATCACTGTGGTTGAGATTTTAAAGCCACATTTCAAATGGGAGCTTGGTATCTAAATCCCTTAAGCAGCCTCTATGTTCAAAGAACAGAATCAGGTTCACACTGAGTTGACCAAACAGAAAATCCATTGAATAATTTGAGATCCTTGCTGGGTTTGTAAGTTACAACTGCTGATCACCAGGTTTTGCAGAGGAGGGTAACAGTGGACCCATCTAGTGAGGTGCTGAGTGCTTTCATTTCATACTGAAGCCACTGGGAGTTGGTTGGTGCTCAGCAGCTCATAGGAGTGGGTGATTGTGGCAACACTTGAATTGCAGAGCCAATTAATGGATCTCTCTGAAGCACTGGGGCTTTTTAAAGGTTTAATTAATAATCATTAATATTTAAGTACCTTTAAAAAGGAGGGATTTTTACGAGTTCCCTCTTTCTCTAAATAAAGCCAGTGGAAACAGAGACCAATAAGGAGCTCTGTTTTATTTAAAAGAAAACCATAAATACTGATAAATATAACTCTCGCTTTAAACAAAAGAAGAAAAAGGGGCAATTCAGGAGATAATGCAATAAAAAACATTGTCTAAAATGGAAGCAGCATGAGAAGGGAACACAAAATGTTCCTGTCAAGAAAGTAAAACTAATAGTTTGCAAATGAAATATGGCTATCATATCTTGTAAAGCTGAGTGGGTATGCAGAGTACAAGTACATTTCAGTTTGATTGTATTCCAGTACGCTGCTAACGGCCTTAAAAATTACTCTGCAATAAACACAGTGGGGCTGAGAAGCGGCCTGCACTTCTAATGAAGCCAAAAGCATGCCAACATTACAGAGACAGACTGAGTGAGAAAGGAGCTCGCAGCAAGGATATCGAATCAGTGAGAGGTCACGGAATTGAGAGGAAAAAAATACAAGAATTCGGAGCGCGGCTCCATTTGCATTTATGAAACAAAAACCTCAGCATGTTATTCTTAGCAGAGTGGAGTCTTGGAGAATTGTGTGGTTACGAGGTTTATGGGTTTAATTAAATCCGCGCAGCAGGTGATTGTATGCAAGTTACCTACATAGCCCGACTCATTATACTAGCCATTCAGAGGGCATGGGGACACACAGGCACACACAGACAGGCACACTACAAACAGAAAGCGGGTAAGCAGGGATGTGGTCTCCCCATTACCAGAAGTAGAGCTTGTTCCTGCAGTAACTGCTGCTGCAGGATCTCTAACTGTCTCTGCTCCTCCTCTAACTGTCGCCTGATGTACTCCTGGAGACATGGGCAGCAGGGATCAGGGTGAAGGGGTGGGGAAAGAGAGAAGAGAAAAAGAGCCAGTAATTCCACAGAGGAAGGAGCTGCTGCATGAAGGATAGAAATGGCAGAAACACTAAGGGGACCCTGGCTCAAACACAGAGAGATTCAACTGCAAAAGAACACAAAGTCCATTAATTTAAACTGAAAACACTGAGAATTTCACCTGCCTGTAGCTGATTGAAATGACACAAGCTTTACATTCTACTGTATTGAAAAAAAGTAAAAGACACAGCTATAATTTGAGGGCAACATTTTGTTCTGAGTTACTCCAATATAAATAGAGATTAACTCCATTACAGACTATGCAAGTACTTTGGAATTACACTGGGGTAAGTGAGTTCAGAATTTGGACCTTGAAGGGTGTTTTTTTTTTTTAAATAAATTAGTCTCTTCCATATGAGCAGAGGAAGGGAAATGGTTTTAAGTGGGCAGAACAAAAAAGTGATTCCTTTAGGCCTTTGAAAATCTCCACCTCTGTCCTTTCACTTTCCTTATCTGTAGGATGTAACATAAGGCCAGGTCTACACTACCAAGTTTTGTCGGCGTAGCTATGTCTCAGAAAACTATACCCCTTAGCAGGCATAGCTATGCCAGCAAAATCCCTATTGTAGACGCAGCTATGCTGACAGTGTCAGCATAGCTAATGTCGTCTGAGGAGGTAGTGTAACTATGCTGGCAGAAAAACTGCTTCTGTTGGCATGAGTTGAATCTACACCAGGGAGCTTTGCTGGTATAGCTATACCAGCAAAGCATTGGTAGTATAGACAAGTATTCCCAACCCTGAAGTGGCATTGCAAGCCTTCATTAGTTAGGGGACAATCCCTTAAGGTCTTGCTCATGGAACACTCCAGTGTAGGCGATGGTAGTTCCAAGGAAGGCAATGGGAATTTCACACACGGTTCTTGAACAGGACAAGGTCTTTAGTGCTTATACAGCGTCTTGAAGATGTAAAGCACCTTTGTAAGTTCTGTAGTGTTATCAGAAAAGCTAAAAAGTTCTATGGCTACTATGAATTATGCAAAATGTTGCTCAACGGGATAGCCTCAGGACTGTGATATTCATCTTATTTTCATGAGTGGGGATGAGGGTCAAGCGTTAAGCAAACCCCATTCTAAAGCTGGCAATGACAAATCAGCACCTCTACTCTTTTTATATATTTTCCTCTACTCTTTTTACCCTACTATCCTGAGAAGCCACGTGTTCTGAGCGCTATAAAGAGGTCAATTCAGGCAGAGGAGGGACCAGTTTTGTTGGGAACCAAGGTAAAGTACTAGAGACAGTAGTAAACAAAAGCTTTATATAGGGAGTGTGGGAGTGGGAAAATGTATATTAAGTGGCCCCAGAATTGCTGGCCAACAGATAGAAGGGAATTAATACAGTGAAAAGCAATAAACAGGGGGTTAGCAATTAAGCAATTTACTCTTTAGTGATGAAAGTGATCAAATGTGAGAGAAATAAGTAGATTTGCTTTTAACTTATTAAATGAATTGTAATTTACCACTGCTTGCAAAGAACTAAAATATATCACAATAGACAATAATCCCAAGGGGAAGCAATTTTGACCTCAGAATTCAGCCTTCGATGTTGGGGACTGATTCACCCAGAATCCTCTGCAGATTTACCTGCTCGTGCTCTGCACGCCTCCTCTCTTCCTCTCGGCGCATCTGCTCCTCATAATGCCGCCTCTGCTCTCTTTCCTGCTGCTTCCTCATCTCCTTCTCTCTTCTCTGCTGCTATGGGCACAAAAAACCTAGGTAAACTATTAAGGTATTTGCAAATGCAAATAAAAAGCAGGCAGAAGTTCTCTACGTCACTTAAGAAAAACATTCTTGTCCATGCTTTTCTGAAGCCATTTTACATGGTGAGGGTATGTAAAGGCTGGATTTTCAGAAAGGCCTGCAAAATTGGGTGTGAACTTTTCCCACTACTGCATTTGTCCTATGCAAAAAACAAGGGGCTCTGTTATCCTCTCGGTTGCATGCATGACTCCCAGTGAATTCAACAGATCTTGTGAACATGTGTAACTGAGAGTAGCTGGGTCCTGAACATGTAAGTACAAATATTAAAAAAGTGACACTGATTGCTGCCAAAATCATGACATTTCAGAGTACGGCAGAAACACAAGGACAGGATGGAGGCAGAAAGTGTGTGACAGAGCAGGCTGCTGTATTTTGTCAGCAAGCCTAATGAGGCAAACATATCCTTGGTTGCATACTCAGCCAAAACTGTATGGCAGCATGGATGTTGCTCATATTGGCAAGAATGGGGTGCTTGGTGAGCTTTGTGTGAGAAGAAATGCTCTTCCAGCTCACTGCCATTTCACAGAAGGGCTGATGTCTGAGCTCTGAAAGGCTAGAGGGATGGGTTTGGATGCACCACGATCTCTTCTGTATGCTTTGCAGACAACAGCTGCAATTCAGAGGCTGTCTGCGTCTGCAACCACACTGGTCACCAACAAAAGAGTTAGACAAAGGCAGTTTAGTGCTGACAGACATCCACCCACAGTCCTCGCCTGAGCAGTGCCGCACACAGGACAAAACAGCAGCTTCATCGAACACAAGTGCACTGCTCCCACCCACTTTCAAAAGCAAACAAATATAGCGGCCATATTGCTGCACTTTATAAATAAATAAGAATCATGTGGGGGGCCTGATCCTGAGACATAAGAGGAGTCTTACTGGAGTGAATGGGACTACTCACTGAGAAGGTAATGCTTGCCTATTATGCTGACAGGATCAGACCTTTTGCATGGTCTTTTTTCACCAAGTTATCTTGTTTACTAAGGAAAATAAAGCTTTTAATCAAGTCATTTGAAGATCAAACTGCTTTTTTATGTGGAAGATCTGCATGTTTGCAACCTCTTTCCTGGAAATCAATATGGTTTTCTAATTACATGCCACTCAGGTCCTACATGCAGTGCATATGCAATATCGATCGCGGCGAAGGGCGAGATGTGCTGACAATGTGCCCAATGTGCTCCAAGACAGAAACGAAAAAGTGTAAAATAATTAATTAGCAATGGGCTTAACTGGTTCAGCCACCTCCACATACAAAGCTGGCTGGCTTTCACTTTCTGCTGCGCTGTTCAAAATGCATTTCCCAACCTTCTCAACTTGTGCCACTGCTTACCGTTTTATCTACCATACACGTGCCTTTCTACTGGGGGAAAAGTGCATCTTGCCCTACTTACACCCCCATTCAAGCTTACAGATACCTTCACCACTTACATAACATCTTGCTGGGGCACTAGTTCAGTCCTGAATCTGAGGGAAGAGTGCCAGCTCCCACCAACCGAAACACCTGGTTATGCCTTAATTGATGGGAGTGACTTGTTCAAGTAGAGTTATGAAGAGTTCACTCAACTTGAGGTGATCTGGCTGGGGTGTGGCGGGGAGGTAACTATGAATCTGAGACTAAATAAGCTTTAGAGTTAAAGGGTACGTCTATACTTACTTCCTGGTCCGGATGTAAGCGATCAATCTTCTGGGATCGATTTATCGCGTCTTGTCTAGACACGATAAATCGATCCTGGATCGATCCTGGAAGTGCTTGCCGTCGACGCCGGTACTCCAGCTCAGCGAGAGGAGTACGTGGCATCGACGGGGGAGCCTGCCTGCAGCGTCTGGACCCGCGGTAAGTTCGGACTAAGGTACTTCGAATTCAGCTACGTTATTAACGTAGTTGAATTTGCGTACCTTAGTCCGAAGTGGGGGGTTAGTGTGGACCAGGCCAAAAAGCATGTTTCTCCTTGCCTTTATACTAGTCTTACTCCAATGTAAATCCACTGACTTAATCCTGATTTTCATCTGTGCCAGAAGAGATTCAGGCCCAAGATATTTGAGCTACTCTGGCAAACAAATAATAGAAAGATGGTTGGTGCTGGGCTACTCTGCTCAGAGTGGCGTAAAACAAAAATGCTAGACAACACTGCTTCCACTAGGAGTTTCTTAGGGGTATGACCTATAAGAGAGGGATAGGCTAAGAAACAGGACCCAAAAGCAATAGACACACCTGTATGTTATCTGCCTGTTTTCTATCCACATTATGCAAAAACATCAATTCAGTGGATAGTGTGACAGATTGACCACCAGAGGACAGTAGCGTGCAAATATTGGCTAATAGGGACCTTTGAGTCTGTGGGAACTCCATAGGTTCCAGTGCAGTAACACACAGCTGTAATAAGGTGCCAATACACACACACTTCAGAAATTACGTGCATTTTTTTCAGTCAGACATCTCTGCCACTGCAGATACAGTTACTCTGGGCCCTGTCGTGGCTAGGTGGGTAAGCAATGTTCTGTACTGCAATATATTAGGCAAATCATGTGCATTACAATGGCTCCTATGGAGCTGATCTATTTTGGGAAAATAATGGATGTATTAAAAATTGTCATTGTGCACATGCTGTATTTAAGAATTTTAAAAAATGTATCACATGGTGCAGTACAATAGACTCATGGTCACTTGGTCACTCTGAAAGGGCCTTTCACCTTAAAGACACGGGTCTCATTAGGTAGGTCTGCACTGCAGTCTTAGGTGTGTTGCAGCTTGGGTAGGCACACCCACGCTAGCTTTCATGTAGCTACAAGAGCTAAAAATAGCAGTGAAAACCTGCTGGAGTAAGTTTCATGGTGGTTAGCAAAGGGAATAGATACCCAGGGTGACCGGATGGGGTTACACAGCTGATACTGCCACATCTTCATGTCTATTTTTAGCTGTGCTACCTAGATTAAAGCTAGCCTGTGTATGCCTACCTGAGCTGCAACCACACCTGCACATCTGCAGTGTAGATATACACTATTAGTGACATGGATGGGAATGGGTATTTGGCTGTATTTTGGGGAAATCTCCCATCGTTATTCTAGTTCCAATGCAGCTCTAATGATAGCAGTGGTGGGAAAGTTAGTGTTGGTCGACCACTGGCATTTTTACCAGTGTTATTAACCCTGCTCAGAGCAGGAAAATTACATTTTTGTAAAACTATTTACAACTGTAGGGTTCAGAAAGCACAAATGTCACAGTGTAAACATAGTCACATTATCCACGTTTTATTTAATATTTTATCGATGTGTGTGTGTTATCTTATATATTTGTATTCTTTTTTGAATCCATATGACTGTTTCTGTTGTGGAAATCTATACTATAAAATACACAGGTCATGGCTGAATTAACCCTGCAGCAGCGGCCATAATTTATGGGAGTTCCTAACTCTTGAGTTCTCAATCTGACACTCTAAAATGTCCTTCTGATGAAATCTCTCTATCAATGGAGGTCATTGTCATTACATGTGTGCACAGACACACCATATATATTTACACACACACACACACACACACACACACACTCATGAAAATGCTCTGTATAGAACACCCCATTTGACAACTAACTGGATATACTAATCTGAACTTCCAAATAACTACTGAGTGCTAAGCTATAATATTGCACTGTTATTTTAATAACACATCAACATAATAAAATAAGTAACGCCTGGCTCTTCAGACTGATATGATGAAGCTAAAATATGTTTGGGAATCTAGACTGAGAATACCGAGCTACTGCATGCCTTCCTGCCAGCATGATAGTCATTTGTCAGGTCACATTATGACCGACTGCAGCTAACAGCTGAGTGAATTAAAGGCCATTTCACCATAGATACTATGAATTAGCAGAAGACTCAGTCTCCTGAGGTGCTGGAATTGCTTCAACTCACTGCTCTGCTTCTACAGCCAGCAGGCATTCGGAGATGACCTGGAAGCATGACAGAGTGGGTGAAGATTCCAGCACTGCATTGTTTTCTCATCTACCCCTGCCTATGCAGCTGCCAATTTCACGGGCTCTGGCTGTGCTGAATCGATGATGTTGGAATGACTGAAACAGAGGTTCCTCTCAATCAGGGATTCAGAGCAGCAGGAACATGACAGAAAATGGCAGCAAAAGATTAGAAGATGCTTTTTTATTTGTCTCCTTTTCTCCTCCATCTGTCCATCTTCTCTTTTCCCCCCCTGCCATGTGATAATGCTTTCCTAAGCCCTGGGTCTATTGTATATGTTCACACTATACAGACCTTTTATTCATACAAGCAAAGACTACCAATTAATTGTGAGTGTATTTATATAGCTTCACAGGTGAGGCTACATGCAGCTTTTTGGCAAGACACAATGAGATCCTATTTATACAGCATTAGAAATGACAGGTTTTAAATATTGATGGTGGGAGCCAAATGAAGGCAAAGACACTACTGGGAAGGTCCTCTGAGGCCTGGCATGAAAGGATGACTTCAAAAGAATAACAGTTCACTCTGCTAAACTAGACACACTTGGGAACAGGAAGTATAACTGAGTCATAGAAGGTTAGAACCATGGCACAAACTGCAGGCTAATTCTGAAAGGCAATAATGTTCGTAAGAAGCAGCTCTTGGGAAAAATTCAACTGCCGCTACCAAATGTAAATATGAGTCACCAGACAGGAAGAAGGGGAATTCCAAGTAACAAATGGAAACACATATTCTAAGTGGCAGTGTCTTTGCGATATGCTATCTTGCTAGGCCACCAGTGAAAAAGGAAACACGCCTGAAATACCATCTATTTAGATGGGTCAAGCATTGGAACACAGATAGATATTTCCCATTAATGTATGGGCCAGTTAGGTATTTCCCATTATTGTGAATAAGGGTTCTGTATGCATTGAATGGGAGTTGGAACTTTAGTCTGGGAACATCATGGTTAGCTTAAAGGACCCTATTTTCTATGACAGCCTCCCTACACCAGAAGGCTCAAAGTATAAGCTTTGCAAGCTTTTAAAGACAAAGCAAAGGTAATGGTAAGAGGACGTTAAGTAAAGGTGACTTAAGTAAAAGTGAAAGAATTCTGCATGGATTGCACACCTATCCCAGGTTTTAACTTCATTAAACTAATAATGCAAAGGATAAATCACCACCTTGACATCTGAATGCATGAAAACAATGGCCCTGTCTATATGAAGGGTTTGGTAGTGGTGTAACTAGCCAGGTGCAAAACCAGCATAGATGTGTAGCTGCAGCATGACTGACCTTGTAAGCGGCAGTGGTGCCATGTTTCTACATTAAGGGTTTGCATGGATGCAGTTGCATTAGTGAACATTCTCCTAATCTATACAAGTCATTTGTTTCTTGCTCCTGCAAAAGAAAATGCTGATGGACAGAGTCATAGCTGGTATACATCTATGAGTGGGTGACTGCTGGGGTTCATATGCATGAGTTTGTCAATTGCTCCCAGAGTGTGGAATGGATGCTCTTCTGTGCTTTTCATTTATATTTAGATAAATAAATAGCGGTGCTACAGAAATTTTTATCAGCTGAGGATCTGGGCCCTAAAACGGCACTGAATGAAAGTTCATCTATATACAACAAGGCACTCGGATTTGTCTCACGTATTCACTGTAAAGATTTGACCTTTACCTTTTCTGCCTAGAAGAAGAAAAGAAAGCTACAAACATTGCACAGGAATGTGGCTACATAAAACATTGGCTAAATGTGTCTGTCCCCAGTGGTGCGGGAACAATGTTTATCGTAGGGGTGCTGAAGGCAGAAACCATGTATTTGGGTTGTTATTACTACGTCAAGCCAGGGGGTGTGGTAAGAACCCTAGTTCCAGCATCTATGTTGTCCCCTTCTACTGGTTAGCCTGCACTGAGGAGACTGATTCAGTTTGCACTGATTCAGCTGAGCTGCTAGTTGGAATGGCAGAGGTCTGAGCCTTGGTGCTGAAAATCCTGGGTTCAATGCCTGTTGATAAGCCTACGGGGGTTATCAGACAACTATCTTTTAGTGACAATAGAGGGGAAAAGTCAAAAGGTGTTCAAGCCAGCTAAGCAACTCTTTACCATACAAATATTTTCTTTGATGTTATTCAGCTTTGATATTCTTTTGTCTTTCACTTATCTCTTTTTGCGATTAAATCTCGGACCTGTTTTGGATTCATGTGCCAAACTTTCTGTAGCAATAAAATAAAAAGAGGATGACCCTCATTTCTTGAATTCTCTTGTATTTTCAGCACCTGCTTATTTTGCTCCCAGAAGAACAAGACTTTGGACCAAATTCTGCTCTCATTTACACTGTTCCGATTTCCATTGTCTTGGAAGTTGCAGCTGTGTAACGGAGAACAGAATCTGACACACTGCTTCGAATACAGTCAACAAATGTGAAAAGTTAAGTGGCACCTGTGATCTCAGTGCACACCCCTGTAGGATGGAATCCTGCCAACATAGCTATAGCATTTCTGTCTCCCTGGGGCATCATTTGAACTTTAATTACTTTCAGAGTCAAAAGGCTCTGGCTGTAAGTGTCACTAAATCCTTTTAAAAGTTAATAACATACTATCACAGGTTTCTTTTACTCAAAGGGATGGATCCTTCCATTAAGAAGACCTCATTAAGCCAGTTTCAGGACACACTGTAGAGTGTGTGTGTGTGTGTGTGTGTGTGTGTGTGTGTGTGTGTGTGTGTGTGTGTGTGTGTGTGTGTGTGAGAGAGAGAGAGAGAGAGAGAGAGAGAGAGAAATCTGCATATTCAGCCACATTCAAGCTAAAATTCCAAGCAATTTTTCAAATACTGTTTTGATGCTAAATAGTTAAGGAAGGACAGGACTCATTCCCTCAACCAATATTGGTCAAGCTGTAGAAGATATTAGGCGGTGGTTCCTTTCTGTGGCACTGCTTTTCTTCCCTCCTCTTTATAGGCTTTCCAAATCCAAATCACACTGCTTGCTATGCATGTCACCCCACTCCTCTCACTGCTGTCATTTTCCCATGATCAAAACTGAAGTCAGGTATTCCTGGCAGAATGCAGGTTTGAGGATATTCAGCTCTGGGGTGGCCATTCCTAGAATAATGAGTTCACCTCAGTGCCAGAAGGATGTGGACCAAGTGAGAGGGATGTCATAGAACTACCACAGAAACTGTGAAGACTAATGCTGAGATTTTCCCATCTGCCTAGTGGATTTAGATGCACAATTTTCACTGAAATGATTGTGCACCTAAATCTCCTAGATGGCTTTGAAAATCTCAGCCTAAAAGAATAAAATATGTGTAGGTTGGTTAATTGATGACCAAAGGGGATATCTCCAAGTGTTTGACAGGTATGAACAGAAGTTCTCAAAGCTCTTGTTGAAGGCTTGTAGAGAGCTGGCTCTCCTCTTTAGTTTCATCAACTGAGCTGCATTAAAAGATCACTAACAACATTCAAAACTTCCTTGATTTTACTTTTTCCATAAGCACATTTACTGTCTGTGTCACAGGGATGTCATGAGATTGTGAGTGGGAGGACGTATCCATGAGCAAGTCTTCCTACTGAGCTGTGGTCTACCCTATGAAAAAGTTGAAGAACCCCTGATTTAGGATCACCAAAGGAGGGATCATCATACAAGTGATGGGATGACATCAAGGAAAGAAATGCTGAAGAAGGATTTCTGTATGGTGAGCTCTATTAGGTGGGGGAAGAGGCCATCGCTAGGTGAAATGTTGGAAATTCCATGTCTTGGGCTATTTAAAACTAGACAGGACAAAGCAATAGAAAATGACAGGAAGATGGGCTAGATACCCTGACAGGCCTTTCCCATCTCTAATTAATATAATTCTATGACATAAGCAACCATATTGCATTTTAGAAGCACAAGCATAGCATCCTTTTTTCATAGATTCATAGATTCATAGATTCTAGGACTGGAAGGGACCTCGAGAGGTCATCGAGTCCAGTCCCCTGCCCGCATGGCAGGACCAAATACTGTCTAGACCATCCCTGATAGACATTTATCTAACCTACTCTTAAATATCTCCAGAGATGGAGATTCCACAACCTCCCTAGGCAATTTATTCCAGTGTTTAACCACCCTGACAGTTAGGAACTTTTTCCTAATGTCCAACCTAGACCTCCCTTGCTGCAGTTTAAGCCCATTGCTTCTTGTTCTATCCTCAGAGGCTAAGGTGAACAAGTTTTCTCCCTCCTCCTTATGACACCCTTTTAGATACCTGAAAACTGCTATCATGTCCCCTCTCAGTCTTCTCTTTTCCAAACTAAACAAACTCAATTCTTTCAGCCTTCCTTCATAGGTCATGTTCTCCAGACCTTTAATCATTCTTGTTGCTCTTCTCTGGACCCTTTCCAATTTCTCCACATCTTTCTTGAAATGCGGTGCCCAGAACTGGACACAATACTCCAGCTGAGGCCTAACCAGAGCAGAGTAGAGCGGAAGAATGACTTCTCGTGTCTTGCTCACAACACACCTGTTAATACATCCCAGAATCACGTTTGCTTTTTTTGCAACAGCATCACACTGTTGACTCATATTTAGCTTGTGGTCCACTAATGACTTTTAAGTCATTCTCTTTGGCACTGCGCTGACTTCCAGCTGACGCATTCATTCATTCAGCTTGGCTTTCTTTATAGGGATTTATTATGTGTCTGGACCCTCTCTATAAACACTGATACATCTGACACTACTAGGTAGGCTGACTTACAAGCCCAAAAAGCACCACAGGCTCAGGGTGTTTGTGTGTCCCAGATTGGGTTTTAAAGGCCAATTTTATTTTATTTTGAAATATCAATAGCCTCCATCTTCAATCTGCTCCCCTATTCCTCTTTTTACAATGATCTGCTGATGGAGAGCTGCAATCAAGAGACATTTTCACTGACCATGCCCAGTGCTCTCCAATCAAACTTTTAAACAGTATAGAGCATATTTTGCTCTTAATTACACCCGTATAAACCAGGAGTAACTCAACGGAAGTCAGTGTAGAACTGCTGTAAGTGAGAACAGCCTCAGGCCCAAACTAAGAATGCCCTACTGCTGTGCAAGAGCTTGTCCCCACAGTGGGGTAATGCACGCTACTCTCTAGAGCAAATTCCAAACATTAAAGTAACTTTCTGGGGGAATAAACTCAAGGGATTGGCAATGACATCCAACCCAATGCACTTGTGATTGCTACCCTTTGGTGACTGTTTGGTGCTCTCAGCTCAGTCCCTGGTGGACAGGTGATCATTACAATAGTTGGCACTAATTGGCATCCTTGAAAGGGTATGGAGACCAAGTTTTCCATTCACCCATTGCGGTGGTTCCACCAGTCAGGACTGAGGCACGCTGATATTGGGCACTATGAGGATGTAGGCACTGATTCTACCCTCTTCTGCGGATAAAATACTTCAGTCTCGTGGTCTCATGCTGTGACCCCTTTCATGAGCATTAAACTCAAGTGGAAAATTATAATAGTTAATTGTTGGGGAGATAGGGACAAGGAGTCCATTTGCCAAGCTCCCTCAGAGCAATGCAACTTTGTTTTCACTGAGCCCCACTTCACTATTTTTCTGCTACAATGTATTGTTTTAATGTGCATTGCTAATGGAATAGGTGCAAATGGGATATGGCATGCCAGTATACCTTCTATAAATTATGCCCATTGAGAAGTTGTGGGAACTCATACGAGGGATGGAGAGGAAATGTTTATGATACTAGCGGCTAAAACTAGATGTGAGAAAAATGAACCTAAGGAAGAGAAAGTATAAGCTGAATATCAGGGTAAAAATCCATGTTGGCAGCGTGTAATGGGGTGGCATGCCCCTTTAAGGGCAGTGGGGACAGCCAATCTTAGTTATTAAGGAGGTGCATCTGAGCAGGGTTCAGCTGATTCCCCTATAAAGAGCAGCAGGAAGCTGCAGAGAGCGTGAGTTCTCAGGGAGACCAGAGTGAAGTGCAAAGGCTGCTGGGAGGGAATAGGCTCCAGCACAGAAACCTGGGACTTCAGACAGGAAAGGTCTGGGAGTGGGCTGGTAAGAGGGTAAATGGATGAACTTGAGGAGGAACTTGAGAACTGTCTTTATTTGTTATGATCGTAAAAACCAGAACCTGAGAAGGGCTGTGAAGGGACAAAGTGTTTGTGAATTATTGAAGAAGCCCCATGAAGGGGGAAACTGAGGCAGGGGACTGCTTGCTGGCCACCTTGAGGGGCTGCTGGGTGCCCTATTGTTTGAGACATTTAAAACTAGAATAAGACAGACATTGTACAGAATGATCCTGAATTTGCAAGGGGAAAGACAAGCCAACCTAACAGGTCTTCCCATCCCTGATTTCTACATATGTTCTATGAGATTCTCCACTACGTTCACAGCTACATCCTAGAAATATGTATAAACAGGCCAGACAGACCAGGTATATGCCATAGTTAGGGCGTGATTTCATTGCAAGGTCACAGATTCTATGAATTCCCCCCTTCCTCTATATAAATGGTCATAAAAGGACCGGTTACCCCCACTGTGGAAGTACGAGAGTAGTTCTGTGACCTCACAACAAAGTCCTCCTCCTAACTATGGAATACACATAGTATACCTACATCTAATTCTACCTATACATATTATAGAATATAGATATTAAAGTGGCAAGAACCACACAGAATGCACAGTCTATGGATGATTTATCTATTGCCAGAAACCTGCCTGCTCTGGATAAAAAGTTAAAACAAACCATGCCTCAATTAGGAACACAGGAATTGCCAGAGTGGAAAGACCAATGGTCCATCTAGCCAGTGCCAGCTGCTTTAGAGCAAGGTGCATGCAACCCCACAGCAGGCAATTATGGAATAACCTGCCCTTGGGAAAGTTTTGTACTAACCCGTATTAGTTAGAGGTTGGCTCATGCCCTGAAGCACGAGAGTTTACATCCCCTCAAAAACTCTAATCCTTACTATAACAATTCTTGATTTCTTGCCATCCATATAAATAATAGCCAATAAATATAATAAACAAGACTGCTTTTTCTCTTCTTACTAACAACGGCTTGTCTACATGGGAAAAAGGCCTGGAATAGCTATTGCTGAATAGCTGTTTCACACTAGCTCCCCACACTAACTCATACTCTGTACCAAGAGTGCCTTTGTGCAGTTTAGGGTAATCCACTTTGGAAATGGATTACTCTAAACTTAGTACAGAATAAGAGCATCCACACAAGGAGTGAGTGCAGAATAGCTATTGCATTTTATATTCACCCCCTTGCTATTTCTGCACTCGTTTCCCTATAAATTCCCCATGTAGACAAGCCCTAATAACCTTACTATTGGTTGGAGGTGGCAATATAAAACTGGTAGAGAGATCCTCATCCATATAGGCAACTCCACTTTCACAAGCAGATCCCAAAGGTGGCAGTGGAAAAAAAAAATCCGTGTGCACCTGCCAGCCCCGCCACCCCCATCTTGTGTACTTCAGTATACCTCTTGTGTACCTCTTTATACATGCAATTATCCAGTCCACATGAAGATATTTTTGTGAGTGCCCATAACCCCCACATTTCAAAATTTGACCCAAAGTGACTTATGAAACAGCAGCAGTTGTAAAATCTGAAAACATTGCAAACAGTCATATTAGTTTGACTCATAATGGCAGCAGCTAGAGGTTTTCACTGACACGCTCTTATTCAGCAACTTGAGAAAACCACCAGTTTCCTGACAAAGCCAAATGCTGCTGCTGCTAAAAAACACCAACCGAGAGCACAAGATATACCCTCAGACACTAGGTTAGCCACTGCTTGACGCACAGTTTCTTGCGTCTGGTCTACGAGAACACATGAGCTGGGGCAGAGAGTTGGTGTGTACAGCCTCAGACATAAGAGGAAGCAAGGCACAAAGTTGCTGTTATAAAAATTCAGCAGTAATTTGAAATAAGAGCATGAGACAAAATGAAATGTTGACGTCAGAATCGGGTTTAGGTTGAGGATGCTGTTCAATTAGGGCTGCACTTCTCCACTGTGTGGCATGACAAAACAGCTGAAAGCCTTCTGTCTCCACAACCCCTTTGGCTCATAATATATTTCCCTCTCATTTTAAAACCTAAAATTTTAAAGGGACATGTCGACTGGAAAGGAGGCAATGAGAGAACAGCCCAGGGTACTTTTCCAGTAACCCAGAGTTAAGGCATTCGTTTCAATAGCTGGATGCAGTGACATTGATTTTTAATGGAAAGAGAAAAGGGAGTGACTTATTCAGAGCCACATACAAACTAGAGGCCTGATCTTGCAACATGTTCAGCCCCAATAAAATGAGCCCCTCACAGGATAAGAACATAAGAATGGCCCTACTGGGTCAGACCAAAAATCCATCTAGCCCAGTATACTGTCTTCCAACAGTGGCCAGTGCCAGGTGCCCCAGAGGGAATGAACAGAACAGGCAATCATCAAGCGATCCATTCCCTGTTGCTCATTCCCAGCTTCTGGCAAACATGATTTTATAGACCTCAATCATATCTCCCTTTAGCCGTCTCTTTTCCAAGCTGAAAAGTTCCAGTCTTAGGCCTGGTCTACACTAGGGGGTGGGGATCGACCTAAGATACGCAACTTCAGCTACAAGAATAGCGTAGCTGAAATCGACGTATCTTAGTTCAACTTACCTCGCGTCCTCACGGCGCGGGATCGACTGCCGCCGCTCCCCCATCGACTCCGCTTCCGCCTCTCATAGCGGTGAAGTTCCAGAGTCGATGGCAGAGCGATCGGGGATCAATTTATCGTGTCTACACTACACTAGATGTGATAAATCGATCCCCAACAGATCGATCACTACCCGCTGATCTGGTGGGTAGTGAAGACGTACCCTTATTAATCTCTCCTCATATGGAAGCCACTCCATACCCCTAATAATTTTTGTTGCCCTTTTCTGAACCTTTTCCAACTCCAATATATCTTTTTTGAGATGGGCGACCACATCTGCACACAGTATTCAAGATGTGGGCTTACCATGGATTTATATAGAGGCAACATGATATTTTCTGTCCTATTATCTATCCCTTTCTTAATTATTCCCAGCATTCTGTTTGCTTTTTTGACTGCCGCTGCACATTGAGTGGATGTTTTCAGAGAACTATCCACAATGACTCCAAGATCTCTTTCTTGAGTGGTAACAGCTAATTTAGACCCCATCATTTTATATGTATAATTGACAGATCCCTGTGGAGCCCAGCCAAGGGGATTAGAGCTCTAGATTCAACCTGTTTGGGGAAGAGAGAGAATTATTTGTTTCAATTTAAAGGGAGCATATTAATACCCCTAGCAAGTCGAATAAGTATTGTATTTATTATAGGATTTCAGCTAATCTGGTGTCTGCTTTTATTCTGCTGTTGTTCCATTTCTCTATTGCTTGCAGCAACATCCATTTACACAATGGCAGAGTCAGCTTCTCTTATGATAGTCCTCAAATAATCACTTACTATAGTACAAGGGATTTTTTAGTGTGTGGAATCCTATTCCTCTTTTCAAAGCTGCTCTTGACTCATCAATAGTATAGAGAAAAAAGAAAAAACCTGACCTGCAATTTATCAAGTGTAGAACATGCTGCACACTAACAATGTTACAGACCGACACATCTACCAGACTGGAAAATGCTTAGCTTGTGCTTTGCCCCTCTGCTGTTTACAGCCCTGAAGGAGGCTAACAGAACCACCTTGAAGAACAGCCACTCGCTGCTCTTACAACGTATATAATCAGCTGCTTGAAATTCTTTCATGTCTAAGCTTTTAGCCTGAGGTATATTATCCATTGCATGGAAACCTAGAAAATGTACGGAGATTTAGGTTAAATATAACAGACACTCTTGCTAGTTCAAATTCATGGGGTGGATGCCCTGATAGCCCATTTGCCGCAAAGTGTTTTTCCTATCAGTGACATCTTTGCAAAGCTAGTTTAATTGCTCTTAATGTATGGACTCTTAAATGAGGCAGTTGGGATGACTCCAGGATGAGACAGACAATGAGTTTTTTTTATGAGAGACCATGTCAAAGATAGAAACAGGTGAAACCCCTCTACTCTTCGTAAACCATTCTGTAACACAAGAACAAAGGGGTCACTCAATGAAGCTAATGGCTGGTCAATTTGAAGCAAAAGGAATTACTTGATGCGGTGTGTACTCAGCCTGTGAAATTCATTGATACTCAAAGTCAGAGTCAAATACTATTGTTGTATTCTAAATGGGATGGATAATTTTATGACCAAAAATGTTTGTAGTTAGTGTGCTAAGACCAGGGTAATCAAATGCCATGCTTAGGAACATAAACTAATCATTGCAGAAGCCAGAAAGGAATTTGCCCTGCCCCTTCCATGTACATCATTGCATAACAGGGCTTAAGGTGGACTCAAGTGCAGTCATGTGCAGATATTATGGGGGATTTTCAGCTTCCTCTCAAGCATCAGGCACAGGCCACCGCAAAAGGAAGGATAATGAATTTGATGGACCACTGGTCCAATCTGGCATGGTAAACTTTAGTGTGAGACAGACCTTAGAACAAAATGCATCTACAGTGGAACCTCACATTTGACAAATGTTTCTGGGGACTCTTTTCTGTTCCTTATAATGAAGGCTCATTACAGTGAATGAGCCTGATTGACTTCAGAGGAGATAGTCACTTGGATAGCCTGGTGAAGAGTAGTATAAGACCACACATAGAACAGGGATGGACAGGCTTTATGTTCAACAAAGCATTTTGGTTTATCAGTGTTTGTCCTAGCAAGGGTGGAACATACTCCTTTTAAACAGGTTGAGAGCAGTATCTTAGTTCTGCTACAAAAATATTACCCATTACAGTGTCATTTAAAAGCCCATTTCATGACCCTGAGTAATTACCTCCTCTAGCCTTCGCCTCTGCTCCTTCTGCTCCTCAATCCGCTTTTGCCGCTCTGCTAGCAGTTGCCGCTTGTGCTCTTCATTCTCTCGCTGCTGCTGCTCCAGCTGCTGCCGTCGGAGGGCCTCTGAACGCTCCTTATTTGCTAGCTGAAGCCTCAAGAAATCCCGTCTCAGTGTTGACTCTCCAGGCAGATTTAGGATGGAACTTCACAGGGAAGAAGCATCAGAGGCATTCTAACCATGTGTTTATGCTCCCGACCGAGAAATTCTGTATGTGTATCTATGTTTAACTCCCTTTCTCTTTTGGCTTTGCATTTTGCCATTGAAAGTATTTGTGTAACAAGTGGAGGAGGAAGTGCTGGCACAGTATTTAGTGAAGGAAAGCAGGGAATCACAAATGGACTAGGTAGAACAGCTCAGAGACTTGCCAGGTGAGATGCAGCAGTTCTGCTGCCTCATTTTTTACATGGGTTTCAGGAGACAACAAGCTTCGTGGTGGATCAGCCTTGAATTTGTGGCATAGCTCACATGAAGAAAGGGTCATCACACTGTTCACGAACTCACTAGTAATTTACGTCCTCGGAGTTTTTTTAAGTCTCTAAACCAAAGTCCCGTCCATTGCAGTGGCATGCACTATATTTAGTTGTTCACAAAGCAGATTTAGTATGAATCATTGAAATAAAAATACCAGATTACCTCAGTAAAACAATGGAATAACCTGATACTAATTACAATGATTCTTAAAAATGTCATCAAAAGAAAGTTTAACCACTGTTTAGCTTGAAGAAGCAATCAGAAAGGTTTCATGATGAGAAACTACACATAAATAGGGAGCTATACTTGGAAATAAAGGACCACATTGTCAAGAACTGTCTTTAAATTGAGCCTACAATTTTACCACACCTAAATTCTTGCACATGCAGTTTCCCACATCTAGGTTCTTGGGAGCATAAATATTTGCATGTGCAAAATTCCTTCACACATGTAAATTAGTTAAGCAAGCTGTGTACTTAGCCATCTAACAATCTGGTTTGTTTATGCAAATATACTTGCATATACAGTTTTATGTATATAAGATGTGAAAAACTGCAAGAACAATTTTAGAGGCTGGATCCGAATGAGTATATGGAAATGTTCATCTGTATATTGAAAAACTGGTCAGATTAGGGATAAAAATTCAGATATGTTAGGGGGTGGATACTGCTGATATGACCTTGACAGCCTGGCATTGATGAATTTTGAGGCCAATGATTAAGCAGACAAGTTACACAGCTGTCCACATACCATCATATGAAAGAGAAAATACACCTGCGGTTATTACCCTAGGTTGTTTTTTTTTTAAGAAAGAATAGAATAAAATAATTATCACTGAGAGATCAATGCAGTTTTAAACCCTCAGTGTACAGATGCCCACCAGTGAATAGTATAATATATGGAACCTCTGCTTCCTTGTGGCGTTAGCATACTGTATTGTAGATCGCAAAGAAAATGAGGTATCGTTTCTTCTCGGCCTTTTAGTCAAGGTGAGCCATAGCATCAATTTAATATACAGGCATCATCTATCAGAGGGACTATATCCCACCTTTGCACGGGATAGACTCAATGATCAAATTGGTCTTTTTCCATCTCTAGCTCATACAATCCTATAATCCTAACCAATTTTGTACACAGTCAGAGAGATACAATGGGAGAAATGAGCACCTGATTTTTACCTGGGTTCTCCAGAGTCATTTTCTTCTTCCTCTTCCTCACTTCCACTGTATTCATACTCTGTCTCATCTAGGAATATAAATGAATGTTAGTGCCCTTTACTGGACTCATTTGTTTTTCTACTGTTTGAAGACCCAGATGCTCTGGTATGAGAATAGAAACCTCCTTTATTTTATCCTGGGAAAATCAGTAATATTCTCAAGTTTTTTGCCCCAAAAGTCTGATTCTAAATGAGGGCCACAAAGCCAAGGAAATTCAGTCAAAAGCATAATGCATTCAGCTTTGACTAAGTATACAGTAGTCACTGTGCAGTGGCTGTCTGACATGCCGTGTACAATGGGATGAGTTAAGGATGGAGTTTCAGTCTAAATTCTGAATACAGTGTTCCCGATTCAACACTCAACACGGATCTATATCAACAGAGCAGGAAGATGCTGATGTAAAGATAGAAACTGCCAACACCCTTTTGTAAAATAAAAATATAACATTAAACAGATGACAAATGTGTAAAGTACAATTTCTGAACCTCAACTTCAGGAACACTCTTGCAAAAGTTAAGGTACAGGGCAGAATTCTACAGCAACAAGCCTGTGAAACTGGGATTTAAATACTGTTCCGAAGGCATAAACTTCCTTTTCCCTAAACATATGCACTTTTCTCTCTCCTATTAATATCCATATTGATATTTTCCAGTCAATGAAGGAGTCTACATAAATACCCAATTACAGTGCTGTACCACATTCTGCAATTTCTATTGGGATATAAGTGAAATGTAGAATTTTTATCGGATGAAGAGAATTATAGCAAAAGAAAGGCTCACATTTATCCAATTATTTTCCATCTCTAGGGTACAACCTTCATTTGCCAGTCTAAATACATTTAATACTTCACGAGAATCTGGCTTTATTGTTTTCATTTTACTGAAAAAAATATCAGGAAATGGCATTTAAGCATGAAAAAATGATAGTGCTTAAAAGAAATCAGAGAAATAGTGATGTGTTAATTGGCTGGATTCTACAAAAAATGTCAGCCATTGAGATCAAAAATAGAATACAGTACACATTCAAATGTTGGTACTGGCAATATATTATTTTAACAAGTTTGTTTATCTATTGAGTCTTCCTTTTATGAGACTTAACTGTGTCTCTGTATGATTTAAGTCAGTTCATTGAAAATGTATTTGTTTCAATTGGTTATTCCTGTAGCCGACACTGTTGTAAGCTCTTTGGGGCAGGGACTTGGTTTTCATTTGTACAGACCATTGCACAGTTTATAAATATGATTTGTGTTGTCATTTTATAACATAACATAAGAAAACATGACTTTAGTGGGTTCCACCTTCTGTGTGTGCATGGTGTGTATACGTGCGTACGTACTCGATTATAAATACACATTCACAAAGTGCTTAGATTCAACATTACAACAGCGCACTAGGCCCCTATCCTGCTCCTAGTGAAACTGAAGGGTAAAACTCCCATTGTCTTCAGTGGTGCAAGATCAGATGCTAAGTAATAATAGACATTAGATCTGGCCAAGAAATTATTTTTGTTCCTGTGAAAAAATTAAACAAACACAAATTAGTATTGATTGAATTTTTTTTTCAAGTTACTGGGTTTTCATTGAAAACCAACTCCCTAGACGTCTCAATTTTTGTTGTTGTTTTTTTTATGAAAACTTAAGAAAGTTGAAGAGGGTTGAAAGCACCACAGGACTGCACCCATTGAATTAAATCAGTTTCTAAATTGAGTAAAATTTAGACCAGCCCTAAGCATAGTCTGATCTCAGTACAGCACCATGGCACAGTCCCTGGGGCAGGGACTCTATTATGTTTTTATCCTGTGCCTAACACAGCAGGGCCTTGGACTATGATTGAGGTCCCAGGTCCTATCATAATACATACAATAGCCTCTTCTGCTTCGCTGCTAACCTTTTTCTCCTCGCTTCTTCTTAGTCCTATCAATATGGTCCTTAAGCTGGATGCGAACCTGCCTTTCATTAGGCTGGTCTCGAATAAATGGGTGCTTCATCAGCTGTTCGGTCGTTGGTCTCTGACTGTGGTTCTTCACTAGGCAGCTCTCAATGAATGACTGGAATTTTTTAGACCTAGTAGAGAAAGAAAGATGTGTGTGTTAAAAAGAAAAACATGAATCCAGAATTACGTCCAGTAAAAACGCGTCAGACATTTTCTGGATACTTAAAAGGACCAGCCAGCTTGAATTTTTTTGTTCGTTTGCAAATTGACTAAATTTTTTAAAAATGGATTATTGTTAGAATGTATTCTTTCAACAGTATTGTCCTGAAATAATTTTTCTCATCTCCTGTTGATGGTAAGAAGGATCTCTCTATTGCTCGTTATAAAATACAAACAAAGGGAAACAATTATTTATAATTATCTATTACTGCATTTTGGTGGGCGGTAATAGATTTCTGGGTTGAAGTGGGATAAGCAAAGTGATTTACATTTACCCAATTGATGTTACACAGATTTTTAAACGTTTATAGCTTGTACAATCTCCTACTCATTCTTGCTGTTCCTAGGCCTTCACTTACTCCCACCATGAGCTTGGACAGCATGCACTAATCCCATAAGGCATTACATCTTGGCTATAGTATGTTTGTGAAATCTACACTGTCAGCAGGTGTCCACACTGCTTCAACCTCCACCCATTTGTGGATCAAAACTAATGACCTGCCATTCTTGCTGTGCTGGGCAGAAGTCAGAATGAGGCTGTGTTGACTTAGCCTAGCCCATCCTCCCCTCCCTGCCTTGCTACAAAGAGTTAAACTAAACTCCAGCCAAAGCAAATCTGAGAAAACAAATTTTTCTCTTGGCCTTGGATTTTGCATATCAAAAGTTCTGCCTGGAACTAATTTCAGCACATTATAAACCCAAGGGAATAAGGATTTACAAGAAGGAGATGCTGACAGACCACTATGGTGCATGTTGCTTTAGCAAACTGGAACATTTGTGTAAATTAATGTCAGAAGCCAACTGATATTACAGAATTGCATTGAGAGGTAAAACAATAAGCTTTCAGGGATTTTATTTTTAAACCGTCAGACTAAAAAGTGATTTATCTTCTAAGTACTAATCCATACAAATTGGGATGTGAAAATAAACACTACTAGCTCCAATAAAATCCCACATCCAGATTTATTAATGAGCAAATCTCTCCTCTCTACCCTCCCCCTAAAGAACAGTTTCTTGGTGTATTCCAGAAGGAGAAAGTCGGGTGAAGCTTTATTCAGTCCAATTCTTTGTACATGTTAAAATAGAGACTGAGCCTCTGAGCCTGTATGTGGATCCATGTGGGCAGACCCCTTCACGTATGTGGAGCCACAAAAGCACTGGGGACCTGCCCAGGCAGATCTAATTGCAGGATCAGGGCCTGGATCATTACGGAGAAATGTAGCCAAAGACTGTACTATCTGGTATGCTGGACAACAAAAGCAACTGAAAACATCTCATTTAAGTGGCACTCTGTTTTATACAATCTGTTTGCTTAAAACAAACCTTGCAAAAGTAATTTGCTGTCCCCTGCTGAAGTGAACTACCACAAGAATCAGTGTTTAATTACATATTTAAAGTGTTTATTTGACAGTTATTGTAAATAAATACCAATGGGTTATTAATTGACTCTTCCTTGAGTTTAACGGGTATATAAAATGCCTACATGTAAATGATCATGAACCCCAGCTGCCGGTAATTTGATTTTGTGTTGCAGTACATTCCATTAAATTAGTACCTCCTGTTTACCCAGTCTGCTTATATGCAGTACTAATATTTTAATACACACATGGAAGTTAGTTAGGTATTGACACTACATACGACAAAAATGTTAAACTAACAGTCAAATTATATTATAAGCACAGACATTAGTGAGACATTCAGTGCTTTACTGGAAAGCAAATACACACTTTGCACTGCCAGTCTGACAGGTAGTCTTACTATAGCAGTTAAAAAGTGGCCTCCTTTTGCATGTGTGCATGAGATCATCTGTGCATGTACTTTTCAAACATCTGCCTGTGCATGTAGTGAAATTTACAAAACCTACTTGTATACTTTTCTAGCAGGCCCTGGCTTCTATTTTAAGGGGAAACACTGCAAAACTTGGCACTCTCATATGGCTTTAATCCTAATAAGGCAAAACTTCGCTATTTCAAATGTTTTTCACTTTGAGTTTCTGGATTGTTTTGAACACAAAATTCAAACTGAAATTCAGGGAGTTGGAACCTTCTTGAATCCAAGGGGAAAGAAGGAACGCCCAAATCCCTATGGCCTGGTCTACACTAGGCTTTTATGTCGAATTTAGCGCCGTTATATCGAATTAACCCTGCACCCGTCCACACCACGAAGCCATTTAGTTCGACATAGAGCCCTCTTTAAATCGATTTCTGTAATCCTCCCCAACGAGAGGAGTAGCGCTAAATTCGAAATGGCCATATCGAATTAGGCTAGGTGTGGATGGAAATCGACGCTAATAGCTCCGGGAGCTATCCCACAGTGCACCACTCTGTTGACGCTCTGGACAGCAGTCTGAGCTCGGATGCTCTGACCAGCCACACCCCGGGAAAATTTGAATTCCTTTTCCTGTCTGGGCAGTTTGAAGCGCAGTTTCTGTTTGGACACCGTGGCGAGCTCAGCAGCAGTGGCAGCAGTGGCAACGATGCAGAGCTCTCCAGCAGAGATGGCCGTGCAATCCAATAGAAAGAGGGCCCCAGCATGGACGGATCGGGAAGTCTTGGATCTCATCGCTGTGTGGGGAGATGAGTCCGTGCTTTCCGAGCTGCGCTCCAAAAGACGGAATGCAAAGACCTATGAGAAGATCTCTAAAGCCATGGCAGAGAGAGGCTACAGCCGGGATGCAACGCAGTGCCGCGTGAAAATCAAGGAGCTGAGACAAGGCTACCAGAAGACCAAAGAGGCAAACGGACGCTCTGGATCCCAGCCCCACACATCCCGTTTCTACGAGGCACTGCATTCCATCCTAGGTGCGGCCGCCACCACTACCCCACCACTGACCGTGGACTCTGAGGATGGGATATTGTCCGCGGCCGGTTCCTCAGCGGACGGGGAAGAGGAGGAAGGAGATGAGGAGGACGAGGCAGTAGACAGCGCTTACAACGCTGATTTCCCCGACAGCCAGGAGCTCTTCATCACCCTGACAGAGATCCCCTACCAACCCTCCCCAGCCGTTACCCCAGACACAGATTCAGGGGAAGGATCAAGCAGTAAGTGTTTTAAATATCCAAACATTTATTTACAACATAACTGGCATATTTAAAATATTAACAGTAGCGAAAGTGCTTTAAAACATGTAAACATTTATTTGCAACAAAACAGGAAGATTGAAAATATTAACAGTGGGTAAAGTGCTTCAAAACATGTAAACAGGAAAGTCAAACAAAAGGGGAATCAGTGCAAAGTGTATCATGATTACTCCGTCTTTGGGCGCCTCAATATATAGTCCGAACCATTTTAAAAAAATCTCACAATGTCCGCTTCATGATTATAGTGCCCAAAACCCTGCAGTCATTTGTCCCTCCAAGGGCACCTAAGCCAAGAACTGGTCAATGTAACCGGGGATCGAGGCGACATCCTCCGGGGAGAACTCCTCATACACCTCCTGCAGGTGTTTTTCAAGCCTCATCAGCAGGTTCCTGGGCAGGGACAGCTTATTAGGCCCCCCGTGGTAGGACACGTTTCCCTGCCACAACGCCAGCAGGTACTCCGGGATCATGGCCTTGCACAGCAGTGCAGCAAATGGCCCCGGTTTCTGCAGGCTGTCCCGGAGCATCTTCTCCTTCTGGCTCTCGGAGACCTTCAGGAGGGTGATGTCAGGCATGACTCCCTGCTGTGAAATCGGTAGGGGAAAGTTAGTATTGGGACTGCTTGCCCGTCCCTTTACAGAACTGCAACCGCCGGTTTACAGCCACGCGGTTTACAGCCGCGAGGGGCTGGGACAGGGCCAGAGTTCATGCTTGCAGGATTGCTGCCAGCAGAGACTCGCATTGCTTTCTATGTGAAAGGAGGCCAGTGCCACTCTTAAAGTTTTAAGCGGCCACAAGTCTACGGCTTACCATGTTTGCCATCTAGACAAAGTCCGGTGTCCTGCCCTGCTCCTCAGCTCGCCACAGCAAGACCGCAGGCACTGTAGGCGAGGGCCGAAAATTCGACCTTGTCCTCAGTGCGCGTGTGATAGGTGCTCTGCATGGTCTTGTTCACAGAGAAAGACTATGTTCTCTGTTCACAGATACATTGCTCTGTCTCAGGAATTCACTCCCTTTTTCCAATTCCCACAGCCACATCTGCCCAGAGGCTAGCGCACATTAGGAGGAGGAAGAAGAGGACACGGGAAGACATGTTTGCTGAACTAATGGAATGCTCCCGAGCACAGGCAGCCCAGCAGACACAGTGGAGGGAGAACTTGTCCCAAATGCACCGGGCAAACATGGAACGGGAGGAGAGGTGGCGACAGGAGGACAGGCAGGCTACTCAAACGCTGCTTGGACTAATGAGGGAGCAAACGGACACGCTCCGCCGCCTTGTGGATGTTCTGCAGGACCGGAGGCAGGAGGAGAGAGCCCCGCTGCAGTCTCTCTCTAACTGCCCTGCCCCGCCACCAAGTCCCATACACCCCTCACCCAAAGTCCAAACACGGAGGGGTGGAAGGGGCCGGGAAAAATTTCACTCCACCCCTGCGGACTGCTCTACCACTAGAAGGCTCTCATTCCCCAAAATTTGAAAAGTCCTTTCCTATCGGCCTCACACAAGACCCCGTCCAAGTTTCACCCCCCCGTTCCATGTGCGGTTGTTAATAAAGAATACGTTTCTGTTCATTTCTGTTTCCATCCTCTTCTTTTGGAGGGGAGTCTGTCTGAAGGGGGGGGAAGGGCCTTGGTAATTGGACAGGACAGTCACCTTTAGCAGGGGGCAGGTGCAGCAGCAGGGCACATATACAGTGCAGTGACTAGTTATCCTGGTTAGTCTGGGAGGTGGTTTTCATGTTTTCTGTGGTGGGGGCGGTGGTGTTGCTCTGTGACTTGGTGGCGGGGGAGGGCAGTTACAGATCTTATGCAGCGGTCCTTACCCTGGATCACAGAGCCGCGCAGCAGGGGATCTGTAACCCTCCTCCCCCTGCAAGACAGTCACATAGCCGACACATACACGCAGTCCCGGCCAGGAGGGCTGGCAGGCTCCGTTGAAACTACCAGTCCACCACCGCGGAGCCTGTCTTTCCTGGAGTTTAGAAGCATCATTTGCATCACAACCCTAAACCCGCCCCCCGCCACAGTCTGCGTCCCAGGTTTAAAACATTCCCGCGAAAACAGTAATAAAGACAACGGTGTCCATGAACAAAACAGAACAGATTTTATTTTTTGTGAAGGGGGTATGTAAGTGGAGAGGATAGTCAACGGCAACTGGGTAAAGAAACGGGGGCAGGTTCAGCTTCTCTGTAAACAAACTTAATAGTCACTGGTTGCCCTGCTCACTCAGGAACCTAGCTTTCAAAGCCTCCCGGATGCACAGCGCGTCCCGCTGGGCTCTTCTAATCGCCCGGCTGTCTGGCTGGGCGTAATCAGCAGCCAGGCTATTTGCCTCAACCTCCCACCCCGCCATAAAGGTCTCCCCCTTGCTCTCACACAGATTGTGGAGCACACAGCAAGCTGCAATAACGATGGGGATATTGGTTTCGCTGAGATCACAGCGAGTGAGTAAGCTTCTCCATCTCCCTTTGAGACGGCCAAAAGCACACTCCACCACCATTCTGCACTTGCTCAGCCGGTAGTTGAAGAGTTCTTTTTCTGTGTCCAGGGCGCCAGTATAGGGCTTCATGAGCCAGGGCATTAGCGGGTAGGCTGGGTCCCCGAGGATGACTGTAGGCATCTCCACATCCCCAACAGTTATCTTGTGGTCCGGGAAGTAAATACCTTCCTGCAGCCGTCTAAACAGACCAGAGTTCCTGAACACGCGAGCGTCATGAACCTTGCCCGGCCATCCGACGTAGATGTTTGTAAACCGTCCCCGATGGTCCACCAGTGCTTGCAGCACCATTGAAAAGTAGCCCTTTCTATTGATGTACTGGCTGGCCTGGTGGCCCGGTCCCAGGATAGGGATGTGAGTCCCATCTATAGCCCCACCGCAGTTTGGGAATCCCATCGCGGCAAAGCCATCTATGATGACCTGCGCGTTTCCCAGAGTCACTACCTTTGACAGCAGTACCTTGACGATTGCCTTGGCTACTTGCAGGACAACAACCCCCACGGTAGATTTGCCCACGCCAAAGTGGTTCGCGACTGACCGGTAGCTGTCCGGCGTTGCAAGCTTCCAGAGGGCTATGGCCACTCGCTTCTGGACAGTCAGGGCTGCTCGCATGCGGGTGTCCTTGCGCTTCAGGGCAGGGGACAGCAAGTCACAAAGTTCCAGGAAAGTCCCCTTCCGCATGCGAAAGTTTCGCAGCCACTGGGATTCATCCCAGACCTGAAGCACTATGCGGTCCCACCAGTCCGTGCTTGTTTCCCGAGCCCAAAATCGCCGTTCAACAAAATCCACATGCCCCATTGCCACCGTGATGTCCTGGGCGCTGGGGCTCGTGGTTTCTGACAGCTCTGTGCTACTCTCCGACTTCAGGCCCTCACGGCGGTGCCGTAGCCTCCTCGCCTGATTTCTCTGCATCTGCCTGTGGGAAAGGTGTATGATAAGGTGCGAGGCGTTGAGAACAGCCACAACTGCAGCGATGGTCGCAGCGGGATCCATGATCGCAGTGCTGTGGCGTCCGCGCTGTCACTGATCAAAAAGTGCGCGAACTGATTTCCCGCCGGCGCTTTCAGGGAGGGAGGCAGGGCGGTAGTGACTGACGGATGACGACAGTTACCCAAAAGCACCCTCGCCACAATTTTTTACCCAGAAGCCATTGGGGGCTCGACCCAGAATTCCACTGGGCAGCGGGGACTGCGGGAACTGTGGGATAGCTGCCCACAGTGCACTGCTTCCAATGTCGACGCTTTCCCTGGTAGTGTGGACTGACAAAGTCGAATTACTGTCCTTAGTGTAGACACACACGTTCGACTTTCTAATATCGATTGCACATATTCGATTTAACTAAAATCGAACTACTCTCGTAGTGTAGACATACCCTATGAAACAGACCTGCAGCTACACACAGCTCTGTCTGCAGCCCTGCATTCTGCCACAATGCAAGTCCTGGTTAGCATACAAAACAAATCCCAGCTTTCTGAAAAATGACTGACAAGGATGGGGCTAATGGAATGCCCACCCTCTTCCGGAAACTGCTAAGAGTCCTGCGGGTAACATGTTGAACAAATCCTCCTGGTACTCAGAAAGCGTAACATGTGAGAATAACAAAGCATTTCCTTAACAATGTTATGGTTCAACACCTAAACCATGCAACTTTTCAGGGCCAGGTTATCTGCTGGGGTAACTCCATGGAAGTCAATGGATTTACACCACTAAGAACATGGCCCTCAGTTTTGCATGTTTCCAACAGGAAACCTGGTAAAACACATCAGTTTCACATGAGTTTCACTTTGAGATCATGGAAACTTTCAACCCCCAAACTGAAGGTGAAACTCTGGGTGTGTGAACCTGCGTGTATCAAATCCAAAGACCTTGTTTGTACCAAGTTATCAGAGGCAAAGCAGACAAATGTTGCATAACTTAATTATTAACCTGTTTTACAGATGAGAAAGATGAAGTGGAGAGGGTAAATGACTTGGCCAGGAACACAGAGATACGTTTACTAAATAATAAGAACAGTCAATGCTTACACAACACTAGAACTCACATCTGCCAGGCTGCCAAGCCTGTACTAAGACCATTCCTTTACACTTTTTTCTCTTCTTTGTCCATTCCCAATTATATTCCCCCTCCCCACTCAAGCAAATGGCATGTGATATGTTGTGATGACAGAAGTAGACACAGCTGTGATTGTCTGGCACACAGGTTTTCCAGCTTCTAACTCAGGGGTTGGCAACCTTTCAGAAGTGGTGTGCCGAGTCTTCATTTATTCACTCTGATTTAAGGTTTCGCGTGCTGGTAATACATTTTAATGTTTTTTAGAAGGTCTCTCTCTATAAGTCTACTAAACTATTGTTGTATTGTAAAATAAACAAGGTTTTCAAAATGTTTAAGAAGCTTCATTTAAAATTAAATTAAAATGTTGATCTTACGCCGCCGGCCTGCTCAGCCTGCTGCTGGTCTGGGGTTCTGTTCACCTAGGCCAGCAGCGGGCTGAGCGGGGCCTGCGGCCGGGACCCCGGCTGGCAAGGGTCCGGCAGCCAGAACCCCAGACCGGCAGCAGGCTGTGCAGGGCCGGTGGGTGGGACCTCACAGCCCACTGCCGCTCAGGGGTTCCATCCGCCGGCTCCTGCCAGCCGGGATGCCGGCTGCTGGACCTGCTCAGGCCGCTGCCGGTCTGGGGTCCCGGCCCTGCCCACATACAGTGGGTACCTACCTTCTCCCTGGTTCTGGCCCATTCTCTTCCTCTCTCTGCACTGAGCTGAGGGTGGGAGTGCACTGAGCAAAGGGCTGGGGGTGAAGGGTCTGGCCAGGAGCTAGAATGAGAGAGGGGGCTCAGGGTTGGGGCAGGAGATTTGGGTGTGGGGCACTTACCTGGGCAGCTCCCATTTGGTACGAGGGGTGCAGGTGGGAATGTGGGTGGTGGTGGTGCAGGAGCTCCCGTTTGGTGCTCAGGGTGGGGGTGGGAATGTGGGGGGTGCAAGAGTCAGGATGTGGGGGGTGCATAGGGTGTGGGGGCTCTGGGTATGTGGGGGGGGTGCAAGAGTCAGGGTAGAGGGCTGGGGGCATGTGAGGGGGTGCAGGTGTCAGGGCAGGGGGGGCTGGGTATGGGTGGGGGTGCCAGAGTCAGGGCTGGGGTCGGGGGGGGATGAAGGAGTCAAGCAGAGGGCTCGGTGTGTGTGAGGGGGGTACAGGGCTCAGGGCAGGGGTCTGGGGGATGTGCGGGGCACAGGGCTCAGGGCACGGGCCTGGGGGGGCGTGCGGGGCTCAGGGCAGAGGGTTGGGTGTGTGTGAGGGGGGGTCAGGGCTCAGGGCAGAGGGCAGGGTGTGTGTGTGGGGGGTCAGGGCTCAGGGAAGAGGGCTGGAGGTGTGTGGGGGGGGTCAGGGCAGAGGGCTCCCCCCACTCCTGCAGCCCCCAGCTGGCTCACCCACTCGGGGCCCTGCGGCGCACCGCACGAGCACAACTAGAGCCCCCGGTGAGAGAGTCCCCTCTGGCTGTGTCTGGAGGAGCCGCTCTGGGCGGCGCATGACCCCGCGGTATGCGAGCTCCTCGCCCCAGGGCTCTCTGGCCACCACCAATTCCTGCTCACCCGCACCTGCTGTGCGCTCAGCGCCGCCGGGCCGCGGGGCTTTCCGCTCCTCCCAGCAAGTACCGATCCATGGCCGCGTCCGGGCGCCTCCTCCCGGGGACGCTCAGCAGCCGGTGCTACCGCCGCGGCCGGCCTCTCCCACCTCCACTTACTGCTGCCGGGAGTCGGGACTGGGTCCGGCAGTGAATCCGCTCCTCCGGCATGCTACCAATCCACCATGGCCAACTATACCAAGGCGGCCCAGGTGAGCAGGCCCCTCCGCGCCCCCAGGCAGGGCTCCTCGCCGGGTGAGGGGACGCGGGAGCCCACGGGCAGGCTGCTGAGGCGGCTCCTCTCTGGGGCGGCGCGGGCTCTGCCCCTCACTGGCTGCGTGTCCTCGGGACTCGGGCAGGCAGCAGCATGCCATTAAAAATCAGCTCGCGTACCATCTTTGGCACGCGTGACATAGGTTGCCGACCCCTGTTCTAACTGTTAACTAACCCACCCGCAGTCAGAAGAAGGGATGTGAATAGGGAAGAGTCATACAGGATTACTGTACACAGAAGGAAAGGCTGAGTAGTCTGTTCTTGTGAGCACACATGGACACCCCTAATGCTTCTACGATTCTAAGAAATGCAAATTATAGGGGGGAGATGCATAACTGATTACATTATGAAGGATGTATGAAATAACCCTGTTATACAGCACTTCCCACTTTAATAGTGCCGTTCACCCACAGCACTCATAGCATTTCACCCATGTTCATCAGACTTGCTCCAGGTCACATTGTGAGCCAATGATAGAGCCAGAAAAGAATCCTCAGGAGTCTGGACTCCCAGCCCCTTGTTCTAACCTCTGTCTGCACTGAGAACAGGGACAGCACTGCCTCAAGACAGCTGCATGCTGCTGGGTTGTTGCACACACTCCCTAATAAGCTCAAGTGATTCCAGAAAAGAAAGTCAAGCCCAAATGTCTGACACTCCAGAGTGCTCGTGGCATACAGGGCATAGGCCTGCCAAGAGCCAACAGAGCTCTGGGCAAATTAAAATGGCCCAGGGAAGCCAGAATGTGGTTCACAAGATGAGGCAAGGCAAAACTATCAGCCATGGTCACTGAGAACCCCTGAGTGCAAGGGCTGCTCAGGGCTAGTACCTTTTATAAATAAATAAAATAATAAATTAATGGAGATATCCTATCTCCTAGAACTGGAAGGGACCTTGAAAGGTCATTGAGTCCAGCCCCCTGCCTTCACTAGCAGGACCAAGTACTGATTTTGCCCCAGATTCCTAAGTGGCCCCCTCAAGGATTGAACTCCCAACCCTGGGTTTAGCAGGCCAATGCTCAAACCACTGCGCTATCCCCCACCCCCAACCTTAGCCTCTCCAGATGAATGTATCTGAAGGGGTATTGTGCTTCTCAGCAGCTCCAGGAGCCACAATGCCTCCCGGAGACCAACATAGTGTAGGGCAGAGCTCTGCTTTAATGGGACAATCAGGCTCTTTAACACACACTTCAAGAGAAACGCCTGCGTTTTACTCCTTGCTCAGTCTCCAATTCACTGTGATACCTTGGGGCAAGTCACATCACCTCACTGCCTCAGCTCCCCCATGGGGATGCACACACCTAATAGTACTTCCATAGTTCAGGGGCGTGTGCAGAGCAAATACCACGCTTAGCATAAACAAGGAAAGATCTGCTGGGTCCAAGCATTTACGAAAACAGCCCCAAAATTCAAGCTTCATTTGCTTAAGAACTTCAGGGGCAGAAAGTAAATCATCATATCATGCTGATTTGAACCAGAAGAAGAAGAAGAAGATTACAAGGCGCCAGCCTTTAACTTCAAAGAGAAGCGGGGCTATTTTAAAAGCAGGTGCAGGAGTTCAGCAAGAAACCAGGCAGACTGTGTTTCTACAGGGGTTTTTCTATTTGCAACAGCAGGCAAGATCCCAAATCCTTTCTACTTATCAGTGGATTTCACTGACTTAACTTCTTCGTCTTCAACCATCAAGGGTTTTGCAGCCAGTTAGCCATTTTCTTCCTATGGAAAAATCCATCTTCATCTCAGTGCTTTAATGTGGTTGAGGTCAATACTGCTGCCTATGGAGAGGTTGACAGTCCTAAGCCCATTTAAGACTACTTGTCCTGGGAGTGGAAACACAAAACACAGAGGAGAGCTGCTGATCTTTGTTACCCAGCAAGTTGAATTTTTAAATTTTGCTTTTCTCCGGTGATTTTAGTGCTTGTGAAAGATGCAAGACTGAGTTCTGGGGATGTGGAAAACTTGCACCGCAGGGATCTGGGGAAGCATTTTGGGGGGTTCAATTCTTTGGGTTCAGCATACACAGCTTCTTGTCCTGCTTCGATTAGACCCAAAACCTCAGACTAAAACTCAGTCAAAACCATTGACTTGCACCTGGCTTCATGCTGAAGTCATTTAAAACAATGTCAGATTACTTGGTTTAAAATCATGAACTAATCCACGTTTGGCAAGTAGTTGAGTCCAGAAGTGTGAGCCTGTTGGTATTTCATCTGAGTTTCAAATTCATAATGAAACCTAGCAAGATTTACATAGCTTTGCTGAGAATAACAGCTGTAAGAAATGGAGACTAAAGGCTTCTATTTATCCACAGAACGGATCCAGGCCCAATAATCGTGTTTCAACTGTGACTCGGAGAGGAGTGTAAATAAAATTCAGTGTCCATTCAACCCTTCCCTTTGCTGCAGACTGTCAGGAAGGATAGACACGTCTATCACGCACTAGACAGAGACCACCTTTTCATTTTAGAAAGCTTACCCAGTGGCCATCAGATGATAACAAGCTTGGCAACTACAGATCTCGGCTGGAATTGAACAGATCTAGAAGTGAAAGGTTCTGTCATTGACTACAAGTCCCTCAAGCCATCCCATCCCCTTAGAAGTTTTTAATTCTTGCTCTCTTCTCTCCAAAAAGAGAGGCTGCAGGGGTTAATGACATGAGGGAGAGAACATGACAGCAAAGTGACCTGGTAGTTTCACAAAAGCAGTTTTCCATCCAAGTAGAAATGGACCCAAAATTCAGATATGGATTTCAAACACCCCAAAGATCAATGGGATTAGGATTCAGGAGTGCCAGTGCAGCTCATCAGAAAAAATGGGAGAGAGGTGCAATATATGGGTGTGAGTTTAAATACCCCGAAGTCTAGGGATATTTAAATCTAGAGTGTTGGTCTGGCCCTTCCCTAGTCACAAGCTGAACAATTATTGCATCCCCTTCAACTTTCTGATCATCAGAACAGTGAAAGTTGGGCTATATTAACAGTGAGACAGTTAGCTGGAATATGAGGGAAGGGTTGCGTGTAGCCCAACTCTGGTTTGTGCAAGATGGATTAAAATACTCCAGGGACACAGATTACAATTTATCAGAACAAACAAAACAAAACTCCTGCTACTGTTCAATTTTACCTTAAAGGCGGGGGAGGAGGAGGGGTTGCTCAGTGATTTCTTTCTTCAGCTGCCTTCTTTCTCTCTGGAGGTTCAGACTGCCTTTGGCTATGTCCACATAGTGAGCTGGGGCTGTAATTTCTCTACTCACGTATGCATACTCGTGGGGGCTCGATGAGAGCTAGTGCATGTATAAATAGTAATGTAGCTGCAGTAGCACAGGCAGTGACAGTGGAGGCCTGGCTGAGCTGTGCCCAGTACAAACCTGCCTCAAACTGGTGGGTATGTATTTGCCATGGCTCAGCCATGCCCCTGCTGTTACCGTGGCGACACTGCTACTTATCACTGAGTTACCGTGAGTATTTGGACTAGAGCTGGGGAATCACATCCCCCTAGCTCATAGCGCAGATGTAGCCTTTGATGAATAAACAATGCAACATAAGCTCTCTCGCTTACATCCTGCAGTCTGCCTTGTGCAGTAACAGCTAACTCAAAAGGTACGTTTGCCAAGCAGTCAGAGGTGTGATGCCAGCACGGGTAGACGTACCTGAGGTAGATCTGATCTAGCTAGAGTGAGTACCAATAGCAGTGAAGGTGCAGCCCAGCAGACTGCAGTCTGGGCTAGCCAGCAGAGTATATTCCCAGGCTCTCTGGCCGACTTGTACTTGGGTGGCTAGCCCATGCTGCAGCAGCTTCTCTGCTATTGCTTCCCATGCTAATTCGATGAAAGGTACCTCTGGACGTCTACATGCGCTGCAATCACAGTTCCAATGGCAGTACAGACATACCCGATGTGTAAGTGGGAGACTGGGGGCTCATCAGAATATATGTCTGAATACCTGTCTGCGGCTGGATCGCTTCAGGTATCAAAAGGAAGTTGCACAAGAGCCTGCAGTTCACAGATCATCGTATCATACAACCCCAGCACCGCTCTCTGCAGACTTCAGCCTGGTCTGCACGGAGGGGCGGGGGGGGGGAATCGATCTAAGTTACGCAACTTCAGCTACGTGAATAATGTAGCTGAAGTCTACGTACTTAGACCTACTCACCGTGGTGTCTTCACTGCGGTGAGTCGACTGCTGCCGCTCCTCCGTCGACTCTGCCTGCGCCTCTTGCGGCGGTGGAGTACCGGAGTCGATGGGAGAGCGCTCGGGGGTCGATTTAGCTTGTCTAGACTAAACACGATAAATCGATCTCCGCTGGATTGATTGCTGCCCACCGATCCGGCAGTTCGTGTAGACATTCCCTTCTGAATAACCACTGTGGATACTGTTTCAGACTGGTAAGAAAGCTCTGTCTTACATTGGCACCGCACTAAGATCCAGCCAGCTAATGATGAAGACAGCAAAACTAGTGCTGGGCCTGTGTGTGTGTGTTTTAGAGGGAATGGTGCTCTTTGGATGCTGGTTTCAAGCTAAGATGTACCAAGAAATTTGGTGATCGCTCCCCACAGCAGATATACCCTAGAAACACTGCCACTTGGACCTCACTTTTTTTCAAAACCTGCCTTTAACTGTGCACCCACTTACCTGTGCTCTCAGCACTAAGAGACACAAATTCTAGCACCAAGACAGCACTTTTCCCCTCCAACGCCATACTCCTAGCACTAAGTTGGAGCACTCTCCCTCTGTATCACTAGCAGTCAGGGGTGAGTGGCAGTACTCTCTCTCTCTCTCTCATACCCCCCCCACCACACACACACACACACTAAGTGGCAGGGCTTCCTGTCTTTTCTGGCTAAACCACAACTGAACCTGGGATGATAAAACTGTGGAAACCAAAGTCCAGTGCACTTTAAGGGTTCCTGCTTACATCAGCACAGTAACAAAACATCTGCTGGGCTTCAGGGATTCTTTTTATTTTTTTAAAGCGTGTTTTATTGGAGTGTCCTGGTTTTCTTCAAGATGCTGTTGCATTTTTTCTCTTCCAAAATTTTAAAATAAAACCCAAACTTAGTTCAAATCTCCACATTCCTGAGCCTTCAAGATAAACTATCCCTTTTTGGAATGAGTAAATGTTTCCACTTGAAAACGGAATCTCTTTGGAAAGAAATGGCAGCCAAGTGAAGTGTCATGTGGCTTCAGGCTGCATAAACCTCTTCAGAAAAGCCAACTCTTTACTGTGAAATGGCAACATTAGAGAGCTTCTCTCTCTGTCTCAAAGAGAAGTTGTCATCCCACCCACACAGTGCAGCCAGCTAAGATCAAAGCAATCTTTCCTTAGGGCCTGATCCTGTACCCACTGAAATTACACCAGTGACTTCACTAGAAACAGGATCAGACCCCTAAACTTGTAAAGAGATTGTTTAGTGCTAACAATACAAACAAGTAATAACATTTTACAGCATTTGAACTTCAGTTTGAAAACAAGACTCACCACTTCTTTGATTTCAACCGTGGGGCTGGATTCCGGGGGATAAGGAACAGAGCTCTCATGGGATGCATGTCACAAAGGGCTAAAAGGTACAACAAGAGGCATTAGGTAGGGCAGGAAGCAGAACAGATACTGAGCACTTCACAGATAAAGCATGTATTGGGGCAGGTGGAGAATCTAGAGACAGGATTTCTCTGAAGTAACAAGAACTCTAACATACCACCACACAGAAGGATTTGAATAAATACCCTTCCAGAGGCACCTTCCAGCCCAAGGAGTGGCATGACGCTAGAGATGGACTGGAGCTGCAAAGCTTGGATCAAGATCTGAACCCCCCCCCAAGCTTTGGGGGTGTCTGTACGTGGAGTTTTGGTTTAGAGTTAGGGGCTAGCTATGAAGTTTGTATGCCTGCAGCTTTGTGTTTAACCACACTGACAGGCACTGATGCAGGCGACAGCTCACATATGTGCTGCACTTCAAAGCCATAGCATGTGCAGGGATCTCTGCCCTGGTTACTTTTAACAAACAAGATCCTAGCATAAAACTGATAGGAGTCTTAACAGGTTTACGAGCTACCTAAATGCATCAGCTAAATCCTTTGCATTGTTATTTTTGCCACAAGAAAGGCCACTGAAATAATACTCAGCGCATTGACAATGTTTTTCATCCATACACCTCAGAGTGCTTTAAAAAGAAGGGTAATTATTTTTTAATCCCCATTTTAACTAGGAGTAATTGAAGCCCAAGATCACAAGTCAGTGAGACAGCGAGACAGAATCCAGGTCTCTTGACTCCCATTCCAGTGTTCTATCCACTGGATCACACGGACTTATCATAGCACCTAGAAACCTTCCTGTTTTAGTTCTCAACATTCACCCCCTCTTCTGGGCTCCCCAGTCCACCCTTTGTCAGTCTTGTTTAGACTTTTCATCTCCATGGGGTGGGGACTGTATGTATGTAGTCTGTTGTACAAAACAGCGTGCGTGGCTGGTGCGTAGCAAATAAGAGCCAGTTACAATTTAGTCATAATAACTCAACCAAGGCAGCGCGTCTACTTACGAGGAGCACCTTCTGCCATCTCGATGGCTGTTATCCCCAAAGACCATAAGTCACTCTGAAAAACAAAATGCAGAGAAATGTCTAGCGCAGAAGAACCTTGTAACAATTGAGAGTCCTCTGAGGGAAGAGTGACAGTCCTGCACTCCACAGGAAGGGTTTCTGGGCCATTTTATTATGGAGAGTCTGATCTGTATTCTCTCTCTAAGTCCTTGAACTCCTGGCTCAGAAGATTTTCTTTTATGTTTTTCTCATTGTCAGTGCTTTGGAGTAGGATTCCCCTCCCCAGAGGAGATGTGGTTTTAACTTTGTTTGAATGCCTGAAAAACAATTGCCGTATGAGAACTCGGAAGCCCCATGATCCAGTGTGATCATGTTTCAATAATAAAGCAATACATCTTTTGAGAGTACAATACAGAAACTCAGACACATGATATTTCAGCTGCAGCAGCAGCACTGGGCAATTCTATGCTGAATTGTTTCACCCCGCTCCCTCTTCCAATATTGCCAGCTTCTAGGGTGACCAGACGTCCTGATTTTATCTGGACTGTCCCGATATTTACTTGTTTGTCCCGCGTCCCGACCAATGTTCGGTCGGGATGCAAACGTCCCGATATTTTGGGCTCCAGCGCACAGGCAGAGGGGGCTCGCGCCTCCCCGCCCCAACTCCACCCCCTCCCTCCCCCATTGGATCCCTCCCCAAATTCCCGCCCTTGCCCCACCCCCTCACTGCCCCATTGGATCCCTCCCCAAATCCCTGCCCTGGCCCCGCCTCTTCCCCAAGCACGCCGCATTCCTCCTCCTCACCCCTCCCTCCCAGGCTTGCGCTAATCAGCTGTATGGCGGCGCAAGCTCTGGAGGAGAGGGGAGAAGCACGATGCAGCAGCCAGCTCAGGGGAGGTGGAGGCGGAGCGGAGGTGAGCGGCAGGGGGGGGCGTGGAGCTGCCCACCAATTTTTCCTATGCTCCGGCTTTTCTTTCTTTCTTTTTTTTTCCCCCTCCACCGCCTGTTCTTGGGGTTGTTTGTTTTTTTGCCCCGATGGCCTTTCCCCCCCCCCCCCGATATTTCACATCTCTCATCTGGTCACCCTACCAGTTTCTGACTTGTGTGCATGTTAACCTGCAGCTGTAACAGAACAAGGCAGAGTAGGGTGTGCAAGCACAAGACACCTCTGGACTCTCTAGACCAGTCGGCAAACTTTCAGAAGTGCTGTGCCGAGTGTTCATTTATTCACTCTAATTTAAGGTTTTGGGTGCCAGTAATACATTTTAACATTTTTAGAAGGTCTCTTTCTATAAGTCTATAATATATAACTAAACTAGTGTTGTATGTAAAGTAAATAAGGTTTTTAAAATGTTTAAGAAGCTTCATTTAAAATTAAATTAAAATGCAGAGCCCCCTGGACTGGTGGCCAGGACCCGTGCAGTGTGAGTGCCACTGAAAATCAGCTCTTTTTTGTTGACAGAAATCTTGTCAATATGCTTAGAATCAAAGGAAACAGAGATTGCTTCCTTTACTAAAATGAGATTATTGCAAATGTATTAGTGTGCTTTCTCTTTGCCAAGTGGGCTGCAAAGCTTTTCTAATTTTTAAAAAAACTTTAAAAAATCCACATCAGTATAAAATGTGTGTTTCCTGCTGTGTTTTTCCTTCCCTTTCAGACTCCATAGATTGCCTACCCCTGCTCTAGACGGAGATACACTGACAAAGTAAATAAGAAGTCAATATGATTGAACCTGCTCTATGGATCTTTCCCTCTCCTGGGGGGCAAAGCAATTTCTCCACATGTGGAAACTGTTCCTCAGACACCACATCATTCATACCAACTTCTGTTGTATCTGCTGCACCTTCTATACTCTCCCTTTTTACTTCAACACATTTGAAACATTTTAATACCTGTGAAAGGAGTGAAATTGGCAGTCCCATTGACTGGGGCGCTCTGTCGACAGAGGGACAAACCCTGATGTCCTTATTCAAGCCAAATCCATCACTGGGGATGGACTAAATCAGACTGGATTAATTTATTTATTTAAGGCATCTTTACTGGCGTAGCTGAACATCTTGCATATATTCATGATGTAGCAACATATTACCGTCCTCTTATTACAGATGGGGAAGCTGAGATAGAGAGAGGGGAAGTGACTTGCCCAAGGTCACATGCAGTGTGTGGTAGACCCAGATATGGAATTTGGACCTCTCGAGTCCCATAGACTGGTATAGACCCTTCTATACTAGTATAGTTAAGCAGCAGAACCCTTCTGCTGTGGACACAATTATAGCGGTGTTTATACCAGTATAGCTTATTCTGATTCAGGAACAGAAATAAGCTATAGAAGTATAAGGCACCTTTATACTGGTAGAAATGAATCTAGGCCAGGTCTACAGTATAAACTCGAGCTAGCATAGCTATGTCTGTCAGAGCTACCAACCAAAGGGGGTGGGGGCTGGAATAAGCTCTACCAGCAATGGTGCTGGTATAAACTGTCCACACCACTAGGGAGTGCTTTAACAGTACATGATACCAGTACAGCTATACCAGCAAAGCACTCCTTGTGTAGGCCTGAACCTACGCTAGGGCTTTACTGATATGTCGGGGGGGGGGAAATTAGTTCACCCCCTAACAAACAGTTATATCATTAAAACTTTTAGGCATAGATCAGCCCTTAGACTAGCCCTCCCATCTAAACTGCCTTGCTAACCCTTTCCTGATGAAGGTGTGGGGGCAAGGAAAACTTCCAATTCCTCTGTTGGGGCCCTGCTTTCCTCCGTAGAAGCAGCATTGTGTCCAGCCCCAGATCTCAGGGGATCCACCAAATTCCAGGACAGATGTCCCACAGGAGCTGTGCGGCCAGGGCCAAGGTGTCTTCTACTAACAGCCACCCCTTTACTCCACCAATGGAAGGGTGCCAGAAAAGCTAATACAGCCTATGGTTCCTGCATGGTACTGGGGGAGGGGGTGATGTGTGTCAGTGCTCACACAGGAGAGGTGAGAGGTATATGTAGAGGAGCCCCTTCATGCCCACATCGAGGAAGTGGGATGATCCCTGCTGTCAAGGGACTGGACTGAGATCCACCAAAGTATGACCTATAGAAATCTAAATAGTTATCAAGGATGCATTCGTGTTACAACTGACCTGGACTGGATTTGAACTGATGTTAGAAGGCGCCATGTTCTCCTACCAATCCTCCCTATGGCAACTAATTTCACAACATGCACCACCATCAAATTAGTGGGCAACAGAACAAAGGTGGAATGACATGGCTATGCTTTTAATTCTTTCTAGCAAGACTTTGGTGTTAGGAGCAACTGGCTCAGTTGATAGTCTTGCTCTGATGGCATAAATAGCCCACAGTATCAATCAGTGTGTCCAATTGGTAGTGGACAGCTCACTAGTTAAAATCAGATGATCTATAAATGGATTTGATGCAGTGCCCATAGACAGGCTGCTTAGGATTGCTTAAAAATATAAAGCAGCTTGAGATAATTCAGAAGAAAGAGGGGACTGAGCTAGGTATTACTGTTGATTAAATGGGAGACAGGAGAGCTACATTTCTCCAATGGGAGGAGAAACAAACAGATATGCTTCCTTGTACTCAGGGCCGGTGCTACCATTAAGACAAACTAGGCAGTTGCCTAGGGCGCCAAGATTTGGGGGCGCCAAAAAGCGGTGCCCCCAATTTTTTTTTTTACAGCGTTCCTGGGCTGGGCTGCCGGCGGCGCGCTGACACGTGCAGCTCAGACTCCCTCTCCCAGCGCAGCGGCCGCTCCACTTCTCCCGCCTCCCAGGCTTGCAGCGCCAATCAGCTGTTTGGCGCCGCAAGCCTGGGAGGGGAGGAGAATTAGAGCGGGGGCGGCGTGCTCGGGGAGGAGGCGGAGCAGAGGTGAGCTGGGATCGGGAGCTGCCGCACGGCTCCCCGGGGGGGGGGGGGGGGGGGCGGGGGGGGGGGGGGGGGGCGCCGCGGGGGGGGGGGGGGAGCTGCCGCGGGGGGGGGCGCCTCAGGGTGGAGGGGGGCGGGGAGCTACCGCAGGGCTGGGGGGGGGGGGCACAAGGTGGAAGTTTCACCTAGGGCGCGAAACTTCCTTGCACCGGCCCTGCTTGTACTCTGCTCCGAAACCTTCTGCAGCCCATGTGGCGAATTCGGCAATTGATCTCCCGAACACCTAGAGCAAATGGGGAGCTTCTTTTTGGAAAACTCACTTGATATAACTCTCCTATCACTTCTCCTGGGATCATCGCATTTTCAAATGGCAACATTTATATTCCTGGCTATTCACCAGGAAGCATTTGTAGGCGATGTTCAACTGCCCGTGCTAGAGAGCATCTAGAAGTCATTGATGTGCTGGGTTTAAGCTTTGAGATCCATTAATGAATCTCAAAGACACTTCAGTTCTTGCATACTGGAGAAAATGCTTCAATTACCAGGACACAGGAAAGAATTAATGTATATGCATGAGAGAGAGAGAAAGTGATAAGTTTCCTTAGTGGCCATGATACAACTTACTTTTGGCCGAAGTTAGGTAATTCATTACTCTAGACACTGTGTAGGTAGAGCTGTATAATGATTAATAACCAAGTACTGAATACATTAAAAACAGAACACACTAATTTCAGTGCCTTCATTTGAAGTATAGCCTCAGACACATCTCTGAGGTTGGTGGGCAGCCAGCTGGCACCATAAAGAGACTCAGCTAAAGCAAAGCCGAGGAGCTCTCCTATAGATGATATATTCCACTGCAGAGCAGGGGAAAAGGCCAAACTTTCAGGTACAGCCATCTACTCCAGCAGGGGTCCACTGGCAACAGCTTCGCCTTCTGGTGCCTGTCAGCATATCCAGTTCTATACTGTAGTCCGCTAAAATGATTTCCTGTCTTCATTGATATGAAGCCAGTGATCCCAGCTGCCTTTGGGATCAGTGGTGGATTACTGCACGGGCCCATGGGGCCTGTGACCAGGGGCCCTGGCCAATTTGGAGCCCCTGGAAAAATCTCCCCCTGCCATGGCCCCAGGGCGGGAGGAGCCCCCCCACCAAAGGGTTAAGTCTGTGGAGGTCCTTTTTTTACCCACTAATTCCAGTCTTTTATATTTGTTATCTCAAGCCATTTGGCTTTATACTGATTTGGGATCTGTAGGATCTGATTTGCATCCTTTTTAAAAATTGTCATTTGCATTTTTCTCTTCACTTCAAAGCTAGAGCATCAGCTGCAGTGAGGTGAACCTGAGACTGGAGCCAGATCCAGTGGCCACCCGATTACAATAAACTCTGAAAACACCCTGCAGTTTGAAGTGTCGGCAGCAATCAGCCTTTTGTTTTCTATCCACAAACAGCCAATGCCAGCTTCAGAGACAAAACCATCTAGTCTGCTAAGACTATTTGATCCTCGAGGACAATAGGGGAATTCTGATCCCAGCTCCTGCTCACACTTCCACTGCATATTAAGTATCTTAGCTATTTTGGAAGGAGGAAAACATCAGGGATTTCTGAGGAAAGAAATGCTGGCTATGAAGATATAAAGCCAGGATTTTTAACAATATCAAGGAATTTCAAGTGCTCTTTCCAGTGACTGACTCCTTTTGGGGCTGTAAACCTCTCCAAATTGTATTTAGAATATGCAATTTAACAAGGAATCTATCTAGTGCTAGCAAGAAAGAGAGCAGAGAGCATCTCAAGAGGAAGAATCAGGCATACAGATAAACCACAAGCTTACTAGCCTAAGGGCATATATTCAGCGGATGGAAACCCCCAGGGTATTTGAGCCAGAACGTCTTCTTGGGTGGGGATTTGCAAGGGAGGAGCTGTGCTTGCTGGAAGGAGCACTGCCAGTGAAGCCGGGGAAATGCCAATTCAGCAAATCCTCCATGCAACCTCTTTTTGGGACACTCCTTTGAAGTGCTGGCCAAAGAGTAAAGCTGATCCCCCAGAGTGGAAATGCCTGAGGGAGGGTGGTGGCTGCACCACCTGCCCTCTTGTGGAGTGAATACCCTCTGGGGGCACAGGGAAGTATAATTTACATTTCCCCGAGCCAACATATGAAACCAAATCCATGCCGTTCAGCAGTCACTCCCTGTTGTGAGATGTGCAAAGGGCAAAACACCTGGGGCAAGCTCACCAGTGCTTCTTTGAGTTAGCAAGAGGATGCTCCTTCTTGGTTCCCTCAGTAGACCTGTGGCCTATGAACCATGAAGATTTTAATTCATGTCTCAGGAGCAGTATTGTGCAGACTATATGTACACACACATAAAGGAAGACCAACTAGAGGATTGGGGTGTCCGCTAATTGGTTAAATCTGCTTAGGTATTTGTCAACCAGTTGGCAGACACTATATGTACTAACTAAAGAAACATTACTACTGCCCATAAAGTTTTGTAATCTGAACTAAAATGCTTGCAGCAGAGATACACCATATAATAGCTAGTGTGGGTTACATATAAAAAAGTTCCCTAAATGATCCCTACTATAAAACAGACTATCCAGCTCTTCAACAGATGCATGTCACAGTGGTTAACCAAAGAGGATTAACTTTTTGCACATGTGCATATCATTAGCAATTTAAATAACCCTCAGGTTGAAGTCTGAAGCTGGACAGCTGCTCTCAAGGAAACAATCTGTTAAGTTGCTGACTGACATATTTTAATAGACAAAACGTACGAGATTTTTTGGGGGACTTTTTTGGGCCCTCCATCATATATATTTTATTTGCCCCATGGGAAAAGTAATCGTCGATCAAGACTGTGATGCTGTGTCACAACGGTGGAGCGTTTGCATCGTCACATGGAAAAGTTGTATCACTAATATGCGGCTAGCCTTCTATAGGTCCTTGCCTCAGAGTGTCTAACAGTGCTTTCCAAACATGATTTCTCACAATGCCCTCATGGGATGTGGAATGGGCAAATGCACAGAAAGGTTTAAACTTTTCAAAACTGTCTATTCATTTTGGAAGCCTAGCTTGAGCCACGTAGGGGATGAGCATGCTCTGGAGCTCTAGACGACCAGCACTTCTGAAAATCAGGTCCTGACCACCCCAAGCTAGATATTAAAAAATGAGACACCCAGAATTAGTGGACACTTTTGGAGACTTGGGCCTAAGTGACTTGCCTACAGTTAAAGTCAGGAGTAGAGTACAGGGGTCCCAATTTGACCGTCCATCTATTTCTAGTTTGAACTGGGAGTCATGATCCCTGGCTTCTATTCCTGCTTCTGCCATTAACTTGAGGCATTGTCTTGGGCAATGGCAACATTGCATCCTCATGACAATGTCATAGGCACTGACATGATGTTACGTTGTCATCAGGCCTCAAATAAAATTGGAATGCCAAGCAGGACATAAAACAGATCAGTGATAACTGGGACGGTCCCACAAATTTTTGAACATGCAACAACCATAAGACCTGTGTGAATGCCAGCCAGACATGCAGACTTGAAAATATTATTTCAGCTCTTCTTCTCTTGACAGGATAAAATTTAAATATACTGCACTGGACAGCACAACACAACAGTTCAAAGGAAGCCCCCAATACCTCATTCAGCATTGAGAAAGACCTTTTGCAGTAATCTTTAATACTTAAACAGCATGACAAGGATTCACATTAATAACAGACTGACATCTTGGAATCTGACTGCCGTAATGCAGGAGAGGACTTTTCTGCACTTCATTGTGCACTTACAAATTTTAAAAGCTGCCAAATCCTTTGCCAGAATCCTGAATATTAATAATGTTTATGACTGGGACATAACATTTAAGATCAGATCAAGTGTACTCTTCATATGTTTATGATCAGAATTGTAATTTCAAACAGTGACAATGGTGATTAAAAAAAAGTCTAACCTGAGAGATATTCTTTCTGAGTCTCTTTGCTCATTTTAATACTTTAACTGACTTGGACACTTTAATGAGTATTTTTTAGACCTCATTAATATTACATTTGTAGCAACATGTAAGTAAACAAGAAGATGCTTGATGGGGTACCTTGAAGTCGTAAGTGGCATCAGGATTTTCATCACAGGCAATGACTTCAGGAGCCATCCAATAAGGAGTTCCAATGAAGGTGTTTCTTCTACCCACTGTTCTGTCGAGCTGAGCGCTGACACCGAAATCCACTGTGTATAAAAAAAGATACCATATGATCATAAGTAAGGCAGAGACAAAACTGAATGATATTTTTCAGTTGGAACATATGAAGATGGAAAATAATAAAGTCATGTTAAATTCATACAGACTGACTTTTCTTGGTCTTCAGAAAAAAAGATGTATTGGGCCAAAGCCGCCCCCCCCCCCACCCATTGAACTCCCCTGAGTTCAATGGAGTCCTAGCAGGGATGGATTTGGCCATCTGATCTCTTTGTATTGTTGGGAACAATGCACAGGCTCCTCATTACTAGAGTTTAGTAAGAAGAGATCATGACCCCACGTACTAATGGAGAAGAGGGTTAGGAACAGAAACAAACCAGAGCCTTTGTTCTGTCCTATTCCATGTGTGTCAAGGAAAGCCACATATTTTTAAAAGCTCCATTTTCTGGAAATACTCATCCTGGAAATGGCATAAATACAACATGCATAGGGAACTGAAGGCTAAGGACAAAGGATCATAGGGAAATGTAAAATGTGGAGCTGCAAAATGAAGCAACAAGTGATATCTTTCTAATCCATGGTAAAATATTCTGGGCTAGATTCTCTGGTTCTCAAAGTTCACTTTGTACCATGTAACTTAAAATGACTGGAGAATTTCCCCTTGGAGGGGTAACCTCCCCCAGTGTAAAGCTGGATGAGCCAGACTGTGTCCTGAACTGGAACCACCCTTCCTTGTATAAAGGGAGGGAAGGGACATGACTGAATGAGACTCTCCACCCCATTCTTTCACTTGTGTAAGATCCCTGAGGTACTCTAAGTTCAAGCAGCCCTTGTGCAGCTTTAATATGCTGGTGCTGGACAACTGAGCCTCAAGCTCTCTGTGAACTAATTGTATACTGTCTCCTATATTTTGCTCTTCACTGTTGTGGGGCATGGGAGGGTGGTGAGCAGTGATGCTACCTGTGACACTGGAAATGGAATGCAGAATAATTCCTCTGACTGAGGTTCTCTCAAGTATATTGATCACGACACCAACAAGACCACCACAGTGCAATGATTAGAGTGTAGGACTGTGATTTTGATTGTTCAGTGCACCAACATGCAATTGAGATGGAATCTGCTATTTAAATCTCAAGGGCATCTAATAGGGTCAGGGTAGAAATATACATTAACAAATTTTCAACATGCAGAGATGGGGTCAATATGCAAAGATGATCATGAATGTGTAAATCCACATACAGGTAAAAATGTGATGGTGGAACTGAGCAAATGTCAGTGCATGTAAATTTTTTTACATTTGGATGTCAGCTATCATCTGATGATAATTTAGTGCATGGTATTTAGTCAAATCCAAGTCCATTTTAATGAGTCCAGCACAAAACAATAATCCCAGAAGATACCTATTCTGTCCCCATTCCCAAAGAAGGCAAGTCAGTTACTCACTCTCTACCAGTTTCATTTCATCTTCCCAGCCAACCTCATACCACACTTTCCTTACATTTGCCACAAGTTCTATACCATTCTTACCTAGTTTAACTTCTGCATTTTCTGTCAGCAATACATTCTGCCCCTTGATGTCTCGATGAATTACTTTATGCTGGTGTAGATGACTCAAACCCTAGAAAATTCAGTGGATAAGCAAGGTCAGTAGAAACCAAATTCAAAGAGTATTATTTTATACCACTTCCCCCTTGCCACCAGCACACTAATTATTCACCGTAAATGGGAGATTTGTGTTGGAATTAAATCACCTCAAAACACTTTGTCACGTGTACAAAATGTCCTACATTCCACATTGGGATGGCATGAGTAGAAACACCCACTTAACTGTATTCATGGAAGTCAGTGCTTTATATGGTGAGTGAACAGAACTGTAAATTCGATAAGGATTTAGGACTGAGCATTCAGTTACTTCACGAACCAATATTAACCTGAATACCTCAGTATCTATAGTAATGTTTTTTCATGTGCTTTTTTTGCCCTAGGGAGCCATTTGAGTAGCTGAAACAGAAAATTTGGTCTTCTCTCTGTATTTATATCAACCAGGAACTGAAATACCAGATCTCATGTTATATTGGCCCAATAAATAGTATTCACATGCATTAAAAGCCTCTATTAAAAATACAAATACTAGAAGTTGCACATCTCTCTAATAGAAACATCGCTCAAATTAAAAGTCTCTTTTGAAGGCTAGAGGTAAACTAGCTTTCCATTGTGCCTTTTTATTAGTTCATTAATTTCTTTGTGCAACATGCATTTTTATTTCATGTGTTTTACTATTTCAGGGTGTAAAAGTAATAGCCACCTATATTGCTAGTCTGGTACAATATGGATTACCTTAAAAACTAATTTTGTATTGGTTTTCATTTCATATTAAATATTCATTTTTTAAAAAGAAAATAATTTCCGCTATCACTGCTGGCAGTTATTAGTCATTTTATGCTTGTTACTTTGGGACTACTACAGAGAACAATTTCTACAGAGATCTAGAAGCCATCTTGCATTCCATTTCTTAACTGAATTATTCCAGTTTTAGTCTCTAACTGTTTGATCCTAGGAAATGGCAAAGCTTCCATTCAGCTATGTACGCTCAAGCCCTAGGTGTTATAAAATCACATCAAACCTTCAATCTTAAATAATATTTATGAGTTCCCATTGATTATAGTGACAAGCTAAGCACCATTAATGACTCGCAATGTTATATAGCATTTTCAGTATATGATCATATACTTCTACATGCCACCCCTTTACTATCAGTGATCAGAATGAACTAATTTGAAATGTATCTAAATGTCCTATGAATAATTTACTTCTATAGGTCTGGAATTATTTTAATGGCTAATTAACTAAAGAACTACAAGGACTACTATTAGCTGTATTCCCTAACAGAAAATGACTGCCACCTTGGGCAGGCTAGAAAATTTGTCTAACAAGACACTATGTTGATTTTTCACTAGCCACATAAATGCATACTTGTATCTTTAAAAATATACCTGGAAGACTTTAAATACAAATATATTGTATATGGACCGAAGTTTCCTTTGCTGTACAGTGTATAAATATGTAACAAGCCAACTTTCCTTTGTATTTTGTGTCTTGAATTGTGTTACAAAGCACAAAAGAGTAACAAAATGTTAAACACTTGAGAATGGCATCTTTCAATATTACCAATCTCTCAAACTCCTCTGTGGTTTGTAGAACTAGATCCGGGTTTTGGACCTTCTGCCCATCCCCACCCCGTATTTTAAACCTACGGGTTTATTTAAAGATGGGATGAAAAGCACTATCGCCACCACATTTTTTTTAATAATTAAAGGGAAATCTGTTTTCTGAATGAAGGATAGGAGGATCCTGAAAGAAGAATGGGGATACTATAAGCTATTATTTAGATTGTAAGCTCTTTGGGGCAGTGACTATCTTTTTGTTCTGTATTTGTACAGCATCTAGCACAATGGCACTACCACAGTATAAAGAAAGAAAGAAAAAGCTGGCACTGTAACATTCTTTTCAGAAGTGCTTCTGGTTGGGAGATGGGAGAGACAAAGAACTAGAAGTGTCCCAACAGTTCCTTCTTGCCTTCTTAAGCGTATGTACAACAAGGATAGAGAAAAATCCCTTTTCTGGATCAGGTTCTCTCCCCCCACCCCCCACCCCCATCCCTCTGAGTCACAGGTCATGCAATGACTCTCCTCTCCTCTCTAGAAAGAGCAGACCACTGTCACAGGCTGGCTGGCTTTTCAAGGCAAGCTGGGCTCAGCCTGGTCCATGGCCTAGGAGTTACCTCTCAGCCTCACCCCTGATCTGTTAACGTAGGGGCAATTAGTGATCCCAGCTGGATGTAATGGAGACTGACGCCACCTGCAGAGGACTACTTAAACAGCGCTGAGCTCAGTTGAGGGGAGAAGACTCAGGAGAGAGAAGGCAGGAAGTGCCCTCTTTCTTTCTGGGAAGAGCCTAGGGTAGGCCTTAGGGATTGAATAGGAGGCAAGACTCTCCTATGGAGGTAATCCCACAGGGAGCAACGAAGGCTCCTGGAAGCTGGGGGGGGAGGGGACCTGAGTTAGGGCCTACAATGGGTGGAAGAAACCCACAGGGAACAGAGTAGGATCCTGTGGGAGAGAGCCTTGAGACAGGGTTTGTAAGTGGAAGTAGAAGACTTCAGTACCCCAAGGGGACAGAAGAATTATTCAGATATTTGGATTTTCAATTGGACCTTTCAGTTACCCCAGAAAGGGTTTGACCTTTATGTGACTTGGTTGGAGGACCAAGCCAAGGAAGACCCAGTGAGAAGCAGACGACCCACAGGAGGTGCTGGAGCCAACGATACAGGCGACATTACGCACGGATGCAAGGGACATTCCAAAGGTGTGCCCCACTGCAACTACGCATTGCATAGCCAAATGTTGAGGCTTGACACCTGATGGTGACTCTGGATCATGACCCAGTGGTTAGGTTCTGACTCAGTGGTAGGGCTATTTTGCAAAATAGGCTTACCAGTTCATAAATTTAAACTAAGCCTGTGTAACTGTGGTTTCCTGAGACTGAAGGAAATGTCACTACAACAGCTGATTAGCTACAATGCTTGTTATTTTGCTCATCAAATTGCGGGGGATGGTGCGGATGGTGGCATGTATTGTAAATAAACAAATGCTTCGTCATCACTGGACAGCAACTGGAACTTGGTGAGCATTTTATATCCTTCCATGTGCATGTTTGAGCACTCGCTTCCTTCCTCAGCCAGTTTTTTGGCACTCATTCAAATGGTGGCTGTTTCTTGAAATCTATTCTGTACGGGGTTCCCACACCGTGTATATGATGGACTTAAACACAAAACTTATTTCTTACATTCATAGATGTTAAGGTCATACTATTATGATCATGTAGACTGGATACCTGAATGACATGGGCATCATATGGAAGTGCATCATTTACAGAAGGTACCAACGCACTGCTACGGAACACTGGCACTCTCCAGTGTAAGCCATTCCAATCAAACCCTTATCTCATGGGTATAAAAGTTCCAACATCCTCACTCAAGCCAGTGACACCAGGCAAATTGAAAAATAAAAATGTGCCATTTGAGTCGGCAGTTAATAAAATGTCTTTTTAAAACACAGGTTCCTTCTGCAGACTGTATTAGGCCTTCCCTTTCTGTTAATTGAAAATGGGATTCTAGCTTAAATACATTTTTGTACTTATTTATTATTAAAGGGAATTACATTTTTGTTGAAGGAAAAATAGAGTTAAAAGTCGAGAAACTAACAGAGCTAGGGTGCATTAACTGGGAGTTATTTATTATGCATCAGACAAGCACATGAATCATTCACACCTACAGGCACCTAAGAACCATTAGCTTATGCCAGCATATTAGCCATATAGCCTCAAGTGCCATCTCACAAGCTTTACCTCTTTTCTAAGTGTAAAAAGCCAACCCTCAAACATTGCATTTGGTGAATGACATTTAGAACGACAGTAGCTCACTTTGGACACATACCCGTAAAATCTCCCTGCAGATGTACGCAATCCACTCCTCCTTCAAAGTGTTCCCTTTTGTGTTCTTGATCAGGTCAGTGACAGAGCCAGCACCACAGAACTCCATCACCAGCTGGCAAAGGAAACAAAAGAACAATGATTGTAATTAAACTTGAAAGCAGCCTCTGGGTTGTAATAACCAAATGTAGTACATTGCAGTTGGCAAGGTATTTATGATGCAATTTCACTGCAACAGAAAGTGATAATTGAATAATTTTGAGTTTCTTTTCTTTTAAGTTGCAAGAGTTTATTTGTTTAAAAAGAATTTTTTGCACTGCTTGGGAAGCCTGTTTTCCTTCAAGAGGCATCAGAACAAGAAATTGAAGTAACTTTTATTACTGAAAAAAATGGGGGGAAAATTTAGAAATCTTGAAGTCACCAATCCCATTGCTACAGGGCCTAGTTCCATATCAATGCAAATAGGATATATAGAGGTGCCCCAGAGTCAGTCTCTTGAACATAAATTTTCCATAAATATGTGCAGACACCATTAAATCTGGGAGAAGTTTTCTTCCTATAATTCCATTTCTAATGATCTACTTAAGTTTTCACTCCTTTATGCTGGGGGGCTGTTCTCTGCTTCCTTCCATATCAGAAAACATTTCTTAATGGGTGAAGTTTGTTAATCTGTGGAACAGTCTGCCAAGGGGAGTGGTTCACTAGAGTTGTTTCAAATCAGACTGGACATATTTTTTCCCACTCTTCCCCGTTTAATTTGTTTTAACAGTAAATATAAAAATCCAAACAGAGGGCATAAACCTGAGGATCTTATTGAGGCCCAGACCCAAAACTGATCAGTCATGAAATAAGAGAGACAAGACCAGCACACTGGGTCTGATCCTCCAGTCCATGCACCCACCAAACTCCTACTGTTTTCCAGGGAAATTTTATGCACATAAAGAATGCAGGACTGGACCCAATATATATATGTGTGTGTGTGTGTGTGTGTGTGTGTGTGTATACCACATAACATGAATGATCACAAAAGAAAATTTCCCAGTCTGTAGATTGGTTTGCACTTCTTAAATATATGATTTTAATTTTGCTAAAATAATTTGGCTTATTACTTAGGGCTTAGACAATATTTCATGTTTTCAAAGCAATTGACATCACTTTACTAAAAACTGAAAGCTGAAAAGAGAAAGGGGGGGAAAAAGACAATAAAAGGGTTAGTTGCCCCCCAACTGCTTGGATGATTCAGTTAAAGGGACAATCCTATTGGCAGAGTCATAAAACAAATACCAAACACTATTATAATCTTCAGTTCAGATAAGATACTTGAATAGAACATCAGGAACAATGCTGTACTAGCGGGAAGAAAGACCATCTTGACCTAGTACGTCCTTTCCATATCTAGTTTTGGTAACTTCTAGAATCATTTGTTTCTCAGTTCTGTTCCAGATGAAGGCTGATAAATTCTTTGCATGTCCCTAAGAAACAAAAGTTACTTTTACATTATAAAAGTAGACTTAAGAAATGAACTTATGATTGGCTAAATCAGTCATGTGACCGCGCAGGTAATTAGCGCATCCACAGAGATTACAACTTTCCCCTGCTAAATGATGAGAACAAAGATCAAAACACCAAACACTGTGACCTGGTCAACAGCTTCACAACCCAGAAAACAAAATAATTGATTACTAATTGCTCCCCATAAAATGGAATAATGTAACTCTGGGCTAGAAAGAAATTCTGCCCTTTCTCTTTCCCCTCTTAACTGATTGATACTGTACATGGGAATTGCAATATCTGCACATGTATCGGGTGAAATAAGCACTTAGGATACTATAGTGATGAGGACTATAGAAAATCTTTAGATAGATAGGTCGGTAGCTAAATATAACGAGTTTGATATACACATACAAGAAATAAAACTTACCCTAAGGGTTTCATTACATTGCATGCTGCTGTCATGGAGGTTGAGGGTGGTTGATGTGTGAGAGAGAGATTCCTGATACCCCCATTCAGACCCCCAACTCCTAACATTAACGTGCCATCATCTCTCACTCGTGTCCCAGAACATCCCTCTCAATCCCCGCCCCCGCACATTCATCCAGCACCCTCCCAAATAAATCCATTTGCAAGTTCCTACTGTGATTCCAAACCCACAATTTTGCCTCTGGCTAAAGGATGGGTGAGTTGTGGCAAGAAACAGGGTGAATTTTGAGTCCCAGGCAGGAAAAAAAGGTTGGGAATCACTGTCTTCTCCCTCAGGACTGACAGACACACATTGTACCTATCTGTGTATATTGCTCATAACTAGAAAGCAATGAAAAATGAAGGTACCATTACACTATATATTGCCATCACAAAATATTAAAAAGAAGGACCAAACATCATTACAAGTATCCACTTTATCCATTAATTTGAATGATCATCTCTGTAGTCCAGCCAGCTCACTCAGTCCTACACTTCTGTCCTTGATTTAAATCTGGCAAAGATTTTGTAGCAATAAGTACATCAAGTAGCCACTTGCCTCATGTAACCCCTGAATAATTGTGAAGTCTCCTAGAAATAAAAAAAGATGAGAGTCCCAGGAGAGTTTAATGCCCAACTCAGCTTTTCAAAAATACTAAGAGACATACAATCCCATAACGTGTGTAAGAGAATATCCAGCAACCGCAGATATTATTACAGTACTGGCAATACCAGCAGCACACAGGTCCAGTTGGGCAGGGGTCCAACGGGGCTTAACAATGAACATTTGTTGCTAACTGTGCGGCATTTTGAATAAGCTGTGCCATTAATTCTTTAAGAGAAGGGGAAGTAGCCAGTGAACAACATTGTCAATGTATCTCAGCCTGCAGTAGAAGGATAATGGACCTCTGACTCAAAGAACAGCATTTCTTGTGAAGGCTTTGTACTGAAGGGATAAAGAACTAAGCAACTGCTACAAATAGAGATGGACAAAATATGTGAAGTGAAATTGTTCTGCCATAACATTTTGAATTGCCTGTTTGTGTTTTAAATTCACAGAGTACTGCAAAAATATAACTTTGCTGTGAGAAATTATTCAGTGAAGTTGGCCACGGGCTGTATTGAGCTTTACCTTCACCTTCTCCACTGACTAGCCATAACAGTGTTTTGCACATGTACAGCAATTTACAGATATTATGTATCACAATATTTGTGTCATAATGCCGATACCGTCATTTTATACATACAAGAAGAGAGGTTTGGAGCGGTTAAGTGATTTGCTCGGGGTCATCATACAAGTTGGTGGAAAAAAGCTGGTAATTGTGTCCAGGAGTCATGGTCCCTGCCGTGTTTTCTAATTGCCTACTACAAAGGGAAGGATAGTCTTTGGCTAAAGCAATGGGCTAGGACTCAAAAGATCTGAGTTCCAACCCCAGCTCTTCAACAGACTTCCTGAGTCTCAACTTCCCCATCTATAAAATGGTGATAAACCTGATAGTATGCGACAGGATTGGTTATCAGGATTCATTCCCTCCTATTTGCACAGTGCTTGGAGATCTTCAAACGTACTTGCATCACGTGCCTTCTAATCTGGGTAATATTGCCTGTAGATGCAAGACTAATAGAGCAGTTAGCCTAATAACTGCTTGTATCATTACCAAGATTGTTAAATGCTGGAGATATTGAGGGGTGAGAGAAGATACTAAACCCGAAATGCTGACTAAATTTTTATTACTCGTAACTAAAATTATAAGCAGGATGGGATGGAGGTAAGATCACATTCTGAAATTTAATTTCCATGGCTGATCATTAAGGATTTTTAATATAGTCCATTTAGTATTCCTTTTCCCTTTTATGTTAGACTAGAGCAGCAATCTTTACAAGCAAGGCATGTAAATGCACAGCAGCTGTTACTCCATTGTGGCCTGCATTCTCTGAACGTATTGCTTCATGAATCCTCACAGCTTGTGAATGAATCATTTTTCTCTTGATATAGAAGTGGCCTCCAAAATCATTTTCCAGCCCCCCTCTGGCCCCACCGCCACTGTGCATTACATTCGTCTAGCTTTGAATTGAGGTCCAGAACTCAGAAATGACTAACATTTGTGCATGAAGCCATTATCCAACAGACTGATCTGGACCCCTCCCTGAGGAACTTCAATACTCCAGAGAGGGTCCCTCCAGAACTATTTGTCTGCAGCAACTCACTAACCTTCCTGTGACTGATTTTCCTGTCCCTCACACCATGTTCTTTCTTACCACACCCTTCCCCTCAAGAGCAACTGATTGAGTCCCAACTGTTCAATCAATCCAAGCCATGTTTAACCCTGGATTCTGAAGTGGAATCTCTCTGGTATTCAGTTCACACCAGGAAGCTAGGGTTTAGCGCTCTGAATAGAAACATGACAATGACCTGCCCTGGGGCGTTGGTGGGCTCTGGCCTAAAGTTACCTTCATGGTCACATAGGTCCCAGCTCTTCGCCGAGCACTGCACTACACACCAAAGGTAGGATTTTCCAAAGTGCTCAGTGTTGTACCAACTTTGCTCCCATTGATGACAATGATAAAATTCCATGGCAGCAGAGCACAGAGTGCTACTGAAATCCCCCTCCCCAATTTACTATCCAATGCTCAGTCCCAGACTCGAATTCGATCAGCTAGCATTCACAGAGAGGAAAGCATAGCAAAGCTCGTGACGAAATTGCATGATATGCCACATCTATTGTTAACTGAAGACATGTTTAATCCACCACGTGGTCGTCTGCCCTCACAGTGCCCACTGTGGATAAGTTTACTAGGTGAGGGATTTATGGTAGAGGACACATGGCAAGCTTCATGGTCCGCAGAGAAAGTGACAAATTATTATCTTGTCTCAGACCCCATTCGGTGTCAACCCGGGTTTGATTTACCACAAAGGCAATGGAGCCTTCTCAACCGGTTTCATAGCGGACATGGAATTTGTGCTGCAGCAGAATTTCTTTGGCATTTAGATACAGTCCACTATGTCAATGTGGGCAGCCACAACCATGACACACATCGTTGAGGACTGCAAAATGATTCATCTTCCTGGAGGCCTTCGTGCCTTCAACACTGTTGATAAGAAAGTGGTGGCTTGGATTGCCCAGATTGCATACCCCAAATAAATAAATAAATAAATAAATAAATAAATAGGCCCAGGCTCCCTGGCAATGGTCCCCTCAGACTCTAATGCCTGCAGGCCACCTCAGAGAGTAAATCTCCTAACTGCCCTGCCCGACAAGGGCCAAGCTGCACTGATATTAGCTCTACTTCCTGGTTTCAAAGATAGGCTGCAGAAGGCCTCACAAAACACAATTGGTAGTGATTATCTGTGTGGGGGCTGGAGGCAAGGTATGTTACCACAGCCTGAGTTGTCCAGATGCATGCTGTGGGTAGAGAAAATTGACGGAACTGACCAAAAGGTGGGGAGCAAGGTGGATAAAGCCCTGTGCAGAGCCGTAACTAGGTATTTTTGCGCCCGAGGCAAGAATATAAAATTGCACCCTCCCCCAGGGCTGGCAATTCGGCGGCGGGTCCCTCAGTCCCTCTCGGAGGGAAGGGCCTGCCGCCGAATTGCTGCCGAAGAATGAATGAAGGGGCGGTGTTAGAGCCTGTGATTTTGGGGGGGTCAACTCATGATTTTTGACTGCTTGGGCTGGTAATGTTGCTTACAAGATGGTCTTTGGTTCCAGTCCAGTTCCAATCCAGAGAGGGACTCACAGGTTAAGAGAGGAGGGAGGTGCTGGATATCAGCAGTGGCCACTAGGGAGCAGCATGTGTCCTGAGAATGCTGGGAGTTCAGGTTTGCAGGGCAGGATCAGGGGTGGCAGGTTTGTAGAAATTTTGGGGTGCCCAGAACCCCGCCCCCTCCCCCGCCCAAGGCTTGGGGAGGGAGTTTGGGTGAGGGAGGAGGTCTGGGGTGCAGGTCCTAGGTTGGGGCAGGGGCAGGGCCGGCGCTTCCATTTAGGCGACCTAGGTGGTCGCCTTGGGCGCCATGATTTGGGGGGGCGGTAATTCGGCGGCGGGGGGGTCCTTCCGCGCTCCGGGTCTTCGGGGCACTTCGGCGGCGGGTCCCGGAGCGAGTGAAGGACCCGCCGCTGAAGTGCCCTGAAGACCAGAAGCACGGAAGGACCCCCCTGCCGCAGAATTGCCGACGATGACTGGAAGCGCAGAAGGACCCCCGCCTAGGATGCCAAAAACCCTGGCGCCGCTCCTGGGCAGGGAATTGGGGTGCAGGCTCTGGGAGGGAGTTTGGGGATGGGAGGGGGTGCGGAGGGAGGGGGTGCAGGCTCTGGGAGGGAGTTTGGGGATGGGAGAGGTGCAGAGGGAAGGGGTTCAGGGGTGAGGGCTGTGGATTGTAGCTGCAGATGAGAGGTTTGGAGTGTGGGAGGGGCCCAGGGCGACAGTAGGGGTGAGGGCTCTGTCTGGGGTTGGGAATGGGAGGTTTGCGGTGTGGGAGGGGCTCAGGGCTGGGGCAGACGGTTGAGGGTGCGGTGGGGGGATGAGGGCTCTGGCTGGGGGTGTGGGCTCTGGGGTGGGGCAGGGCTGGAGATGAGTTTGGGGTGCAAGCAGGCTGCGCCAGGACAGGGGCCAGAGAGGAGGACTCCCCCCAGCCCTTTCCTGCCCCCCTAGCAGCACACTTACCCCCACCACTGTCACTGCATGTGCTCCTAGGGCCCCTTCAGGTCCAGGAATCTCCCTCACCTCCCCCGTGGTGGGTACCGGGGGCGCTGCGTGCGCCTCCTCCCCTGCTGTTGCCCCTGACTGTAGCTTCACTGGGGGTGAGGGATGGGGCTGCCTCCTTGCCCAGCATGGGGCAGGAGCAGTGACTGTGGGCGGGGGCAGGGCCCCTGTGCTGCTGGAGGGTCCCATTGGAAAATGAAAGGGTCTGAGGAGGAAGGGCAGGCTCACAGTCAGTCTGCCCTGGCAACCGAGATGGGGGGCACTAGGACCCTGCGGCAGCAGTTGCTGCAGGGGAAAGACAGGGACTTTCTGCTCCGGGGCTGGGGGGGAGAAAGTCGGGGCCAGGAGACACTCGGGGGAGGCACGGGGGGCAACAGGTGGGGTCGGGGGGGGGGGCGATCACCTGGGTTATAAATATCTCCATGCCAGCCGCTTTTTTTTTCACTCCACCACTTTCTGCGCCCATCCGGCTTTGTGTGCCTGAGGCAAGTGCCTCACTCGCCTCGCCCTTGTTACAGCCCTGGCCCTGTGCTTACTACTTTGCATATGGGGGTACAAAACCTATACTCAGCTCTGTGCTTGGAATCAGAATGGGACTGAGCACAGGGCAGTGTGTTGACCCCAGCCAATATAAACTGTTGAGGGACCATTACGCTTTCATAGCTCTTTTATAAAGGCCCACTTCTTTATTGTCGTACACATCATTACTCTTTATACTACAACCACAGTTATTAACACCTGAAGCCAATAGCAGGGCATTAAAAATTCAATAACCTTCACCTGGTAATTCAGCAGAAAAGCTGCTGCTTGTTTCTGAAAATGAGAAAACAATTGATTTTGTATTAAGCATCGATTAAAATATTCAGTAGAAAGGAATGTTCCCGTTCAGCATGCTGAACTGAATAGATAAAAGTGGATTTTAATTGACTCTACAAGCAGCCCAGCTAGAACAGGCTGCAAATTAAAGAGCGCTACCTACAGTTCTCTGACTCTGCTCCTTTTAAAGCTTAGGCCCCACAACCACAATGACATGTCTGTCTGGTTGCTTTAGCCCGCAGGGTACAGAAATGCATGCCACTGACACACCAGTCTCCTGCCTTTGAAGACAGTGGCCTACAATATAAACACCCTTGCAGTCTTTCATAAATAAATAATTTGCCTGGCTACATTCTGTTAGCACCTTCGAACAGCACGAGGCCAGACAAGTAATTCATGTCACTTAGGAAGCCTGAAAATTGTTATTGTCAGGGCTAAGCAGGACTTCAAAGAGTGGAAGAGAAATGAGTGGACACAGTCACAGGATTGAGAGTTACAATACATAGCTCCCGCAGAAACAGCTTTGAACAGAACTGGAAATTAAATAGCTTAGGCTTACTTAGCCACAAAGCAGCAGAAAGTCTTGCTTATGACACACTGTCTGTCCTCTCAGCCAGACTCCATTAACCAGTCCTGTTCAATGCCAATCTCCTTATAACTGCCTCTTTCCAAGCACTCCTTTTGTATTTTGCTCTCAGGTCATGTGGATTATCGCTGAAAGTGGGCCTTGAAGGAACTGACCAGAATTAAAGGTCAGCTTAAATCTTTTCCTGCTAAGCTCAAACTTCTAAATATTTAATTTGAGTTGGTTAAGGTTTCAGCTATGCAGAGACATTCTCCAATGAGTCCACTCAACGGAACGATAGAGCCCAGCACGGATACAAAATCTGTATCCGCAACTGATCTGCAATCCGCAAACATGGTTTGCAGAATGAGACCTGCTCTTAGGTACACACATGTGCACCCCCCCCGAAGAGTTGCCATGGAAGCAATCCATCTCCCGCCAGAAAGGTGGGTACTTCTACCCACTGGGGAATGGCTACATTACCACTGCTCTGCCCTCAGCTGTCACCAGCCTGAAGCTTACTCTGCGTGCAGTGTAAATCCAATTCTAGAAGCAGCAGCAAAATCCTATACAATTGTACATGCATGGCAGATCTTTTCTGCTAATCACTTCAATGCACTGCAGATGGAAAGGACAGATGACAATCATCCAGCAAAGCAACACCCATATTAACACTCAGCATATAGCCACAGGGTAACATACTGAACTTAAGAAGAAACCCTACAGCTTCTGATAATATTTCCAGAATCAACTCTGGAATATCAATGTGCTCAGGAAGGACTTCTTTGTGTTGATCACTTTTGCAATCGAGTACAAGTTTCTTTATGACCCCCTGCATAATTCTATCCCTCTCTAAAAATCCATCACTTACATCCTCTCCCCGTGCCCAGTGCTCTGACGATGATGCCAACCTCAACATCTTAGTGGTCTGCCTCTCTCAAATGACCCCATGTTTTCTTGAACAGAGATGCACATACATGGAATGCTCTCTTTGAGCTGGTATGGAAGGCCACTACCCTCTATTCATTTAATCTTTCTTGATGCCTACCATGACACCTACAAGCAATTTGTTCACTGTCCTCTACTCTATTTACTTTATTTATCTGTTGAGTGAACTACTCATTTATGTGGGGATAGGAAGTCCAGTGATCAGAGACAGGTCATAAGGAGACTGGAATTAAGGCTGGGAATTGATGTTTGGGGTCAAATAGTTGATAGGATGGAGGGATGATGGGGGGAGGAGTGGGTTTAACTTCATAAAAAGTTCACCAACAAACTTTGTGCCTACCATCACACTGATCACTTTGCTTGTGGTTCCACTGCTCATCCTCTGTCTTCTTAGACTGCACATTCTTCTGTGTAGGGAATGTGTCTCTCTGTGTTTGGAGCTCCCCAGTTCACAAGGGGTGTGCATGCTGTCCCCTCCCACCCCCCACAGGGCTGTGCTAAATGGTAGGTCACTCTGGATGAGGGGGTGTTGCGATAATTGGGCCTATAATTTCCCCCTAATTGTGAGCTAAGCTATGAACAGTGTGTGAAAGTTCAAAAAAATGTCACAATAACCTATAACAACAAATATTGATGGGAAAAGGTGCAATACAGAGACAGATTGAATTAGTCCAAACAAAAAGGCCTACTGTCATAAATCAAGGACCATGTTAAGATCATGCCTGATAAACAAAACAGTGTGGGGCTGGAAATCAATGAACCAAAATTGGTGTGTGGGAAATTAGATCTAATTGGTGGACAAAATAATGAGAGGAAGGGCTATTCTGCTCATTACTCCCCCTTTGGGGGTCCTTAAAAGAAGAGGGGGGGGGGAAATCAGTGGAGGAGAAAAGCTGGTTACTGTGACAGTGGCTGACTGAAGGATGCGAGAAGGGGAAGAAGTGAGCTTCACCATCATGTCTGCCATGCCCACCATCTCCTGGGACCCCTAATCCTGATCAGACCAGGCCTGAAAAAGGGACCCAGAAGACACTGCAACCTCCACCATCTCCAGATAAATCCTGAACACCACCTAGGATGTGAGACTTGGTCGCCTCCTTCCCCCAACTGTCCTTTTCCTTTCCTGCTTTATTTCTTCTCTTTCCTATTTCTCTCCTTTTCCCTTCTGTCTCTTAAGAGTCTGGCTTAGCCAGTCAAGACTGATATTTTGCAACCTGCTGAAAGCCTGTGACCAGAAAAAAGCAGCTAGAAGCAATGCCCTAAACAGCCAGGCACTGGCATATGTTTGCAAGGTCTCAAAGTAGCTGATAAGACCGTGTATTGTGCCTGTGGTGGATTGTTTTTTGTTGTTGTTGTTGTTGTTTTGAAAGCAGTGAGGTTGCAAGTTAAATTCCACACCAGAGACAGAAGCTGCAGTTTTTAAATCTTTGCGGTTCTTTATTTCCCCTTTTGCGTATGTGCCTATCTTGTTTTGTCTTCTAGGAATTGGGATTGGACTTTAACAGCAGCAGCAACACTGACAGCTTCAGCCCATTTCAACTAACTTCTCTTTTCTCCAAAAGGAAAGCTACCACCATCTTTAATACCATCTGGGAGATGGTCAGACAGGGGGGGAGGTTCCTTCTAAAGACTCCCCTCAGCTAAAGGGAAAAGGAAAAAAAGGATGTTAAAATGAAAGCCTTACTTAGTAACTTACCCTTCAAATGCTTTAACTATTTTCCTTCTTTTCTATATCTTTAATAAAAGATTAACGGATGTTTAACGGTGTTTGCCCTGGTACAAAGCATATCTGTATATCATTCTGTATATCAACCCCTGAACCTCGTTTAACACTCTTTAATGTTGGACAATTTTAGGGTAATGTTAATACCTTTAACTCTTTGGGCCCATATATTCCATTAAATTAATGCAACAGGGGCCATTGTCTCACCTCCTCCCACGCCCGCTGAAGGAAGATTTGCATCCACAGGGGGATGTGTAGGAATAGTCCATGCACTACCCTGAGCAGACTGATCGTCCGCAATTACCAGGGCATACAAGCAGGAGGGAAGATTTCTTGTGCCTTCTTCTCTGTGCACCCACAAGGACCAGGAACAGTCTGGCCCTAATAAAGGAAGACATTAGCTGACAAAATGCACCCACACACAAAGGCAGCTGGGGAAATCAGAGCTGCATTTTTATGTTTCGCTGGTTCGCTTTAGCTCTATTTCCCCAAAAACATTCCTCAGTATTGAGTGACCTTATGACCTAGTCAACATGTTAGCTGAGCTCTGCTACTTTATGCCCATTGCTATAACCGATCTACCTGGATAAGACAAACTAATACTTGTCTGGGGGCAAAATTCTCTAAGATTTGCAGTGAATTTTGTCTCAGATAGTCTCCTCAAGCTACATGCATAGAACTTCCATTGACAGAAGATCAGCATGAGAAGAGAGAAGATCAAAGATATCAGTCATGCACATCTGAAAGCAACATTTTGACCAAAACATGGTTAAACCAATTTCAATGTCTTTTACACTAAGAGCCACACAGTTAAAGGCTTAAAGGAACCATCAGATCACCCAGTCTGACCTCCTGTCTATCACAGGCCACCACCATCACCTAGCAGCTGCACACTAAACCCAGCAACCAAAATTAGACCAAAGTACTACAGCCCACAAAGGCCTAAATACAGACGGAGAATAGGAGGGACCTAGGTGCACCAATGCCAGAGGCGCCTGCAATGACAAGGCTAAGTGAGATACACCCAGATAACCCCGGCCAGTGACCTGCACTCCATGCTGCAGAAGAAGGTGAAAAAAACCCAAGGTCACTGCCATCTCCAATGTCAAATATTTTACCTTGCTCTTCCATTTCCTAGTATACAAGTGATTTTTATTTCCTTTTTACAAATATGTCAGATTTGTGATACTGCATCTGTAGTGTCAGGAGACACGGCAGAATATGCTGTGTGCAGCTTTCTAGGTGCAGGAAAATTAGTCGGTGTAGTAGCTCATTGTTTCTTTGCTGGTTGCTGTTATTGAATGGAGAACAGTAGAACTGAAAGACCTCTTCACCACTATGGTACCGCACAGGAATGACAATATGTTGTCAGACGCTTGCCTCGTTTCCGAGAGATCTTAATCTCTATTGAAAAAGCTCCCTTTTTCGATTTCCGTATCAGCCCTCTCAGTGTCGATAAAGAGAATTACTTGGGCATTATCAGAAACAGTTTTATTTCAATAAAGAGCCGGTGAAAAATAAACACACCTTTATCTCTGAAGCAACCACTGATGAAATTGGAACATATGAGAATTCTATCAGATACCTTAAACAACAGTGATTTAATGTGGAGACAAAAGCACTGCCCTTCTCCCACTGTCAAAGGAGTTTCCCTTGAACACCTCTTATTCAGCTCCAGTACAGGACATAGACTTTCTAAAACTCTATCCACTCAACCACTTTTAAACCTAAAGAGGATAGAACGTAGCATGGCTTTCATCAATAGCCTGCAAGCTTTAAATGGTTGTGATTAATCCCTTCTTCAAGTAAAGGTCCAGAATCTGGCCAAGCTCCTGAGGGGTTGATTCATAGATTTTTTTTTTAAAGGCCAGAAGGGACCATTAGATCATCTAGGCTGACCTCCTGTACAACACGGGTCATAGATGTGCACTCAGTTATCAAAGGGATGCAAATGGAGGGGTGGATATAAGAAGCTCTCTCCCTTGCACACTTGTGGAGGGGGTCACCAGAATCCTCTGGGGCAGTGGTTCTCAAACTGTGGGTTGGGACCGCTAAAATGGGGTCTCCAGGGCTGGCATTAGACTTGCTTGGCCCAGGGCTGAAGCCGAAGCCCAAGCCCCCCCGGACCTGAGGCTGAAGGCGGGGCTTGGGCTCTGGTTCAGGCTTCAGTCCTCCCTCCTGGGATCGTGTAATAATTTTTGTTGTCAGAAGGGACTGCAGTGCAATGAAGTTTGAGAACCGCTGCTCTGGGGGAAATCACAATTCCTGCTTGCACCTTCTTTGGTTCCAGTTATCTGAAGGAGGTGGAGCTCATTTATTTGCCTGGTGGGGAGGGTTTGACAAAGGAGGTTATTCTATTTATGTGAGATTCTTTCCTGGCATTATTTATCTTTAGCAAGTTTGGGTAGCTGTGGAGGCCCTTGGATAGGAGCTTTAGAAATAAAATTGTCTGACCAGAAAAGAGTTAATCATCAGACAGAAACAGCAACAAGGTAAAAACAAATTCCAATATGTACAACTATAACAACATGCTCATGCACCATCAACACGGTGAGAACCCAGAACCTCCATTAGCACTGAAGCATAGACTGCTACCACTTGAGCTATAGGGCTAACTACAAAGCCAGCAGCAAGAGAAAGCTATTATCCCAGAGACAAGATAACTGCTGGTGCAATGTGCTGATCAAAGGGAAGGTCTGGGGGAGCCTACCCAAGCTCTCCCTTCCTAACCTGTCAGGGTGGTTAAGCACTGGAATAAATTGCCTAGGGAAGTTGTGGGAATCTCCATCATTGGAGATTTTTAAGAGCAGCTTAGACAAACACCTATCAGGGATGGTTCAGATAATACTTTGTCCTGCCATGAGTGCAGAGGACTGGACTACAAGACCTCCTGAGGTCCCCTCCAGTCTTACGATTCTATCTTGAGAGTTTAGGAGAGCTCCTGTGCCATGTGGTGTCCCAGAAGATGGGATGGGACACTAGGGCCATTGAGCATGGTCAGGAGAAGGCAAGCCTGGCATGGCACAGCTGAGCTCTCCCCCCTACCCCAGCTGCTACAGCTGCTCTGGCAGCTCCCAGGTGTTCTCTGTGCAGCATCTGATGCTGTGGTGGCAGCCTGAGCCTGATTTTTTAGAAGGGTTGTGTTTAGTTTTGTTAGCAAACAACCAACATTTTCCCCAGGAACACAAGCAACACAAAGGAAATGGTAATTTTAACAGCTTCTAAGACTACTAAACCTGAATGGAATTTCATGAGACAAAGAAAAGGCACTTCTCTAGCCCAAGGGCTTTCTTCTTGTTGAACTGTATAGACCTGCCACAAACAAAGGATGTGCAAGAGGTTCTAAAAATAAATATATTAATAAATAAAAGAATAATAAATTGTAAGAATGTTTTATAATGAAAAGCCTGAGCCAACCTAAATACAGGGATCACTGGCAGTGCTCCTTCAGTTCAGCTGATTTTTTGTCACAGATGTCACGGAAGTCATGTATTCCTTGATTTGATTTGATTTTATTCCCATGACTTGTTGACATTTTGGCACATGCATATGACAATAAACAGGTGAACCAATTTATCTGGGAACCATAGGGAGCTGCCAAATAAAAGCCTGGGCTGCATGAAATGCTAAGTAAACCAATGCTCTGCAACAACTCTATGGGGTTCAAATGAGTATACCAGCGAACCGTCAGTGAGAGCTTTAGGCCCAAATTTTCAAAAATGGCCACTTATATTTGGGTGCTTCTGTTTTTTTTCTGAATGGAAACAGCCTGATTTTCCACAGTGATAGGCACCAACCACTCTGCACTGATTTGCAGTGGAATCGTGGATGCTCCGCACACCATACAAGTCATGCCTGAGAGCACCTCAAGTTGAGCACCCAAAAACTGGAGAATCCCAAATTAATGAACCCTTCAAAAATCGAGTCTGAATTCCTCCCTTCCCACAATTCAATGGAAAAACTGTTGAGTGCAGGGCAGAGCTTATAAGAAGGTTGGCTCCAGTACAGCAACTATTATTTTTGTATCTGACCATGGTTATCACAGCACAAATCACAGTTCTAGTTACTTGCAGTACAAGTGTTATTTAGACTACAAAACAATACCTACGTTGCTGTATTTAAATTAATTTCCCCATAATTTTTAGTCTTTTCAACATGACCACCATGTGACTTTCCCTAAAAAGTGCCACATTAAAAAGACAAGATATAATTACAGGGACAGATGATGATCTGAGTTACACAGGTGTTACTCAGTGGAGTACAGATTTACATCAGTGTAACCAATCAAAATCTGGCACATTATCTTGAATTAATTTTTAGCGTCCCTAATAATAAGAGACAAAGATCTAGATGGAATCCTGAATTGCAACACCCTTTCTGATGTTCCAGCCTTGGGTCTCTCCTGAACAGATGCTGCCAGATGTGTGGTGAAGAGATGTCAACTAGGATCCAGACTGAGACCAAGGTCATTTCTCTTGTGCTAGAAGACCTAGATTTGAACCTCATTCTTCAAAGTTTGGGGAACTGAATAAGTAACCAAGACACTCATTGGAATCTTGTGTCTCTGCATTCAAGTGAAAACAAGCAGGATAGGTAGGGAGGAGGAGAGTTTGGGACGGTGATCCTGTGGGGTGCTGAGCACTTACAACTCCAACTGAAACCAGTGGAAGCTGCAGCCTGCCCAGGCTCAGAACTCCCAGCGATTCAACTATTTAGCTTTAGTATTCTACGGCCAAACTTCCTTTTCTTCAATGCATCACTAAATTCCACCTACGTGTTTATTTTTGATCAACTCCTGTATCAAAGGTATAATCCTGTCTTTGTGGCAAAACAGGGGTGTGTTCTCTCACATCACAGCCTGCAAGCGAGTGCAAGCAATCTGAAGATATAGCATTTAAAACAAACAAACAAACAAAAAACCATGGCTCTTAGAGTGGAGTTAGAGTGCAACTGGAGGAAACTCAGTAGATCAAACCCCAATGCTTATAAAAGGAAGAAGAGGACATTTAAAAGCACTGCCTACCCAGAGCTGATCATCCATTCCGGGTGGGTTCTTTTTAATAAAAGCTCCATAATATGTGGCTATATTTCGGTGATGAGAATATTTCTTTAGCATGTTAATTTCCTGTTTGATCTCCTCCTCTTCATCCTGGGATAAGAAAAAACAAAACTCAGTGACACCAAAGAACACATTTCACAGATTATTCATTGGTATGATTTCTCTTCATCTTTGTTGCAGTTAGTTAATTTAAGCAGGCCACATCTCTGCCCCCTCCCCACCCTCCACCTGCACTAATTTTGCTTCTGCCCCTTATTTAGGTCTGTGCTTCACAATGTGGCACATGTTCAATCCTAGTATAAATAGGTGTAATTCCAATTTAAGGCAATGGGACCCATGGCTGAGCCTTGGAAGGTTAAGAGTTATGACTACAGACTTTGAAAAAGGTAATTTTTAGGTGAATTTAGTGCTTGTGATAAGCACTGGTTAAGAGGCCTGAACATTGAAGTCTTCTCCTTCTCCTAGGAAAACCACTTTGAGGGTAAAAAAAAGCAGTTCAGTTTCCAAGCATATTCAGAACTTGGCCTTTCTTCTAAGGGCTGGTCCACACTAAGCCCCCAGTTCGAACTAAGATACGCAACTTCAGCTACGTGAATAACGTAGCTGAAGTCGAAGTATCTTAGTTCGAACTTAAAGGTACTTACCGCGGGTCCACACGCGGCAGGCAGGCTCCCCCGTCAACTCCGCCTACTCCTCTCGCGGAGCAGGATTACCGGCGTCGACGGCGAGCACTTCCGGGATCGATTTATCGTGTCTAGACAAGACGCGATAAATCGATCCCAGAAGATCGATTGCTCGCCGCCGAACCAGCGGGTAAGTATAGACGTACCCTAAGACGAGTTACCAGCTGTGATGAGGTGAACCAACCGGCTCGTTTTACACAGGCTACAAAACAGTCATCACATGGTAAGAACTTTAAATCACAGTGACATGGTCTGGAGTCAGACAGCCATAGGACATAAAAGGTTCCAGAATCTATTACCAGATTGTTGACCCTCTTGGCCAACAAGGATAGATTATACATCTTTATTGGCAGCTCAGTTACTATTTACTTATTCATTTTACATGGTTTAGTCTTTCAGAACTCTCTGAAGATAACTATTTGGGCTCAAGGGTGTACCATACACGAGTTGCTCGGCAGCTCCATCACCTTCACTATAGGTACTTTTCTACCCCTGCTGCCAATGGCCCATTTGGATTATTCCAGAAAGCAAACCTTGGTACAGAAGTCATCCCATGGTCTTTGCCACTTTGAAATCAACTCACAATCCAAATCAGACAGTAGCTAAAAAGTATGTTTACAAAAAATTAGAATTTATTCATGTTAAGGAAAGGTTATGCAAGCTGAGCTGGGAAGTTCAAAGGCCGAACTGCAAAACTCTGAGATCACTCTGCTGTGCTTAAGTATTGTAGAGCATGTCGGATTTGAGATTTAAATGTATAATTATCAAAAGCATGTACACTCAGTGACTGAGTTAGACAGGCACTAGGAAGATCGAGCCCATCCAGACAATTTCAGAATATGCTCATGAGGACAAATTCAATCCTGGTGGAACTCCTTTGACCACCGTGGAGTTGGGCTAACTTGCATGCAGGTTCAATTTGGCCTGCAAAACATCAAGAGTTGAACTAGTCTTTTGGTAGAAGAATTATGAGCATACACATTTTTGGGTTTTATTTCTTTTGCTTGTTTTCTTTGTTTACACTGGACTTGATCTGAGGAAGCCTAATTTTATTTTATGCTGATTCTAGGATTCTAGTATGTTGAAATCCCAGTGTCTGTAGAACAGGAAAGAGCAGTTAACACCTTGTTGTTGATTAGCTTTATTCTAAAGAGCCCTGAATAAATGTTGCCTCCTTCCTCCTCTATTACCACCCCATCTGTTTTGTTCTGACTTCAGTTTTATAAACTAGCAAATAAAGAGACACCCTGGTGATCAGCTAATCTGCAAACATGAGCTCTTTCTAAACAACTGTATTTTTTGACCAGATGTCTCCCAACACATGGGGAGAAGCACTGATTTCTTTCTTTACTACAGAGAGTGACTAAATTATCATAGTCTTTAAGAAGGAATTCAGAGAAGAGCTGCAAAAATGATTAAGGGACTGGAGAAACTGACACAAGGAAAGATTTAAATGAGCTAATTAGGTATAGCTTGGGTAAACAACAACCAGTTTTATTGTCTACAAGGATCTGAAGATTGTAAACACCAAAGAAGGTTAGGAATTGGCATAAAGGGTTATGAGTAAGGACATGTCTATACGTACAGTGCTGCAGCCGATGGTGGGCAAACTACGGCCCAGGGGCCACATCCAGCCCTTCAGACGTTTTAATCCGGCCCTTGAGCTCCTGCCAGGGAGTGGGGTCAGGGGCTTGCTCCGCATGGCTCCCGGAAGCAGTGGCACGTCCCCCCTCTGGCTCCTACACGTAGAGACAGCCAGGGGGCTCCACAAGCTGCACCTACCCCAAGCGCCACCCCCACAGCTCCCATTGGCCAGCAAACAGGGCCAATGGGAGCTGTAGGGGCAGCGCCTTTATACAGAGCAGTGCGCAGAGCCGCCTGGCTGTGCCTCCACCTAGGAGCCGAAGGAGGGACATGCCGTTGCTTCTGGAAGCTGCTTGAGGTAAGCGCCGCCCAGAGCCTGTACCCCGACCCCCTCACACACCTCAAACCCCTGCCCCAGCCCTGATCCCCCTCCCACCCTCCAAACCCCTCGGTCCCACCATCCTGCACCTGAGAGCCCGCACCTGCAGCCAGAGCCCTCACCCCCCCACCCTCACTCCTGTCCCAGCCCGGAGCCCCCTCCCGCATCCTGTACTCCTCATTTCTGGCCCCACCTCAGAGCCCGTACCCCCAGCGAGAGCCCTCACTCCCTCCCGCACCCCAACCCCCAATTTCATGAGCATTCATGGCCCACAATACAATTTCCATACCCAGATGTGGCCCTCGGGCCAAAAAGTTTTCCCACCCCTGCTCTATGCTGATGGGAGAGAGCTCTCTCCAGTCGGTATAATAAAACCACCTCCACGAGTGGCAGAAGCTACGTCAGTGGGAGAAGCTCTCCCACCGACATAGCGCTGTGCACACTGGCACTTATGTCGGTGTAACTTGTCACTCAGTGGGGTGGTTTATTCACATCCTGAGCAACATCAGTTCTATGACATAATATGTAGCGTCGACATAGCGTTAGACTTATTACAGGGTGACCTAAAAGCCATCTCTTCTCCTGTTGTTCTACTGTACTGCCAGAAACTTTTGCTTGGTTTTATTTGTCCAGCAGAACAGTGGAATCTGCTGGCAATTTAACAAGTGCACAGACTGTTACCTCGGGTTTTTAGAACTCCCAACAGGGGCAACTTAACTATTTTACTCCAGGTGGTGTAAGGAATAAATTAACAGGAACATAGCACTTCCGTTTGATAAGATTTATGCAAGTAAGCGTGCTTTATTTAAAACTGCAATTTATTAATTTAAGCACATACAAACATAAGCAATAGGTTTAGAATATTCCAGATATTTACCTAATATCGGGAACGGTATTCAGTAATTAACAGCAGGTTTGCAGTGGCCAGTTTCTTACCCACCGGGGAGAAAGGGTGTCAGGAAAAATGTTTTTTAAGATGGCTTTTGAGGACTGCTTTAAAGTACACTTTATTAGCTAATTTTTTATAACTAACATTTACAAAACACATAGATTATAATGATCCCTATTATATTATTACTTTTTTTAACTTTTAATATGAAAGGTGTTTAGACTTAAGGTTTTTTAACCACCAAGGTTTTTAGTTTTAATTGCTTACTTGTTTGTTTTTTCCTCCCATTCTGATTAGCAGAAACTGTAGCTAGTTTTAACCTTGCTTTTAAAAGCCTGTTTTTAAATTAACCCTTAACTATGTGGTGTTTTATTACTTTAGGGTGGCTGAATGCACATAATATGCATCCGAAGAAGTGGGCTGTAGCCCACGAAAGCTTATGCTCTAATAAATTTGTTAGTCTCTAAGGTGCCACAAGTACTCCTGTTCTTTTTGCGGATACAGACTAACACGGCTGCTACTCTGAAACCGGTCATAATATGGTTGCAATTAACTTGATCACATTCTGGGGTATACACACCCCTCAAATCCAGGGCAACAAGACCAACAAAGGACGATCTAGGCCACTGTTTTTCCTCACAAGGAAATTAGATTCCAATATCATCTACCCATTGGCTCCAGCCCACCTCTGCTCCTAAGCATCCCATCCCAGGTAGAAAGACACCTGGTTGCAGTTTACACAAATGCTGTATGATACTTTAGGAGTTCAGAATGGTCTCAGACTGGGAGAATGGCTGCTGGGAACAGCAGCTGAGAGAAATTAGAGCCTTTTTATGAGGACATCATATTCTTTTAAATATATGACCATCCTAGTTGCCACTTTTGTGCTGGACACAAAACCTCAAAGAGCAGAGTAGTACAGGCAAATAAAGGGTCAGGCACGCCCAAACCCTAAAAGCAGACATGAACCAAAACGTTCAGACATGAGTGTCTAAAGTTGGGCACTGAACTAAAAGCAGCCTAGTTTTCAGAGGCTCATTGGCAGTGCTCACTGAAGTCAGTGGGACTTGTAGGCACTCTGGAACCCCTGAAAAATCATGGCACTTTTATTTAGGTGCTCTATTATTAGGGTCTTTTCATTGCAAAGAAGAGGCTCAACACTTGTAGAGGAAGCTGAAAGCAAGGAGGAGCCAGCAGTGTATGACCTGCCAACTTGCTGCAATTACCAGCAAGTGCTCCACAGGCCTTCAGTAATCCACAGACCACAGGTTTGGAAGCACTCTGCTAATGAAAGTGGAGAGAAAAAGGCAAGAACATTTGGAGCCCAGGTTTTATTTTGGGTCCCTCTTCAGGTTAAAATTATTTTAAATAAAGAATAAAGCCGAAACACAAAGATCAAACGCTGAAGATCAATGTGGTGTGTCAGAGACTTTCAGTGACAGAGATAAACAAAAGTGTGAATTCTGATTAAATCACAAGCGGTGGGACATCAGATAAACCCTTGATGGCGTTTATTTCTAAAAAAAAGGAATTACTACGCCAAGAGTACGTCTATACTTACCTCCAGGTCCGGCGGTAAGCAATCGATTTTCTGGGATCGATTTATCGTGCCTTGTCTAGACGCGATAAATCGATCCCAGAAGTGCTCGCCGTCGACGCCGGTACTCCTGCTCTGCGAGAGGAGTACGCACAGTTGACGGGGGAGCCTGCCTGCCGCGTCTGGACCCGCGGTAAGTTCGAACTAAGGTACTTCGACTTCAGCTACGTTATTCACGTAGCTGAAGTTGCGTATCTTAGTTCGAAGTGGGGGGTTAGTGTGGACCAGCCCCAAGATCTGGCGCTACTGTAGCTGCTCAATCCTAAAGTAAAAGCCTCATAAGCCGTAGACAATAACAGCAGTCTTTTTTTCCATGCTTTTATCTCCATCAGTTTTATTACAATAATCTCTGTGAAGTAGGTCACATTGTATGTGCAAGGGCCAGCGCCTTAAAAATTAATCTTCGTCCATAATTCAGAGATCGTAACTACACACACTGATCAAATGCAGTAATTTGGGGGCAGCTTTCTGCAACCTTCTGTACCATACAATTAGGGGGAACGCAGTTAAGGACAACTAAGCACTGTGACCAGGAGCCTTAGGGATTCTACAAAACAAGTTCGCTTTCAGCACTGTCAGTGATGAGCGTGATGGAGTAGCTGTTGGCTGATTTATCACACAGGGATTTTCCATTGTGAAGTGCAGATGACTCCTTTTGCATCTGCATTTTTCTTTCTACAGCTGGTCAGGTGATACTTGCAATCTCTTGTCATTTGTATATTTCTCCTACTTGCTTTTTCATGGCTGGGGTTGTTTGAGGGTTAGTAGGAGTTATAATAAAGCATTTAGGAGTGGCAGGGGAAGTAAAACAGAGGCCAGGCTGTGGTAGGCTTTCTGCTTTTTTGCACATTTGTTTTTTCAGAATTGCTTAATGTACATTTTTAAAAAAAACCTTTGTTTTTAAATAGGGGTAAGTGCAACACGAGAGCTAAATAATTAAATAGCTGAACAGAGTATCCAATCAATACCAAATATTTGGATTTGGACCTTTAATGTTTTAGGTTTTCACACCCATCAATATAAGAAAAGCAGGAAGCGGAGCACTTGCCATCCTGGCTTTCCTAAAACAGAGTCAAAAGGAAAAGTGATAATTGCTGCTCATTTTTGTTGGCTATGCCCTGCCTACATCATAACTGAAATTGTAATAAGGTGGATTCAGATTTGAATCCCCCAGATCCAAACCCACCCCTGCGTGGTGATTCAGATCCTAAGCCAGAAGGCTCTTGTTTTCAGATGTGTCCTAAGGGGGGAGGAATCTTGCAAGATCAGCGTGTCTCACTAGATTTTTGCTACTTTCTTCCAAAATCTGTAGCAAGCAGCTGATGAAATTTAGGGTACTGACTGCCACTCTGACCCAAATTTAGCCCTAGTTTGGTGTCAAAAGGGAAATTTAGAGTTCAGGCTAAAATCTAATCCAGACCCAAACAAACCTCGTGGGCTCATCATTTACCCATTTTTGCCACAAAGTGGCCTGGCTATCTTTGTTGAATCTCACCTGTCCATTTCCTGTATAATCTGATTTCTGGAAATTCTGAGGTGAACTATACTAGGGGATATTTTTTCCACCTCCTTCCCACCTCACTTACATTTATTTACTCTTTGTTTCCACACATCATTTTTCTCTCTAAGGCAGGGCTGCCCAGAGGATTCAGGGGGCCTGCGGCAAAGCAATTTCGGGGGCCCCTTTCATAAAAAAAAGTTGCAATACTATAGAATCCTATATTTTCGTGGGGGCCCCTGTGGGGCCCGGGGCCTGGGGCAAATTGCCCCACTTGCCCCCCCCCGGGCAGCCCTGCTCTAAGGTAAAGCTACACATGCTTGTGAGGCCTATTGACTACTCTTATCTCTATGTATCTATGTAGTTTTGTACGTTATATTCCTGAAAACTAATTCAAAAATGTTAATTAAAAAAATAAAGGTGGGAGGATCTGGATCAAATCCTATATTCTGAAATTTGTAATTTCATTTAAAAAACAAAATCTTGATCTCAAATCTGGCATTGTTTATCCAGGCAGGAACTTCGCAAGGCGTGATTCCTTCTTGAATAAGGCTCTTTCTTACTAAGTAACCTTCTCAAATGCATCTGTTTAGGCTTCCAAGAAGTACAAGAATTACACTGCTTTTTCTTCAGTGGCCTTTTGGGAAATGGTTAGAAGTTCTTTCCCATTAATCTTGTTATTCAATTAATATCTGGAAAAAATTCATTTTCTCAATCTCATGTAAATTCCATGTTTATGTGATCACTGCAATACATTTTTTTCTATGACTATGAAACTGTGTTAATTAGATACATATAGGGTACATCTTCATTGCAGTCAGGGGTGTGAGTGGCAGCAATGTAGACATACACATAATATAATTGGTTAGACTCACTGCAGGACTGGGGACCCTAATTTGGTAACTAGTCAATGACTTATGCATATGAGTAACTTTACGTACATGAATGGTATCATGGACTACAATGGAACTATTCACATGAATAAAGTTTCTCACAAACATCAGTCTTGGTAGGATTGGGGCCTTAGATTATGTTTATTGTCAGCACTAAACAGCTGTATAACAAAGCTTGTATTCAGGACCTGGCCCTGTTCCCACTGAAGTCCAAATGAATTCTGCCATGGACTTCAGTGGGAGCAGGACTGGGCCCTAATACACTTGCTTCTCCCAAACAGAATCCTTTTATGAGTCATCACATTGTTTCACGTGACTTCCCTCCCACTCCTGTTAGTAATTTATGGATATAGAAATAGCCAAAGTAGGATACATTACCCCGGTGACGTCCATAACCTTAATCGCAGCAAGCTGTCCTGTTTTAACATGACGACCCTATGAAAGAATAAAAGGAATAGTTTAATTTTTATTGAATTATATTACATAGTGGCACCAAGAAAATGATTGCAATAGGCCCCAATTCTGTAAAAGTTTACTCACAGGAGTATTCCCACTGACGTCAACAGGGCTACTCGTGTGAGTAAGGCTTTTCAGGGCTAGGCCTGGGATGAGTAACCTCATGCACAACACAAGTCTGACATAAATTTGTCACTGTATCACTTTTTCAATAACATTATTAAACAATCTTATTGCTTTGGCAGCATTCCCAACATGACTGATTTTTCTTGAGTACCCTCTGACCATTCATTGTGTGAAACTTTCATTCCACCCACCATGTGTTTGATCAGTGAGTGAAGGATTCTTAGTGCTTGTTACATTTTCCCCACAAACAAGAGCTCTGCTAGCATCGCTCAGTCCTGAACTACACTCCCTTCATATTCCTGTACTGGGTCTCTCTCGAGCAAAGACAATCATCTTGCTGCAAACTATCCATTATGGATAAATGCCCACTAGGATACAGACTGACACTAATTTCAGTCCATTTCTGTCCCGAGCTAGGGTTTGAACCCAGCCCTAAAGGTAGCACGGTAACACAATGGAACAGCTACCCTCTGACCATTCCCTTTTTATATAAATCAGAGACACTGACAACTGTTCAGTCAGGGCCTGATCCTGAGGAAGTGCTGGACATGTGGAACTCAAGCCCCAAAAGAGAACATGATGTCATTTGGTGACTTCCTATCGACTGAGTTTGGAACAGAGCTTAACACACATTTATTTTATCTATAACAACAAAACCAAACACCCAGACAAAACCATTAAGGATGTAAAAAAATTATTCTTTTGCTTTGAATTTTTCCCCTCTACTCTGAAGCAAAAGTTCACTGTGTGACTGGACAGAGGAGTGACTAATATACCTCTGAGACTGCACTTTGATGCTACATGAGGTCCTGGAGGTGGAACAAATTAGTAGAGTAGACTTAATTTGATGTGGACATATTACAAGACTGAAAACGTGCTAATCAGCATAGCAGTCAACTTCTGAGGAGTTGAGCCTCTATGAATGAACTAGGACAAAAATGAGTCTTTTTATAATATATATATATATATAATATAAAATCACAGAAAAATGTCCAACCACTCTAGGGTTTAATTCTTGGCCAAACCTCAGGGGGAATTTGCCAAGAAAACTTGGTGGGTAATGATAGATATTAGCATAGTTACAAGGAACATTTTATTTAAATAAATCCCGGGAAGATAAAATGTAAAATTAGTTTTCAATGCCTTAGTTTAGCAATCTGAAGGAATTTTTATAAACAAATTTGTTATTTCACTGTGTTCTAGGTCACACTTTGCACTTATTGAAGCTTGAAAAGTGAAAACTGGCTGGCCACTTTCTTTTCCTCTCTACTAGGTTTCACTTTCTGGTTCTCACGTATTAGCACAAAACTGTTGTGTTTTGATGCAGAATGTTGCAGGGGAAGCTTTAAATCCCCAAATCCCATTTTCACTGAATTAAAATAAATATCAATAACGAGTAATAATAAATACAATAAACGGGCTTCATGTGTGTAATACTGTCCAGCTCAATTGTGAAAGTAGAAAGAGAAAAACGCAGAGAACCTTGTGTGGATAAATGGCAATGGCATCAGATGCCCATACCCACCCCTATAATAAAAATAACTAGACAGGTAAATACATGGAGAGGATGGTTACATAGACAGAACTTTCCAATGGCTGGTTCCATCTACTATTACAGCCCACCACTTACAGAAAGAGGAAAGTGAAAAATGAAGAAGAAAGTTCAGCAGGCCTCACATGCAAATAGTACCCCAGCTTCTTCTTCTGGCCCTGTGTTTTACACATGGATTATATGACAAGGCCTGTAACTCGCGAATTGGACTTTTAGCCACTTGTGATGCTGCAGTATGACACATAGTAACTGAACTGCTTTATTGCTTACGCCATCGTCTTTCAAGATGGACGACTGCCACTGATACTTAGATAACAGTTCAGGAATTCTCCTTGGACTCAGGTAATACAGACCGGATTATAAACCCACCAAAGTTAATAGGAATCTTCCCACTGATTCAATAGGCTTTGGATCAGACCCATAATGCTGAAGATCCCATGTTTAATCTCCACTGAGAATTGTGCGTCTGGACATACAACACGATGGTTTTATTTCACAAACATTTCATATTCTGATTTTTTAAAACATTGCTTTAAATGATACCTACATTTTGGACTCAAATGAACTGACCATGCCCTTTACGGAAAATGTTTAGCTAAATTAAAAGTTCTGACAAACATGTATACATATAAACGCACCCTTATTATTGGATTCATTGCAATATGAATTTATATTAACCCTTTATTTTTTGGTAACTGATAAACTGACAAAGAGTTGTAAGAAGACGATTGTTGGACAGCACTTGAGTAGGTAATTTCTTGATGGAAAAATGAGTGTATGCACGTGCGTTGGGGGGATGGCAGGGGAGACGACAAAACGAAGAACCCAAACTGTTGACTGTGACTGTCTCTTAAAAATAGCAAACCACAAATAAAAGCTGTACAGTCAGAATGTGTCAGCAGATAACGTCACACTGGTTCAAAAACAACCCCCACTAGCAGTGAAACAGAAAAACTGACGTTTAAAAAGCGAGACTATGAAAAGGCTCATTTTCTTGAGCTTTCTGGACTATGAGGCACAGCCACTGAATGGCTAGTTCATATGCAAACTGTTCACTTTTTCATTACATTCTATAGCACAATCTATTTTTGTACCATAATGAAGTGCTGCATTTTGCTCAGTGCTGATTTCCTTCTCCCCACAAATGAATCACACATTATATCAAAACTGCTCACATCAAATGTTCTCGTTCTCTCTCTCACACACACACAGCAAGGATGCAGAATGTAAATAGGAAAGAAAATGAAAAGAAAGGGTGCGTCCTCCGAGAAAATGTGTAGGCAACTATTTTTATGCACTGGTGCCAATAAAGAAGGCTCACCCATTTTCCTAATGATTGTTTGTATCACAGCAGCACCCAGAAGCCCCACTGTACAAACAGAGTGAGAGAGACCATGTCCTCCTGAGCTTACAATGAACAGACAGATGGTAGAAGGGGAAACGGAGGCACAGCAAGAAGTGACTTGTACAAGGTCACATAGCAAGTCAGTGACAGAGCCAGAGGAAGAATCCAAAGCTCCTGAATCACACTCCTAGGCCTACCTTATGATCGGATTCTGTCTGAGGCTTAGTTGCAGCTCTCACACAATGGAATTTGTACATGAGGCTCCAAGCTGGAATTTGGTCCTGAGATTTTAATAAAAGAGCCCCAACGTTCCCCAGTACAATTCAGCAGTTTGGTAACCGTTGACTGTTTTGTCTTTTTAAAAAAATACTTAGTTATTTTAGAATATCTATTCTTCAGGAATTATATGACATGAGGTCATAGGAGACAGAGCCTTTCCACGCTGAATGAGATACTGCAAGTGGAAAAAGTTACTGAAGTAGAATTACAAGGTCACCTCATTGCATATGATCTTATTCAATGGTCATCAAAGGGCTAGATCCTACTCTATTAAAGTCCATGGGTATCCATTGACTTGAATGGGGCAAGATCAAGCCCCAGAGCACCAAACCTAAACCGAGAGTCAACTAGTGAGGAACCCCGCATGTATGAAAAGTCACCAATGGCACCAGGACAGTGGTTGTCATGATGCGGTGATGTTTGCACCATGCTGACGCAGGATCAGGACCGCAGTATGTGCCAAGTGGATCCCAGAGTTCAAAACCTTTTAAGAGGCAACTGCAAGTAATACTATATCATTTTACATTGACACACAGTAGAACCTTTGAGTCTACGGCCTCGCAATCTTACAACCTACTGCTCTAATTTTGCCAGGCACAGACAGACCCTACACCCCTATAGGAGCTCTACTGAAGTAAACATTACTGAAAAAACAGCCACCTTTTGGGGGAAAGGGTAGTAAATGGCACAAAACACAGTGCATTAAAAGAGGACAGGAGGGAAAGTGATTCCAGCCAAGAATATGGGTGCAAAGCCTATCTCTTGTGAAAATACGAGAGGGGTCTGATTTTTTTAATGATTTATTTAGGAAGTTTTAATGGGTTCACAAATCCTAGCCATGTAATTATCAGACAAAACAATAATAACGAGAGCGAGCTTCTGTTTATAGAAACACTGTACAGTAATATAATCATCAGATCTCTCTATTTAACAGGGTGTTAACCATAGTACAGAGTGAACATCTGTATTCTGCCTACAACTTGCTGTTTCTCGTGACTATTAAATCGAGAAATCTCTGCTTACATGTTTTCTATGTGTCTATCAAATGTTAATAGGCAAAAATATTGGACAGGTATGGTTTTTTTGGCAGGTGATTTTTTTTTTTTTGTCTGAGTATTGACTAATGGTAACCAAATATCTCAGTATCTATTTGTCCTTTGTCTAGTTTGCTGGGTACATAATTGGTGTGGTAATTTTTCCTTAACAACCACCTCCCATATTTTTTGAACCATTACCACAGGGTTCCACAGAGAGCCTTTGACTATAAGAGCTGATCTCATCAAATTCTATGGGCCCAATTCTATGGTTTGATTCATCCACTTTGCTCAAAAGTAGACAAACTGTCCAAAAGTGGCCCCTTCTGCCTATGGGTACTCTCTACTGCCATAAAGCTGAAGAGGCAACACCGCTGCCTCTGACTCCAGCTTAAGCCTCCTGCCCCTGATGTGGAGGGGGGAGCATGCCTGGGGCATGGCAGAGTGGAGCCCCAACATACCCAATCCTCCACTGACATAAAATCACCTAGGGACCTTACACCAACGTGGTGAGTTAGAGGTGCTGGGTGATGCAGGCTCCCTGAGGGCCTCCCACTTCACTGCATCCTTTGTGAGTTTAAAACCACAGAACCGTGGGAATTCTAGTAGCTTTGACTTGTGACTTTATCTTGTATTAACTTAAGTTGGTGTTGTATTAAAAAAAAGAGCACATTGGGGAATTTGAAACTATGGTTTTATCAGAGTTTGCACAGGACTAAAATAGCTTCTGGAGACCCTTGACCTTAAGGCTCTGCTGCCAGAGAGAGACATAACATTGGGGAAAACAAATACAGATGGGATTTTTCTTTAGGAAATATCTTCCTATCGACTATACCATTTCTCATTCGTATGGTATAAACATGGAGGGAACGGAATGTCTCAGCTGTTGTAGCAGGTTCGTTTTGTTCAGAATATCATGCGGAAATATTACAGTCTTTGTCCAGCATCAATCTTTGCAAATTGTATGAACAAAACTGGGTCACTGGAGAGAATCTTGGAGTCCTGGGGGAACAGCATTACCATTCAGTATTCCAGGACATGTGCTTTGGTGCACAAGAAAGGAAAAACTGGAGCATACATGCCGCCAGACTAAGCACTCTCAGCAGCCGCCTTTCCCAAAGGAAAGCTGAGATCGCTGTTCTGATTGCATTTTCTTGGGGGAGAAAAAAAAAGCCAGGAAGAATGATTGTTAATATGTGTATTAAAATCAACTGACTAAATTCTCCTTGGGTATCAATCTGGAGTAACTCTGCTAATGTCAATGTAGAATTACTCTGGTTTTACAGCGGTGTAATTATCTGCAGCATTTGACCCCATACGTTGCTTATGTTTTATGCTGAAACCATTGTCTGGATATCTGAGGACAGCCGGCCCTTCTCAGGCTCTAACACCACCCCTTCCTGCAGATTAAAAAGATCCATTACATTATCTTGTCCTTAGCAGGGTATGGATTTGCCAGTCACTGCCAGACACCAGAGCTCTCCCCAGGGATTTACAGCCACGCAGTTGTTGTGGGTGGACTTCGGATGTGCGCGAGGTGGCTCTGCAGGCAGCAGAGTGATTTCAGAGAGCGATACGGCATTTCATTCCACCTAAATTTATTACTTCAATAGGAAGCCAGTTCGCCCACTGGGACTTCTCACTCATTTAACAAGGGGATTTATGCAGCCAGAGAGGCAGATGTATTCCAACAATGCACCAAGAGCATTGTATAAAATGAAAATATTATTGCACCAGTTTAAATGTAGATAGGCAAAGAAGGAGCAGCAGCTGGTTTGATGGCTCCTACGTCATTTCAGACTTTACACACACAAATTTGCACAAGCCCAAGCTAAAATTATGCCTCGCCCAGGCACCAAAGCACTTGGGAAAAAGGAGAGGACGCAGGCAGCCCACATCCTCTCCAGCAAATCCACACAGGAGCACAAGGGTGGAGAGTTTGCAGCCCCAGAGGGCGTATTTCATGGTGAGGCATTGACTAAACCTACTGAATAAGTATAGGATGGGGCACCCCTCCCAGTGCTCCCCTTAGGCCACCCCAAGGCATTATGGGTGAAGTCCTGGACCCACTGAAGTCCCCTCACCCCGTTGACTTCCTTGGGGTCAGGATGCCACCCAATGCCTCTAGACACTGCTCTTTGGACAGCACCTGTTCGCCCTCCCAAGCATAAGCCATTAGGGATGCACTGCTGATAAAGTACCCTGATTTTCAGGAAGGGAGAAGAGATATTTATAATATTATTTATTTAGATAGCATAATTCATGAAAACAGATCCTCCAGCTGCCAAATTCACCTTGGCTTGCTCTGCCAGAGTGTCCCCAAACCTATCGACACTAATTAAAGCAAAGGGAGCAACAGCAGGGGATACAATCAAGGCTCATGGAGCGTTCAGTAAAGCGGAGGCAATGGATGGGGAAAGTGTAACACCGACAGACCCCGGTAGTCGGCAAGTGGGATTGAACCTGGGACCTCGGGAGCTAAACGCATGAGCCTCTACTGCATGAGCTAAAAGCCACATGGCCCTTCGCTAAGGCTGTAACAGACTTATTAAACTCCAACTGGTCTCGGTGCCACTGGAGGGGACAAAGCACCACACCCAAGAAGCGTGTGGGTTACATGAGCAATAATGAAATTTAAAACACTACATTCATAGACGTTGCCTGCTCTTGTAGTTCCAAAATGAATCACTGGGGGTAGCAGTGGGCGCAGCCCCAGCTGTTTTGCCAGGGCGGAAAAATGTTTTCAGAGCCGCCCCTTGCTCCTGCGCAGCAGCTGGGCCAAACAATAAAATAAAATAAAACAAATAAAGGCTGGCCATCAGAGAAGCAACAACAGCTGGCCAATCAGAATGGAGAGGGGGGGAAAACAAAACAGTTGAGTGGCTCAGTACCCCCTGGAAGAAGGCATCTATGGGCCTATCTACCACCCAGCTCATAGCAGTTCTTTGTGGGTCCATTAGCATGAGATCAGCAAGTCCAATTGCGAAAACATAGGTTGTTCTTTGCACTTCCATAGTGTCTTCCACCCAAGACTCTCACAAGGGCTTTATAGACATTAATCAACTAAACTTCACAAACAGCCCTGTGAGATAGGCCGGTATCGTCATCACTAGCGACAGACCCAAGGAGCACAAAATATTTAGCTTAACAAAGAGAAGAAGGTTAAGGGGTGACTTGGTTACAGTCTATAAGGGCCTATACTGGGAACAAATATTTGATAGTGAGCTCTTCAATCTAGCAGATGAAAGGTATAACAAGATCCAGTGACTGGAAGTTGAAGCTAGGCAAACTCAGACCGGAAATAGAGGCGCACACATTTGTAACAGTGAGGGTAATTAACCATTGGAACAATTTACCGAGGGCTGTCATGGGTTCACAAACACGGACAATTTTAAAATCAAGAATGGATGTTTTTCTTAAAGAGTTGCTTTAGTTCAAACAGAAATTATCTTGGGTAAGTTCTATGGTCTTTGTTAAGCAGAAAGCCAGATTAGACGATCACGGTGGTCCCTTCTGAGCTCAGAATCAGTGAATCATCCAACATTATACAGACTGCTAAACTGAAAAGCAATGTGGACATGTGCTTTAACAAGGTCACACAGCAAGTCAGAGGCCAGACTAGTAACGGAACTCAGGTATCAAACTCCCACCTTTGTTCTTTAACCACTGGACCAAAGTTCCTGTAAACATATTTGCCAGTTTAGAGATGGAAAGAACTAGGTGAAGATTAGATGAGATGTAGTCAATAAATGCTCTAACCCACAGAGTTGTAAACAAAACATACAAAAAGCAAAATCACGGTTTGCAATGATGAATTATGTTGCCTCTACCCCCAATGATTTTCACCTTCACCGTAAGTCAATGAAATGATGAACTCCTTATTCTAAGAGCTGGTCTACACTAGAAAGTTAGGTCGACCCAGCTACGCTGCTCTGGGGTGTGAAAAATTCACACCAAGAGATGTCATTACGCCAACCCAAGCCTCAACATAGACAGTGGTAGGTCAATGGAAGAATTCTTCCGTCGACCTAACGACCACCTCTCGGAGAGGTGGATTTACTACAGCGATGGAAGAACCCCTTCTGTCATTGTATTAAGTGACTACAGTACAGCGCTACAGCAGCACAGCTGCAGTGTTTCCAGTGTAGACATTGCATAAACATATTGTGACGTTACACCCCATATTCTTCATATTGGGTAAAAGAACTACTAGAGCCTCCCCTGGGATAGTGCTTGGGGTGTGCTATAGACCGCCGGGATCTAGCCTGGATATGGACAGAGAACTCTTTAATGTTTTTAGGGAAGTAAATGCTAATAGGAACTGTGTAATCATGGGAGACTTTAACTTCCCGGATATAGATTGGGGAACAAATGCTAGTAACAATAATAGGGCTCAGATTTTCCTAGACGTGATAGCTGATGAATTCCTTCATCAAGTAGTTGCTGAACCGACGAGGGGGGATGCCATTTTAGATTTGGTTTTGGTGAGTAGTGAGGACCTTGTTGAGGAAATGGTTGTAGGGGACAACCTTGGCTCGAGTGATCATGAGCTAATTCGGTTTAAACTAAATGGAAGGATTAACAGAATTAAATCGGAGACTAAGGTTTACGATTTCAAAAGGGCTAACTTTAATAAATTAAGGCGACTAGTTAGGGAAGTGGATTGGACTAACATATTTATGGATCTAAAGGCGGAAGGCGTCTGGGATTATTTCAAGTTGAAGTTGCAGGAGCTGTCGGAGGCCTGTATCCCGAGAAAGGGAAAACAGTTCGTAGACAGGAGATTTAGACCGAGCTGGATGAGCGAGCGTCTCAGAGGGGTGATTAAGAAAAAACAGAAAGCGTACAAGGAGTGGAAGATGGGAGGGATCAGCAAAGAAACCTACCTTATTGAGGTCAGAGCATGTAGAGATGGAGTGAGAAAGGCCAAAAGCCGTGTAGAGTTGGACCTTGCGAGGGGAATTAAAACCAATAGTAAGAGGTTTTATAGCCATATAAATAGGAAGAAAACAAAGAAAGAAGAAGTGGGACCGCTGAAGACTGTAGATGGAGTGGAGATTAAGGATAATCTAGGCATGGCACAATATCTAAATGAATATTTTGCATCGGTCTTTAATGAGGCTAATGAAGGGCTTAGGAATAGTGGCAGCGTGACGGATGGGAATAAAGGAGGGGGGGTTGACATTACCGTATCCGAGGTAGAAGCCAAACTCGAACAGCTAAACGGGACTAAATCGGGCGGACCGGATGATCTTCATCCGAGAATATTAAAGGATCTGGCGCGAGAAATTGCAAGCCCATTAGCGATAATTTTTAATGAATCTGTAAACTCGGGGTGGTACCGTTTGACTGGAGAATAGCTAATGTGGTTCCTATTTTCAAGAAGGGGGAAAAAAGTGACCCGGGTAACAACAGGCCTGTTAGTTTAACATCTGTAATATGCAAGGTCTTGGAAAAAATTTTGAAGGAGAAAGTAGTTAAGGACCTTGAGGTCAATGGCAATTGGGACAAATTACAACATGGTTTTACGAAAGGTAGATCGTGCCAAACCAACCTGATCTCCTTCTTTGAGAAAGTAACAGATTTTTTAGATAAAGGAAATGCGGTGGATCTAATATACCTCGATTTCAGTAAAGCGTTTCATACGGTACCGCATGAGGAATTATTGGTTAAATTGGAAAAGATGGGGATCGATATGAAAATCCAGAGGTGGATAAAGAACTGGTTAAAGGGGAGACTGCAGCGGGTCGTACTGAAAGGTGAACTGTCAGGTTGGAGGGAGGTTACCAGTGGAGTTCCTCAAGGTTCGGTTTTGGGTCCGATTTTATTTAATCTATTTATTACTGACCTCGGAACCAAATGTAGGAGTGGGCTGATAAAGTTTGCGGATGACACAAAGTTGGGAGGTATTGCCAATTCGGGGAAGGATCGGGATATCCTGCAGGGAGATTTGGATGACCTTGTAAACTGGAGTAATAGTAATAGGATGAAATTTAATAGTGAGAAGTGTAAGGTTATGCATTTAGGGATGACTAACAAGAATTTTAGTTATAAGCTGGGGACGCATCAGTTGGAAGTAACAGAAGAGGAGAAGGACCTCGGAGTCCTGGTTGATCGCAGGATGACTATGAGTCGGCAATGTGACGTGGCCGTGAAAAAAGCTAATGCGGTCTTGGGATGCATTAGGCGAGGTATTTCTAGTAGGGATAAGGAGGTGCTGGTTCCGTTATACAAGGCACTGGTGAGACCTCATTTGGAGTACTGTGTGCAGTTCTGGTCTCCCATGTTTAAAAAGGATGATCTCAAATTGGAACAGGTACAGAGAAGGGCCACTAGGATGATCCGAGGAATGGAAAACCTGTCGTATGAAAGGAGACTCGAGGAGCTAGGTTTGTTTACCTTAACCAAAAGAAGGCTGAGGGGGGATATGATTGCTCTCTTTAAATATATCAGAGGGATAAATACCAGGGAGGGAGAGGAATTATTTCAGCTCAGTACTAATGTGGACACGAGAACAAATGGATATAAACTGGCCGTCGGGAAGTTTAGGCTTGAAATTAGACGAAGGTTTCTAACCATCAGAGGGGTGAAGTTCTGGAACAGCCTTCCGAGGGAAACAGTGGGGGCGAAAGACCTCTCTGGCTTTAAGATTAAGCTTGATAAGTTTATGGAGGGGATGGTTTGATGGGATAACGTGATTTTAGTCAATAGGTCAATAACGTGCCATCGCTGGTAATTAGTAACAATGGTCAATGATGGGATATTAAAAGTTACTACAGAGAACTTTTTCCGGAGGGTCTGGCTGGAGAATCTTGCCCGCATGCTCGGGGTTCAGCTGATCGCCATATTTGGGGTCGGGAAGGAATTTTCCTCCAGGGTAGATTGGCAGAGGCCCTGGAGGTTTTTCGCCTTCCTCCGCAGCATGGGGTAGGGGTCGCTTGCTGGAGGATTCTCTGCGACTTGAAGTCTTTAAATCATGATTTGGGGACTTCAACAGCTGAGTCAAGGGAGAGAATTATTCCAGGAGTGGGTGGGTCAGCTTTTGTGGCCTGCATCATGCGGGAGGTCAGACTAGATGATCATAATGGTCCCTTCTGACCTTAAAGTCTATGAGTCTATGAGACACCCCAGAAGGGGGGTCCATATACATTGTACTTGCTTATGGATTATAAGGCAGTTGTAGTATGGTCCAGCGTATAGGGCAGCAGACTGGAGGTCAGGAGACTCAGATTTATTTCCAGCTGTGCTACGGACTTGCTGTGTCTCACTACCACAATCACTTTGCCCCAATTTCTCCTAGCCTTAGTATGGTGATAAAACACACTGACCCACTATTCTGAGATTTATGGTGCTCAGTATTAATATAATTATCAATATTGCTAATATAAAGCATTTAGAAAACATGCAGGATACTTTTAGGCAAATTTTGGTATTTTGTTTTGTACTACGGGGGTGAAAAGCACATATAGATTAGATAGAACTGTGAAAACCAAAAGCAGCTATGTACAGTATAGGACTAAAGGTAGCATCAAATCTTTACATATTACTAACCCTTATGGTGACAACTAACACTTTCTACAGCATTAGTCAGTAACCACATCCTGTGCAAAGCACTTGCAAACTTAAGTGTATGCACCTGAAAATTAGAAATATGACTTCAAAGACTGTTAATATTCCAGCAGTGTGTCAGAGCTTGTTTTAATAGGGATTTGTTGTCATGGAACAGCGTAACTGGTCTGGATCTATGCAGGGAATTGTGTAAGATCAGCAAACATGCTCCTTTTGACAGAAGAGAAACAATTTATTTCAGTTCAGACTAGGCCTAAATCCAGCATGAGTAGAAGTGTCTAACTTGTGTCAAGTGCTAAAACTGCTTAGTGGGTACTGTGCGCTTCCACATAGAGGTTACAACTTGATACCCAGATCTCAACATGAACCAAGAACTTGAGAAAGAATATGTCCCATGGTACTGGGGAAATGTCCACAGGCCAATTCTGGGAAAACCAAGACGAGAATTATTTACTTCCCAAGGCAGCTGTCCCAGGTTCTGTTTAGAGCTTGACAAAGCCAAAGAGATTGTTGGGTCCCCTGAGTTCAAGAGAAGCTGTGTTCTGATCCCCTGGATCATGTAAGGAGAGCAAGAAAAGGACTGTTGATGTCAATTGCTGCTGCATCTTCTCTCTAAGGGCTTGATTAAAAGCCAACTGAAGCCAATGGAAAGAATCTCACTGATTTAAATGGGCTCTGGATTAGGCTGAGAGAAGAAAGGGGTGAGGTGTTGAAGATTCCTCAAACAAATTGCAAAGACAGATACCCAGAGGGCATCTCTTGGCTGATGAGAGGGACAGTGCAAGTCTACTTCACAGTAGTCTTAGAGAAGTACTGTAGATTGAACCTGAAATGTTTATCCTGTATACAATCCTGGTTTATGCTGTAAAATGCATGTGCATTGCCACTCCTCTTATTATTCCATTTTTTAAAACTGCCAGTTTTGTTGCTGTGTATCAAAACTACAGACTTTGCTTCTCCTTTACATTAACATCAGTGTAAGCAAACTTTGACACTAGCTTATTTCTGGGAAGCTACCATTTACATGGAATTTCTCTCACCTCCTTCTCCCTCCAGACTCTTCCAGCCAGATGCCCAGCAGGTAACCCCTTCCACTCCCTGACCCAGGCAGCTGGCAACAACCTTTGCTCAGGAGAGAGAAAGCAAGGGCTGCTCAGGCAGTCTGTAGGAGGGAAGAACTAGGCTACAGAGTTCCCAAGGCAGTTAATGTAGCCTTCAACCTTACAGTAAAGCGAGCTCTGTGCAGGAGCAAGGTCCACCCACATGGAACTCATTGCAGGATTTGTGCCTTGGTCACTTCCCAAGAACAGGGACGTTTCTCACATTCCCTTCCAACTCGCCTGGACTCTTATAGACTCGTAGACTTCAAGGCCAGGAGGGACCATCATGATCACCTAGTCTGACCTCCTGCACATTGCAGGACACAGAACCTCACCTTCCCACTCCTGTAGTAGGCCCATAACCTCTGGCTAAGTTACTGAAGTCCTCAGATCTCCATTTAAAGACTTCAAGTTATAAAGAATCCACCATTTACTCCAGTTCAAACCTGCAAGTGACCCATGCCCCACACCACAGAGGAAGGGGAAAAACTCCTGGGATTTCTGCCAATCTGATCACTGTCCTAGAAAGTGACACCCCACAGCTCCTACTCAAATCTCCCTAAAACATCAATAAACTTCTCCCCTCCAGCCGAGCATGTTGAATGGTTCTCTCCACCCCTTTGAACCAAGTATTTGACTTGCCTTGTGAGGTCGCTTCAGCTTCCTTTGCTGTTCTCGGGAAGTGAACAACTGTGTTCTTTGGGTGTTTTGTTTTAAGACACCCCTCCCGCCAAAACCCTGTTAATTTGTACTCTGCAGTATGTAGGTCCCTTCAGAGGCAGTGTAGAGCGTGGCTGTCACAAAAAATGGCGGGCTTCCTTCTGTGAGATCAGAACCACTTACAGGCACAGCAAGGTTGGAGCTTGCACGGGAATTCCGTGACTAACATTTGTCACAGTTGAAGTTTAGCAATGTGTGCCGAGACTTTTATAAAAAACACACATTTCTGTGTAATCTTTGATTGAAAAACGTTGGAGTTTTCTTTTAAATCGTTGTTAGAACTGAGGCCCTGCATTCCTCTCCCATGTAATGATGCACAGGTTAATCAAAAACTCTACATGTGTCTTCATGTAGTCTTAGTAGGATGTATTTCCCCCCTTCTGGGACCCACAGGGATACAATGCAGGCAAGAAATTGAACCAGAAAAAGCAACAGAGATCTGGGGTCTGCATTAAACCCTACTTTCCTGCCCCATGGGACTTTCCCTCTGGGCTTCTCACAGTTTTCCTATTCCCCAGCAACAGCAAAATGGTTGCCAGTTAGTGCCTACAAACTGCAGAGTAAAAATTAACAGGGAAGGGTGTTGTGTTTTTTTTTTTTTAAACACACCAAAGAACACAGTTGCTTAAATTTTCAAAAGTAACCAGTGGTTTTGGGTGCTCTCCATTTCTAGGTACCCCACACAGCAAGCAGGAGGCTCCCGGGAGTAGTTCCAAGGCAGAGGGCAGGAGCAGCACACAGCAGTGGGGGGAGGGAGAGCTGAACTGCCAGCAATTGATAGCCTGCTGGGCGGCTACCGCACAGGGAACTTAGGGGAGCGGGGAGCTGATAGGGGGGCTGCCTGTCCACCCTGGTTCCAACCACCCACCAGCTAGCTCCAACGAGCTGCTCTTTCTGCAAGCAGTGGACAAAACAGGTGGCTGCCAAACAACGTTATAAGGGAGCATTGCACAACTTTAAACGAGCATGTTTTCTAATTGATAAGCAACGTAACAACGTAACCGAGATGACTTTAAGTGAGGAGTTACTGTACTAGACCATGCTTCCTGAGCTACAGCCTGTCTCTGACATTTGCCAAATCTCCCACTCCTCACCCCAATTCCCACTGAAATCAATGGGCGTTGGAGCGAATTCAACACCTATGACCATTTCTATCCTCCTCCCATTAAAATCCATGGGAGCGTTGACTCTGATTTTGTTAAGATTTGCCTCAGGCCTTTCAATCAGGCTTTTTTTAGTTCAAGGCCTCGAAATAAATGACAGAACCAAAGGCCTGCTCCTCCTCCCACTGAACTCAATGGGCAAAACTCCTGTTGACTTAGCTGGCTCCTGTTCCCATTGTAAACCACACTGTCCTTACCTCCAGTCTTTGGAATAAATAGTGTAATAATAATTACGTTATACAGTCTAACACAGACATATACAGGGGCATGCCCAGCTAGATGCCTGAAGAATTAGGCAAAGGGGCATATACTTGCTAAAGAAAACTGAATAAAGTGGTGACCAGTATCATTATAAAACAACTGCTGAACCCCATTCCTGGGGCTACATAATCTCTTGGATTGCTAATATACTGTGTTATTTCTGCACTCAGAAATGAAGGTAATCTGCACTTTATAAATATTATTACTAAAATTCACTTCCAATTTATAGTAATCTGCTTTTTAACATTTTTATTATTCTTCACCTCTGGTTGAATTCCATATGCATGTTATTTGTTGTAGTCTTTTTTCTTTAACACTTTAGACAGACTACTAAACCCATCTGTTAGCAGCTTTTTAAAAATCTGTATTCAAGTGAATTCCTATCCTAGCTCATCATATCTTTGGAGGCCCACTATCATGATAAAGGTATAGCCAATACGTTGGCAAATATGCATTTCATAGTGGAAAATGCAAGCACTAGCTTTTCTCCAGCTGCCTGTAAGTGACAAGCTAAGCGCAAATTCTCCTCAGATCTCTGTGGTAGCATTCCACTTCTATCTTTTGCCCTCCCTACATATGCTCAGTCTCCCAAATGATGACAATTGATCCATACTTATAGTGGGACCAGAATCCCAAAGCAGAGCAGTACTGTGCAGATCTGAGATGAGAATTTTGCCCTAAGTCTTTAGTGTGAACGTGATCTTGGAAAACCTCAAATACGTTTAATCATCCTAGTCTCTCTGCTTGTGTGGATGACAGAGAGATACCAGAACAGAGTGAAAGTAATTTTTTAAGAATACTTTTATTCCCCGACCTCTCCCACACACACACACTTTGTGGAGTTATGTTATCAACTCTTCCCAACATATGTAGGGTTGGGTTGGCACAGTATTTAGATGGGAGCTATCCAAGGAACTCAGTAAATCCTCCAAGGAATTCAAAACTCTGCGTGCTGCAGGAAGTGGTGTGGTGTTTCAGTGGGTAGTGCCCACAAGAGTAATTCAGTACTGAATCAATTTCCAAGATGGTGGTGGGGGGATTTCATGCTGCTGGAGATGCAGGTAGTTTAGGTAAAACAGATTCTGGCTACCTGTAGTCACTGAAGAAGAGGTCGTTTTGGGGGGAAATAAGCCCCGGGAGCAGCTTGACCTAATTCTATCTTGAGTAAATGTCATTCTGCCTACTCAAATCCCCTGATAGTTTCAATTTTATATGATATGCTTCAAATGCCCTAAGCTGTATAATGTTGCTGTGCAGTGTTTAAAAATAGCTGCCATGTTGTAGTTCAAAGAGAGTTGCATTTCAGTAGTGCATCAGCTGTTATTTTTTAGGTGTAGATAGAGAAACAGAGGATAATAGAGGGAGATGTATGTCAACCACGTGCCAGAAATTCCACAAGGCTTTACAAAGCCTCACTCATGAGAGCAAAAAATCCCCCTGAAGTCTATCCGGCTACCCATGTGAGTAATAACTGCTTATGTGAGTAAGGGCTGGCAGGATTAGATCTCATGAGAGGTTAAAAAAAGCTTTCAAATACTTAGGTTTCTAAGATGGTAACAAAGCCATCCTCCAATTACACTCCCCAAAATAAGCCAGTTTGCAAGCTTCACTCATGTTGAAATAGTCAGTTTTACTTCCCATCTTTCACGGATATATATATATAGATATACCACTGCACTGCATCATGATCCATTTGATGATGTAAAAACAAACCAAACAAAAAGAACCAACCAAGCAGCCCCCCGCTTCCCTAAGCCTTTTTTTGTCCGCTGATTTTCTGTCAATGCTTATTTGGGTATAAACCCAAATCTCAGCTTCAAGTTTATTCAAGTGTGACCTTCAAAGCTGTCTTAGTTTTTGATTAAGCATTCAACTGTGCATAAATTCATGCTCCTAATTACCTTCAAAATGTTATCCCAACTATCACTAACTTGATAATGTCATGTCAATATGCAGAAGTAACTCTAATTTCTGTGAATGAGGAAGACAACAAAGTCAGATTTTAAAGGTTGTGTGGCAGCACATTAGAAAAATGTTGGTAAGTTTCCACAAGAAATACACTTCAATTGATTCATTCAAGTGTTTTAGACCAAGGCATTCTGGATATTACATTTATTCAATACAAATATTGGCTGAAGTAAGGTACAACTCAAAGAGGTCACTACTGGTATAAATGAAAAGTGACCTTGTTCGAACAGCAAATAGCAGAAATTCTCAGGGTGAAACACAGGGTGCTGTCCCTTTGTACAGGGGTGAATTTCATTTTCAAAGGAAAAGATAGGGGTCACTTCACAATCATGCAATAAAGGGCCTGATCCTTCAGTTAGTATTCAGGAAAAACTCACATTTTTAAGCAATTGGAAGTTTCGCCTGTGTAAAAACCACCACCAGTGTCCCTACACTCTTATATACCATTTTTCATCCAGGGATCTCAAAGTGCTTTACAAAGAGAGTTATATATCTTTATCTCCATTTCCAATTGGGAAACTGAAGCATTTAAGAGACTTCCCAAAGGTCAACCCACCAGGCCAGCAATAGAGTCAGGAATAGAATCCGGGTCTGCGGAGTCCTATCCTCTAGGCCGCACTGCCTAAGAACTACATGGTTTGTTCCAGAGGTTTTAAGCCCATTTCCAAAAGAACAGGGTGAAACTCACCCTCAGGAAAAAGTTTAGCACAAGGCCTATGTGCCATTTAAATCTCACTTTAAGCCCCAAAACATACATTGCTCATACATACTATTAATTTCACAGCTACTAGGCGCACGCATCTACTGTCTGGTAATACATGCATAAATTATTCCCCTATATTAAAATGGGCCGACCCAATGCCTACTGAAGTCAATGGAAGAATGAAATGGGGTGGTCATTCACATGGGGTATGTGTATACTGCAGCTGAAGGTTTTAATCTAGCCAACATGGCTAACAATGTAAGTGAAGACATGGAGGCATGGGCTTCAATGCCAGCTGTACAAGCCTAGGCTACCCAGGACCCTGAGTATGTACTTACATTGCTAGCCCATGCTGCCACATGTTCACTGGTATTTTTAGCTATGCTAGCAGGGTAGACATATCCCTAGAAAAAGCCAGCCTTCAAAGCCAGCCCTGGCATAGCTACTCTGGAAGATACGATATTACATCTATTTCCCAGGCACACTGTTGAGCTTCCAAAGTCCAAACCCAATACATAATCCTAATATTGGGAAATTTAAGGAGAAATTTTTGTGTTCCCCAGTTTAAGGCCTCAGATTGAAACCCTTGAGGTTCAGCTACCATTTGGTTGTTATTTTATGATGCCTGTGGGCATGTACAAGATCACAGATAATTGAACATAGGAATAAGAGTGCTCTCACATAAATTGTCTACCGCATAATTATCTGAAGATTTCTGTAGAGTAACTGAGAAAAGATCAAAAACCCCTCCCTTCCACCATTCAGAGACAATGAACTAATACATAATCCAAATACACTATATTTTTAACTCAATTCTAGAAGGCTTCAATAAGGAGGAGAAAATAGCTCAACAAAAGTCATCCTAAAAAGGTCAACAACTTTAGATTTGGCTGGACTGGAGTCTCCAGGAAAGTTAAAATTAATTTTCTTCCTTTAAGTTTTTGCTTGAAGCTAAAATAACCAATGGAATGAAACCTAACTCCTGTCATTTTCATGGGCCATTTTTCTCTCTGAAATGTTATGTTTAAAAGTATATCCTTGAACCTTTTAAATCCAATCAACAAAGGTTCCCTCCAAAAAAATAATTAGAATGGCATGTTCCAATTTTTGCCAGGTGAGAAATAATCAATTACTTCTCCCACGTTATCACACTGTTCACTCTACCTCTACCTTTGTGCTTATACGCAACTTAGCAAATGGGGTTCCAATCCTATTAAGGGTCTTGTCTCAGGGTGAGCTGCACCTTTTAGTAGGATTCTGGTCCCTGCTCTGACCTGTGCCCAGTTTCCCTCCAGATCAATGGAGTTCTGGGACTTGTAGTCCAGGAGCCATTAGAGTTGTAGGCCTCACAGCAAGTCCTGCTGAGAGAGGAAATGGTATAACTGCAAGCCCTTGTATGTTGTGAGGAGAGACATGGAGGAAGTGGGGAGGCTTGTGACATACTTGTGAGCCACTCTATCACATGACTGCTCCCCCAGGTTATTTTGGCACCAAAACTTCACTGTATATTGCAGCCATTCAAGCCCTATGCAGATCTGAGGTATGAGATTCTGCCCTCAGTTACCTGATGTAATTGTAAATGAGGACAGAATTGACTGGGAGTTATGCCTACAGAATTGGGCATATTTCGTATGCCATTCTTGGTGAACGGCATTCAACCACAGCATGAATCCCGCCATGCAGAAAACCTGCAGAGAGGAAGAGAGATGTGCAGAGGGGGAAAGATCTTATCTGAAAATATTCAGATATTAATATTTGATAGCATTATAAAACTATATTCAGTAAGTACCACTGCTGTTAAAATACACTAGTGTTGATGAATTATAATTTCATTGTGAGGAGCAAGGTAAAGTGCTAGGACATGCATCTTCACTGTCACAGAGCATTCAATTAGAACAACATTTGACAGAGCCCAACATAATTTGTTCTTGGCTTTTGCAAAGTCAATCTGGGAACATTTATATATTTAGCCTTTAGTAGGAAAGCATCCTAGTAAAAACCCTAAGATGGCTAAAATGCTTGATGAAATAAAAAGAAATGGTTAAATATTTACCTGGGAATAAATTGGGCTTTTTGTTTTTGTCAGAAAATTAGCTGGTCTCCAAGATAAACCATTTGTTTAAAGGAGCACTGTAGTTCTCCACTTAGTTTACACCTTTCTTAATGCTTGCATGAAATAAATCTGAGTTTGAGGAAATCAATTAAAGCATCAGATACTCTAAATATCAGATAAGGTAAGGAAAAAAAGAGTCAGGATGTGGATGTGAAGTTTGTAAAATGTTTTTTTGCAAAGAGCAAAATGATGATTCAATAAAAAAAAAAAAATCATTGGCCAAATCCTATTTTCCTTACTTTTGCTTTATTCATTTCCAGCAGAACTTAAAGCAAGCATGATTTAGCTTTATGAGCCTGTAGCAGAGTGCGTTCTGCTCCGCTCCTGCCTTTTCATGTCACAGAAACTGGTTCGGACTCTACTGGCTGCGTATTCACAGTGCCATTTATTTGAGTTCCCTCCACCAACACCTTCACAGTCTTGTGCAACAGTCTATTTACAATATCCCCCTGTGTGTTCAGCCTCCTTCTCAGGACCTGAGCAGAGGTCTTCCTTCCCTAGACTCAGCTAGCTTTGTTCTTCTCCTCCTCCTGGATTTCCTTCCTGTGCCTCTATCACTCTTGAGCTGGTGGGCTAAGTGGCTCATTAGCTAGTGATACTGGTGGGTTGGATGTGCCAATTACCTTTAATTACCCCGATCAGTTTTCTCCAGGAACTAATTGGTGTCAGAGTGACCAGAGTGCAGGCTCCCCTGTTAACTCCCTGCACTCTGTCACACAGCCTGACCCAGCACCCACTGAGATATGGTGCATCAGAAAGGGAGCAGGGTCAGGAGGCAACAGAAGTGAAATCCAGTCAATTCATGCAAATATATTAGTTAAAATCAAAGCTGCAGAAAACCTGAAAATGACAGTTCATCACATGGCAAGGTCTAGACAAAATATGCCTATGGATGAGCAATATGAGGAAGGGCAGGCAGCCGCAGATTATTTCACTTTATTATTAAAGCGCTCTGCAAACCTGGGACTGATCCTGTTCCCACTGGCAGTTTTGTCACTGACTTCAGTGACAGCAGGCTAAGATCCTTTCTGCCAAATACTGCAGTGCAATTTCTGCCATTGCGTTTTTAGTGATTTTGTGCCCTTCCGCTCTGGCTTTTTGGAAACCACAAGAGAAAGCATATTCCGAATAGCACATTTGCTTGGAAGAGGGGCTCATACGGTGCAAAAAATGAGCAAAATGGGGCAATTTTGGGTGGGGTGGAGTCTGGGCCTATTTTTCAATGGATCATAATAAAATGTAGTTGTGTACCTATTGGGGGAAGGCACGAATGAAAAAATATAGCACATTTTGAGTAGGTTTGCCTTTTGTTTCCAGTATTTTGCACCCTTCTGACTATTCTGTATAATATCTCCTTTAAGCACTTCATACATTGCTTAGCGAGAGCTTCCTGGTTCAGCAAAGTATGTTAAGCACTTGCCTAGCTTTAACCACGTGAAAAGTCCCATTGTGTTTAATGGGACTATGCAGATGCTTAAGTATCTTCCTGAATCAGAGCCCAGGAATGCAATTGCTTCCACTAACTGGACAGGAGCAGTCCTGACCCACCACCAATGCAGTTGTGGCGGGCCAAGGATGCAGTGGGACTGGTGTGTTTCCATTACAAAAGGGATGGGAGAGTTCATGCACGGGATATATACCCTTTTTGTGCTGTGGAACACTGTTTGAAGGGGAGGGTTTTCTCTCCAAATAATGTCCTTTCGCCAATGGATTCTTAAATTAAGAGTCCTATTGGGGTTGTCCAGTCATGTACCATTCCCATCAGACTTGAATGCATTCTCTGTGGATAGCATCATCCCATATAATGCAGGGTTGTTTTAATTCAAGAACTTCAGTAATAGGAAACTAAAATCCATGAGAAAGGACGGGACATAAAGTGCAGCCACCCTAAACCTTATTTACTAGCACACTGGGCATTTCTGAAATATATTTTCTCTCTCCCCATTTGAACAAGAGTAAGTTGGTTGTTTGCTTGAACAAGGCTTTCTCTCTGATCAATCTGACACTGTCCCCTTGGGGTACTCAGGAGAAAGAGAGAGATCCGTATTGAATAGGACAACTGCAGACTTTAGTCACACTTGCATATTCCTCACATTTCCCATTCTTTCCTGCTCTTATTTAAGAAGTCAAATCAATCCTTGGAAACCATCCAAAAACAAAAGCACAACTTTTTTTTTTCTTTTTTAAACCAAGACAGTTTTGTTTTTTTAAATTCAGATGGGCAATTTTTATTACTCTTTTAGTTGGGACTGTAGAGTCTTAGCTTTCAGAAGAGCATCAAAGCTGGCCGCCTATAAATCCTCTCCCAGCACAGAAAGCTCTAATTGCAAAAGACCAGGCTAATGCTCCATGTCGACCGAACAAGGTTGACCTTTAGAGTGAAGTGTTTCTAATCCTCCGTATCAATCCAAAATATGATCAGGGGCATACAAATCAGGGGAGAGCTCGAATTCCATTACTGCAGCTCTACAAGAGATTTGACATTAAGTAAAGAAGGGCAGGATTATTAGATTACTGAACTAAATTGTTAAATTAGCATATTTATACAGCATCAGAAATAACACTGTTTATAGTATGGAGGTGAGCATGACCACCATGTAATGCATCCCCTATTTCTGGTCTTCAATTTATTTTGCACCTTTTATCCCCGCACATGGACTCTCATTCTCCCATATTCAGTAATAATTCAAATTAACAAAAACTACCACCTAATCCTGCCTCTTGCCAACAAGGAAGGAAGAGACAGAGAGTTCGCTGCTGTTTGCTCTTACTTTTGGGAAGTACAGTGATGGGCACCAATATACGGTGTAGCCTTGATCAAAGGAAGTAGCACTGACTCCAGCCTTCTAAACCTCTAGGCAACTTTCAAAGAGGATTTCAAGATAATCACCATTCATTTGTTGCTTGTGATAGCATCCACAGTGTGCTAGGTGCTTTCCAGACACACAAGGAGGAATGGTCCCTGCCCCAAAGAGCTCCCAGTCTGGGGAGCAGATGTACAGACAGGCAAACGGAAGTACAAGAGGGGAAACAAAAGGGATGTTCTATACAAATCAACACAATTCACGATAGGCAGCACAGCAGAAGTGGTTTTTTTCAAAAGGAACTTAAAAATGCAAAGCATCTGGGCCTTTCAGATAAATTCAAGGAGGTCATACCACGCATAAGGGCCCACATGGAAGAAGGATGCTGATAGAGGCACTCCCTAGCTGTCTAAGGACCATATATACCAACAGATTGGGTGGAGTCTCTCATTCCATCCTTGAAAATGAGTAAGGGCAGCTGTTTAACTGCCCTCACCTCAGCAGGTTGGTGTTTCCCCCTCAGCGTGTTCAGCTCTTCCATGGACAAACAGCTCAGGTAGGCCATACAGCTCCTACAGGCTCTGTGCTCAGGTTACTCCCTAAATCTTAACAAATGCAATCATCTTTTTATATGTAAGTCATACACATGCACTGGGGGCTTCAGAACTCAATGCCAATACATTATTCCAAGTATCCAAGAGATTCTCGACAGCTCCTTCCCACAGTGTTCTGTATCGTCTGCTCTCCCAAGTTTAATATTAGAGTCCTCAGACGTTTCCCTTTTTTCATAGGTAGAAAATGTCAGCCCAGGAAGAGATTTTAAACCATTACAGAACTGCAAATTTCTGTAAATAGCTGTTCCAAATGTAACTTATTATCCCTTCTAAACGTACACTCAGGAATCAAGAGGAGATATAAAAACTCTTCTTTCCTATTGGCGGTATTGCTGTGGTACAATGTATTCAAACTTAGACGCCTGGTTACCAATAACGCCGTGTATATGAGAAAGAATAACTCACACAATGGAATAAAGTAGTTTTTGTTCTCAGATGACTGTAACTGTAGACTGTATTTCATAATATCTCACATACTGTGCATTGTAAGTAATTATATGTAATGGAATTAAGGATATTTATATAGCACCAATGTGGGGCTTTATTAATACATGGGAAGACAAGGTCTCTGCCCAAACATAGGTTAATGTTAAATTAGAGTAGATACAACCTGAAAGATAAAGGATCAGGCACAAGAGTGTGGAGCAGACAGTGCTGGAGAGCAGACCAATGTTGGAAGGCAAGTGTAAGGGAGGGAGATTTAAGGAGCTATCTGTAGGGCTGCTTTGCACATGGGGAAAAGGGAGGATGGTCCAGGTATAGGGAGCACTGTGGGAAAAAAGGTACAGGTGCCTGAGCAGACAGAAGCCCATCCCTGCTCTCACTGTCTCTCTATTGACTTTCAGGGGAGTATGACTGGGCATGAAGGAGGAGAGCGAAGCGGTAGCTGGTCTCAGTTAGCTGGGTCCCTTGAAATCTCCTCCCTCCCCACCAAGTCTCTCTAGCTGCTTCATAATGCAGTCCTCAAGGGTACCCTCCAATAGATGCAAAAGGAAATTTACAAATGATGTTGGGGTCATTAGATGAGTGGAGTGGGGTTAGTTTTGAAAACTGCCTGCCAAGGAGGAAGGAAAGGGTACAGCTGAAGACTGCATTATGAAGGAGCTGGACTATTACCTGTCCAAAACACTTTGCTATAGCTATATTACCTGGGACAAAAGCATGTTGGTCAGTGTGCACGTTCACCTCTCTTCACACCCCCTCTCCAGCACCGGTCCAGTTCCAGAGAGCCTTTATAATCCCACCCCCTTCCTTTTGCCTTTGGTTCCAGTCTCCTAGGCTTCTCTCCCATTGTACATACTAACTGGAAAAAAAACCAAGCACTTCCAGCAAGTAAAACCAGGCAGTACAGTCTGTTCTCAATAACATTAGTTCATGTTATTACCACCCTTTAACACCCCCTCATTGCTTCTGTTTCATTTCACGACCTATTCAGTGTCACAGTATTAATAACAAAATTAGGCTTAGAGAGACCTGCAAGGCAAACTGGTTTACAAAGACCACGTTTCTGATAACAGGGCCAGATTGCACCTTCCAGCAGGTGCATTGGGAGGCTCTGTGCTGAAGAGAGGAACAATGCTTCCCAAAATGTTCTGGCATGCAAGGGGGAGGATATTCACTGTTAAACCTCATTAAGAGGAAGAACTTCCACTCTCCTGTGCTGGCCAGTGGGGAGAAAAGCAGGACCTTCCACCAGTCTCGGGAGAGGCTTACACACCAGGGAGTGCTAGCAGGGACTGCAATTGTGACTGTCCAATGTGTGACCCTTGAGTCTTTCTCTCCACCTCATCCCCTTCCACATCAGCGCAGCAGCCACCACAAATCTGGTCCATGACGGCCTGTATTCTACCTTAACCCTGCAAAAGGAGGTGGCTCACCAACCAGGACACAGAACACCAGTCTAACTGCACTCTAGCAAGCCTCTCATTCTTACCAAACATCAACTGGGATCTTTAGTATTCACAAAGAGTCGGCGACAGGATGTCTGCTTTTAAAATCTCTTCCAAAACAGCCCACTCAGTAAACTATATTAATTAATTAATTAATTAATTTAATTAACCCAATTAATCCCTGCCCACTATCTTAGAGGGGTGGAAGGGTGAGTTGGCCCAGCCACAACAGGAACAATAGTGTTCTTCTTAGGAAGTTTAGCGATTTCAGAACCTAACTTCCCAAGGCAGCCGCAGCGAGTTTTATATGGAGATAAGATTGCTCCATATAAAATTGGGAATCTATGTACCAGGGCACAATGAAGCATTCTAGGACCTTTCTTATATCATTATGGCTGTTTATTACTCTCTGGTAAAAGAAACCCAGCAGATCCCTTTCTAGAAATTATCTCCATTCAGTGGCACAAAAACATCTAGAATGTAGACAGAATAGCTGTTTAATGCTGCATGTAAAAAAACACCTAATTCATGACATGTTTTGGATCATTTTTATTTTAAAATCATTATAAAAATATCGTTGGGATTCTCATGGTGGAAAAATAAAATCACAATTCTCTGCCTGGAATTGGAAGTTACCTAATGTAAGCTTATGTCCCACGTTTAACTATAGTTCAGGGACACCGTGGGGTATTTCTACACTGCAATTAAACACACACTGCTGGCCCATGTCAGCTGGCCCAGGCTACGGGACTGTTTAATTGCAGTGTAGACTCGGGCTTGGGCTGGAGCCCAGGCTCTGGGATCGTCCACCCTCGCAGGGTCCCAGAGTACAAGCTCTAGCCTGAGCCCAAACATCTACGCTGCAATTAAAACAGCCCCATAGCCCAAGCCCTGCGAGCCCAAGTCTGCTGACATAGGCCGGCCGCAGATGTTTGATTGCAGGGTTGGCATATTCTGTCAAGGTCCAACCTACCATATGAGCAAGCGTCAGCTGCGTTGTTACTATGTTCCCTGTAACTATAGCAAAGACAGCCCCTTAGGGTTTGTCTACAAGCCTGTGGAAGCAAGCCACCCGGGTCGATAGACTCAGGTTAGCTTGGCTCACGCTAGCACTCGAAAAATATCTGTATAGATAGCACTTTGGAGTTGCAGCTCAGGAAGGAGCACGGGCTCCGAAGCTCACCCCCTTCCTAGGCTTCAGACCCTTGACCTGGGCTGGAACGCTCACTTCTGCAGGCTGTGTAGACGTACCCTTATATGACTAATATGCTTCTTGCCCTGGGGTAGATAGGGCTTAATCCTTACAAACATGTAATGTTTCTTCTATGGTTGGTGATTTATCACACAGCATCTGACATTCTGTACGTGCCCAGTATTTTCGTAGCACATTCAGCACCCCATTTGTCTTTGCCGTAAATTAAACAATGTTTGATTTTAAGCTGTGGACTCCAGGAGTTTTACATGCCCTTTTATCCAGGCCCAGACATTTTGACTGCAATACAAACCTCTCTGACTTGAAAGAAAAAAAAACGCCCCAGGGATAAAATACCACACATATGGATAGAAACACAGCTTCTTGAAACACCTCTTGAATGCCATCTGCTTGGTTTAAGTTCTGGTTTCATAGTAGCGAGCTCCAAGTTTAGAGATGGAATGTAAAGTGCAGGGGGGAGGAGTTCAGTCTCTACATCATGCGGTTTATCACCAATAATACATCGAAGGAAAAGATCACAGAACAGACTCTTGCAAACCTGTGTTATTTTTTTCCTGACTCCTCTTGGTGCCAGAGGTACTTGTGGCAGAGGCCAGTGAAAAAGTCAGTCAACACAACACTCCACTCTTGGAATATTTGTATACCAATGTAAAGGCATCAGTGATTTAGAATTAATATCCATAATTAAGTTAAAAAAAAGAGGTTTCATAATCTTGCTGTTAATGGCTATTAGTGTGATAAACACAATCCCAGTCCCCTTGCTCAGTAAGGATATGGAGAAAAATCTCTTTCTAATCAACATGGTTAATAAAGACCGGGACAATGGAAACTATAATCCCACAGAGGGTCTACAGCCATCATAAGGGATGTCTGTTTGCACAGCTTCAATGAAGATTTCACAGTTGACCTCAACTGACTGCTTTCTCTGACAGGCAAAGTGCTTCAGCTAACAAGCTGACTGCTATCTATCTATGCATCTGCAGTGCTCCCACCACCAGGTGCCATATGCAGCATAAGAATAGCATGCATCTGTCCATTCCCACCTGCGTCTTCGGCTGCTTCGAGGCAGATTATCCTGTGTCTCAATTTCATGGGGAAGACTGCACGCTGTTGTGCTCTGGCTATTATTACGGGAGGGCCTGCACAGAGAGACATCTTACATTTCGCCCTGAGAGTGGGAAACTTGACCTCTTTTTGAGGTCTCAAACTAGGGAATTCAACAACCAAAGCTGTCCACCAAGATTTACCTTTCTTTCTCATATTTCCAAAGAACCTACCACTGTGATATCTAAGCACCAGTCCTCCTGAATTTCAATCACCCTTCTGCAGCGGGTTGTGGAGAGAGCAGTGGTCTCCAACGTGGCCCAGATAACCCTCCAAAGAACACAAACTCAGATTATCCTTGTCCCGCTGAGGGGAAAACCTTATGTAAGGGAGCACTCAGTCCACTTCCAGTGTTTGTATTGCACAATTTTATCCAGGGTGTTTTAATTCAGAGGTAGCACATGGCTTTCTGTGAATTTGTGTGCTTCTACTGAATTTTAGAGGTTACTTGGCAAAGCCACAAACAGGCCAGTACTTGTTCAAGGTCATGAGTAGTGCAGCTAGCTTTAGAATCCTACTGCTTTCCTCAGTCATTTTCTATGACCACTAGATCTTACTGTCTTCATCTCCCCAACCATCAGCGTGCTATAGCTCTCTCTAATTAAACTGCCTCCTGCCTGGGGCCACACACAGGTTTTTTGGAGCCTGGGGCAAAATCTGAAACTGAGCCCCCACCCCTGCTTCCAAAATAAAATTGCACCCACAGAAATAACTAAACCAAGGGTTCAAAAATTCTGAAGGGAGGGCAGGGGGTTGGAGAGGAAGCCTGCCCCACACTCTGTTTGCAGCAGCGGTTCCTGTTCCAGGGGGCTGGGCCCAGCTCCCTGCTCCAGGCATTGTGACCTGGGGCACAGGGTCACAGCGTCACTCAGGTTGGGTCTGGCCAGCCCTCCACTGGCCGAGCCCAACCTGAATGGTGCTGCAGCCCTGTGCCCCAGGTTGCAATGCCACTCAGTTTATGGGCCCTCTCAAACCAGGGATGTGGGACAAACTATGCTTTTTGCACACACCTCCAGGCAGCCCTGTCCCTGCCAGGTCACTGCTACTTCTTTTTGAGTAAAGGTTTCCTGCAGAGACTAGCTGGATGGCTTGCAAAGCATTTCTCACTTTCTGAAGAAGAGCTGGCTTCATACTTGACTGTTGAAAAGAAGATGTTACCCATAGGCCGGAATCCTGAAGATCAATTCCTGAGGTCCTTCCTCAGACAGCTCTCCCAGGATTTTGTCTGTAGATACTTAAATAGACGGCATTATGTCAGCTAACTGGTTGCTTGGATGTTATTATAAAAAGCCTTCTTTTCCACCCGACTTCAATTTCTTGGAGGCTAACGCACAACCCCCTTACCCTCTAGATGCCCTACATTTCTTCTAAATTGGCTATGGTTCACTTTGCCTCTGCTCAGACTACATTACAACTCTTTGGGGCATGAAAAAGACACAGGAATCCTGGTAGCCCTCAAGAAGTTGCTAAACACCCTCAAATGTTCACATTTCTCCTTTACCTCTTTCACTTTTGTGAGCCCACTACTAATGAACACTGTAATTGGTCAAAATAAATGGCAGGAGAAGCACGTAGTAAGGCGATGTCTACACTAGAGAGCTTACAGCTGTGAGATCTCTTGTGTGGCTGCTCTATGCTGACGGAAGAGAGCTCTCATGCCAACATAGCACTGTCCACACCGGCACTTGTTGGTGTAACTTATATCGCTCAGGTGAGTGGTTCATTCACAACCCTGAGTGACATAATTTATATCACCATATGTAGTAGTGTAGACATAGCCTAAGCCAAAAAACATGATTTGGATAACACGGTGATAATTACTCTATAAATGCTCAGATATTTGTGAGCATGCTATTTGTTAAATGTTCAAATTACCTGGCTGTTGTGTGATTAGGTCTCATCTTCTTAGAAATCTCTGATTTTCATTTTAGAGCTAATAAATAGATTTTTACTGTGCTATGGACTAGAGATGAGCCTTACAACCTCCCAAGTTTGAGGAAATTAGGATCAGAATTCAAACATTGCAGCTGGTCCTTTGTCTCTGTTATGCACAGATCCGAATGCCGCAAACACTGGGGAAATCCGGACTGAAACTTTGAGGCTCAAACCCATCATCACTAATGGTTACATTTTCCCCTCAGGTGCACACAGGGTTCCCAGTAAAAAAAAAAAAAAAAAAAAAGGGGGGGGGGGAGAGCTATGCTCACTGGAGTCTAGTATCTGGCACCAAAGTATCTGCCTTGACTTTCAGCTGTAACGCAGAATTTCACTACTTCTGAGCCAACCCTTAAACATACGGGTTTTGTAGATCAATTAATTATAAGCAAGACGAAAAGACCCCTTTTCAAAATGCGCAATAGCAGAAACAACAGCGGTGGGCTGGTAAATGTACTTGTGTTTTATAAGGCTTAGTGTAAAGCACTGCACTGCCACAAGCTTTTACTGTATCTCTCTGGGGGTTACTTAGATCTCAGTGTTAAAAATATATATAAGTGTAAGATTAGCTAGATAAGTAACTAGTCTATGGATAGAATTCCAACAGAGGTCCCAGAGCTATTATAAGCCGGGGTGCTTACCTCTGTGGCCCAAGATGCTGTGTCTCTGTGTTGTATGGCAGTTTCAATTTTAGCTGTTATCTGTTTAAAGTTCCAGATACATGAGGGGGAAGTCACTTTCCCTTTTATCCAGAGTTTGCCTCTAGGGTTTTTGTCTGCTCTAGGCAGCATTGAAAACATACTGTACACCCCACTCAGCTCCAAGTCACTTACAATCAACAGTCAATAAACATTTTGCAACTGCCTATGCTCCACTCATCTAGAAGAGCCAGCCCTGTTCATATTGACAAACATGCAATATCAATACTAATATGACTGCAGAGTGTTACATGGCCGCTAAAAAGGCTTTTTATGTTGTTTGCTGCTTTAATAGCAACTTCCAGATACTGTATATCATTGTACAGTAGTTACATAGCAAATCTTTAAAAGAATTTGTTGGGCAAGAATGAACAAGAAATGATTGTCAGACCCTTCCTGGTCTACTAGTATTCTCTCCTTTTTGTGACATATACGTAAGTTTATATGGGGTAAAACAGGATTTTGTATTCTTGAGCTGCTGCCAAGCAGTACTGCTGTAGCTTATCTTTTAAGAGCTGTTTGTGCATTTTGGGATCAATAGAGCTGATTAGTTGCTAGATTAGGCTGCCCTGCTTTTTTATGGCTTTCACTTTTCACGCCTTTCCTCTCAAGTGCAAAATCTCCTACTCCTAGGAGAGCCATACAATGTAACACCACACATCACTGCCTCCCCGGCTCTCCAGAATGGACCTGGGTCATGAAAGGTATTCATTGCCTCACTGCGTCTGATGGCAACATCAGAGTCAGAAGCAAAATGACAGTCCAGCTCTTCATTGTGGAATGCAGAGCCTGCCTCTCTATGGTAGGAAAGCAGACAATGTGAGATTTCTCCTTCCCAAACTGGCTGTGCTCAGTCAGGGTTTTGTGACACTGAGAGAAGGCCTGTACCCAAGTCTACACTGGGTCTGGTTATAGCAGCTGCTGTGCAAAGCCTATCCAGCAGAGAGGACACGCAACAGAGAACAGAACCACAAGAGGAGTTTGGCCCTATCCCTAAATTTGGAGCTAGCAGAGCCAGCGTAAAGTTCCCAGCAGCCCGGTTCTGTACTGCTTTAGAAGAGCAGAGTTAAAGTTCTCCTCTTCAGCGGGGAGGTGGACAGCCCCAGCTTGCACTGTTTGACATGCGACTCGCTGTATGAAAGAGCAACCACAGAGCACAGGATTCCTGCCACACACCCAAGGGAGTGGAGTTAGGAGAAGAGTAGCGGAGGTGGGGAGAACTTCCCTATCCAAGCTGTAGCCACCTGTCACAGGGAATGAAGCCCCTGTTTGCTGTGTATCAGTGAGAAAGAAATAGGGATGTAATCCTGTCACCTTCTTTACATCATGTCCCAAGTTTCCCTTAATTCTCCAATTCCTGGATCCTGTCTGTGCTCTAGTCATACATTGGTATTTATCTTGCTTATAGTAGGGTGGGCAGCCTGTAGACTGTAGCTATAAAGGATGATATTTCCACCCAAAGAGCCTCTACAAGATTCTATCTACTAGACTTGCATTTTTCTCCCATTTAATTGATCAAAATTCAGAAAATTTTCCGTAAAGCAGATAGGAAAGCTGGGGAAGTAAAGAGTTGGGACTGGGATACTGCTTCTTCGGTCACTCTCATGTCTTCAGTATTAGTTATTTGTTCGGGGCACAGCCCACAATGTGCTAGGTATTTTCCAGAGATACAAGAAAAGGCAGGCCCTGCCCTTGGGATACCCTAGGCACAGAAAGGCAGGACAAGGTCAGGGAAGAGGAACAACAAAATGAGATTTTCTATTTAAAAATAAAAAACTGCAAGATTCACTATGGGGTGGATTAGTTCAGGAAGGTCAAATCACACATAGGGGGTTATAGGAAAGACAGCATAAGTCTGCGTGGGTGTAAGAGAAAGCCATACTGTACTTCCCTCATCCCCTTACCTCAGGGAATGGAGGAGACCAGCACTGCATTAGCATAATACATAATTCACTTTATAATTGCTAGGGGATCTCAATCACTCCGTGCACTGCTTGGATTGGGTTATGAAAGCAGGAGAGGATTTAGAGTACTATATAACCATTAAGGATCCTATTCACAAAGAAATAACTTACGTAGACACAATCAATACTGCATAGTTTTAATGAGCTGTGTGGAGGCTGTGGGTTTGTACTCAGGCCTGGTCTACACTACGGGATTAATTCGGATTTAGCAGCGTTAATCCGAATTAACCCTTCACCCGTCCACACTACAGAGCCAGTTAATTCGAATTAAAGGGCCCTTTAAATCGATTTCTGTACTCCACCTCGACGAATGGAGTAGAGCCTAAATCGATTTTGTTAATTCGAATTAGGGTTAGTGTGGCCGCACACCACCGAATTACTGTGTTTAAATTAATGGGGTAGTGTGGCCGCACACCACCGAATTAATGTGGTTAAAAACCGAATTAAGGTGCTTAGTGTGGCCGCGCACAATCGAATTTATACAACCTGTTTCCCAAATTCGAATTATCTAAATTCGGATTAATCCTGTAGTGTAGACATACCCTCAGTTACCAGGGGGGAAAAATCTGTCTCCAAGCAGGCTGGGTGTTGGAATGCGGGCAGACTGATGGTCAGAGAGGACACATATGGACAAGGGGTGATGGCCTTTTATTTGACTGGATAAGGATCTTAGTGGAAATCTGAAGGGATTTGTGTGAAACCTTATCCACAGCTAATCCAAAGTTTATACTGATTATGCCATACTGTAGACATAGCAGGAAAGAACCAGTTTTAAAGACAAGGCTCTCATACTTACAAGTATTTTTTCCTACACTGTACTGCACATTTGAAGTTCTTTCTCAGTCTACCTCTACACTTCAGGAGGGGTATGAATCCCAGCTCGAGAAGACATACTCACGCTTGCTCTCACTGAGGCCTGGTCTACACTACCGGGGGAGGGGGGGAAGGAATCGATCTAAGTTACGTGAATAATGTAGCTGAAGTCGACATACTTAGATCTACTTACCATGGTGTCTTCACTGCAGTAAGTCGATGGCTGACGCTCTCCCGTCGACTCCGCCTGTGCCTCTCGCCCTGGTGGAGTACCAGAGTCGATGGGAGAGCGCTCGGCGGTCGATTTATCGCGTCTAGCCTAGACGCGATAAACCGACCCCCACTGGATCAATCGCTGCCCGTCGATCCAGTGGGTAATGTAGACAAGCCCTAAGCTAGTGCACTAAAAATAGTACTGTAGCCACACTAGCTCAGGCAGTGACAAGTGGCAGCTCAGGCTACGCACCCAACTATGTACCCACAGCGTTCAGGTGGGCTTGTACTCATTGCTGCCACACGACAGAAGCTACTCTACTACTTTCAGCATGCTAGCTGTATGAGAACTAGAGCAAGTATGTCTACTTGAGCTAGGAATCACCCCCAGCTGAAGTGTAGATGTAGCGAGATGAGGTGAATGAGGTAATATTTTTTATTGGACCATCGTCTGTTGGTGAGAAAGACAAGCTTTCAAGCCATATACAAAGCTCTTCTTCAGGTCTGGGAAAGGTACTTCGAGCATCACAGCTCAATGCTAGTACATATTCTAAGGGACCATTCAAGATAGAGTGGCCCGTTAAGACCTCAGCAGTCATAAAACAAAAAGAGGGGATTAGTGGGTTACAGATTGTTGTAAAAAATCATAAATCCAGTGTCTTTTCAGTCTATGATTTTTGTGTCTAGCAGAGTTATGAATTTAAGCTCCCAGGCTCGTCTTTTCATAGTGTGCAGGTTTCCTTTGAGGATGAGGACTGATAGGTCAGCTATAGAGTGATCACTTTGTGAAAAGTGTTCACCCACCGGTGACAGGGTGTTTTTGTATGTTATTTCCCTGCATGAATTGATTCAAGGGCATAGTCATTGTCTGGTTTCACCCACATAGTAGTTGTTGGAGCATTTAGTGCACTGGATAGGCATGTGTACGATACATGGATCTTGAAAGGTGTGTTGTGGGTGGTGTTAATCATTGTAGCAGTGGAAATACGTCTGCAGGTTTTGCATCTGTTCTGGCAGGGTCTGGTGCCGCTTTGAGTTGGTGTGACCTGGTCTGTGGACAGCTTGCTTCTGATGATGAGCTTGGAGAGGTTGGGGGATTGTCTGAAGACCAGAAGGGGGGGTTCAGAAAAGATTTTTCAGGAAGGGGTCGCCATCATGTGTGGATTGTAGTTGTTTGATGATATCCTGTATGGGTACCAGCGTGAGGTGGTAGGTGAAAACTAGAGGTGTGCGATCAGAGTGGATTTTATTTCTGTATTGAAGTAGGTTCTCTCGGGGTATCCTGGGACTGACACAGTATCATCCATGTACCTATGCTGGGATCTGGAGGGACCAGACTTCATCTTTAGTGGTGCACTGAAAATGGACAAGATGTCAGCCAAGGGCAGTGGGAGTAAGTGCCTTTCCCAACCAGCTCCAAAGCAAAGTCTACATGCTGTGAAGGGTCAAACCCCCTTTCCCAACATTTTGGCTGTATTATAAAAGAAAACAGTAAGATAGCTTTCAGCTTATAACTTTCTCTCTGGGCTCTGCTGCTCGTACCCTAAGACTGCTCAGCTACCCACTAGATCCTCTCCAAAGAGGTACTCCTACCCTCTTTGTGTGTTCATAGGGCAATAAGCCACCTATCTCAATGAGTCAACAGAACCCACTTAGCCCATTTTAGCAGGATCAACCCGTTAAGTGACAAATGCACCCAATCTGTTGCCAGCAAATTCCAATTAAAAATTCAGATTTTTCACCAAACTAAGAAAATTGATTACAGAATAAAACCACAATTTGCTTCAATGCTTGCCATTTGAAATCAGTGGAGGCTGGTGACAGCTGAAAGCGGGCAGGCCAAATTGGTCAAGAGTCAATTTGCAGCAATGGGTAAAGCTCTTAATGTCTCTTCTTTAGGGCACAGTAGACACTGCTGACTTGTCTGCTCTGAGGAGCCACCGCTGTTGGAAATAACGAACGCACTTAACAGGATGTTAAAAAAAAAAAAAAAAAAAAACCCTTTACATTATAGCCTTGATCCAGTTAAGGGGGAATTTTTAAATGCATTGTGGAGTCTTGAGTTTTGGTGCATATGAGAGAATCTCAGGGTATACTTTTCCAAAGTGATACTGTTATAAAGGAACCGTGGGCTTGTAATCAGAACATGGGACCATGAGGCAGGAAAGCTGTGTTCTGTTCATCCATAAACTTGAATTGACCATGGGCAAGTGACTTAAGCTTTCTTGGCTTCAGTTTGCCCATCTATAAAATGGGTAAAATAATACTGTACCTAATTTACAGGGATGTTGAGAGACTTAGTGGCATACTGCCAAAGGCTTTCAGATCCTTGGATGAAAGGTGGTACAAGAGTATTAAATATTTCAGAAGATAAAAGGAGTTAGTTATATTTCATGCACCGTTATACTGCAATAATGCCCCAATTCATACAGCTTTGAGAGCACTATACATACTCTTGAATTTATTAGAATAAGAAACTGTAGTTTTCCCCAAGAAGCTTTAACAAAAAGAGAGCACAACTTCTATACACTTGTAATTCAAATGCTCCCACGTAGAATTTCCACGAGACTGCTTAAAAGTGCAGTAAAAATTGTAATTAAAAACTGTATCTCCTAAAGAAGGTGATTCATGTTTTTGTGATTCAGAAAAATGTCAATAGAACACTGTTTACTAAATTCACATGATAAACTGCAGGGTTATTCAAAGGATAGAGGAGCATTTGAAGAAATATTAATGACAAACAGGGAAATTATGTTATTTTTGCCCACAGAAAGTCTGTTTTCCCCAGTGGTGCAAGTAGATTTTAACTCTTAACAGTACGGTACTGACCCCCCGCACCCCTCACAAAAAATGTTCCCTGATTATAGCCCTGCACAGATACAAATTTCTATTCGCGGATCGAAATCAGTATCTGCTGAACCGCAGGGCTCTCCTGGAAACTGCAGCGGTGAAAGGAGCAGAATGTGGGGCTGCCGCTCCCATGAGCCAGCACCCCACGCTAGCAGCTCGTCCAGCGCAGCTGTACTGCCCCAGCCCCACCCACACAGCTGTGTCTCCTTTCTGGGGTCTGTTCAGCCCCGCTGGAGGACAGGGCTGGGGGTGGTACAGTCACACCGGAGGAGCCAGGGCCGGCTCTGGCTTTTTTGCCGCCCAAGGCAAAAA
>NW_020664439.1:35965856-35982967 GCF_002925995.2 Terrapene triunguis
CCCCCCCCGGCGGCCGGGGGGAGGGCGCCGGGGGGGAGGGCAGCCAGAGCGCTGGGGGGAGGGCGGCGAGCCCGGCCGTGGCCCTGCTCTCCCCGGGGACCGGAGCGCCGCGCCGCCCCCCTCCAGGTGCCGCCCCAAGCACTAGCTTGGTGGGCTGGTGCCTGGAGCCGGCCCTGGGAGGAGCTGCCAGCGATGGTCCCACGTTCTGCTCCTTTCGCCGCTGCAGTTCCTGGGACAGCCCTGCGGTTCTGAAAATGTGTGTTTCCAGTATGGTGTACAGCAATAAATGTGTTAATGCTGCGGCATTCCTGACCGTACTGGCTTACTTGCATTACTGGTTTTCCCTCTGCCCTAACGTTTTTACTTTTCAAATACAGAAGGGTAAGTGATAGCGAAGGCAAAAGACTATCCCTAGCAAACATACAGTTGTCTGGTCAATCAATCTGCAGTCGTGAATGGTCTCAGAACCTCAGCAAAACCTCAAGGGGTGTGGGATGCAACTGGTCTCTCGTGGCAGCTGAAATTTAGGACATATGGATAGTGGATCATAAATCTGACCCAAGTTCTATGTTTAAGAGGTGCCACATGCAAAGAGAGGACATGAACTCGGAATGTTGCTTGAATTAATAAGAGGCCAGGCTTGAATCCTACAGTCCAGATAACAACTGCAGGGAGCAGAAAGCCAAGGATTTGAACAATACAGAAATTCCTTTCTGGGCCTGCCCTTATTGGAACTAAGGTCCTCTCTTGGTGGGAGAGTTAGTTCTTATTTTTCAGCCCTACAGAATTCCTGCTCTCCAGCAGCATATCATTGGTAAATCTGCTTCAGAGATCTGTACTTCTCCCTATGGTCTCACTTGGTCTCTCTCTTCACTTATTTCTGCCCCACAAGGAAGGGTCCTATTAACGTTATCACTGGATCTCCACTTGGTGCTAAATCATCACCGTAAATAGGTGTCATGCCCTGTTCGACACCATGGTGAAGTCCTTGGATGCAGATTCCAGTTCTTGTTGGTGGCGGTCTCTCATCAGTTACAAGGGAAGCCCTGCACTAGGTTCTTTGATGGATTTCCTGGGACACAAGAGATGATGGAATCCTGGCCACATTGAAATCAATAGCAAAACTTCAGTTGACTTCAACGGGGCCAGGATTTCACCCTGTATGATTATGTGGTGTCCAGCATATTGGGGGATTAAACTGAGGGCCTCCAGAAGTAAAAGAATGAGCTGCTGCAGCTTGTGCCCTAGAGCAAGGAGCTGTAACAACTCGTATTCTCTGCCGATTGGACACAAAGAGGGATCTGTAATACTAATTTACCAGTGGTTATAAATCCATGGGGAAAACTGCCTCTTTACAAAGACAGCCCTATAATATACTGATATTAATAAAGACCAGATAACAGCTAAGGCAATATCCTGATACCTTTCAAAATACCTTCCATGCCAGGATGGTCCTGCAGTTGAGAAGCCCACGTAAACAAAGGGGGGTTAAGTAGATTTTGCTTTCCTGTTTCCCAAACTGATTTAAGATCATATTTTTACTAGTGCAGTTCCAGGCCTGTTCAGAACAGCCTGACCTGATTAAAATCAAAGGGCAGTCCAATTTTCTTCTCCCCACCCCCAATTTTAAACCCTTCATTTATAAGAGGGACACGTCCAGAGGAAATGGACAGTATTTGCAACATTTCCATGATTTTCAATGACATGTGGCAGGATACTGTGGCCAAACCTTTTTGCTACTGAGCATTACGGGGGTGAAGGGAGAGAATAACCCACAAACTGCAGAGGAAACAACTCTTCTCCGACGTCACAGCAGGTGGCTCTCCACACAGTACACCTATGGTTTTGCTGATCTTTTATCATGGAAGCCTTGTGATGGGGTGAAAGGATTCCCACACAGAACCTGGCAGGTTTAGGACTAAAATCCTAACACACAGCCAGAGATTCCTGCAAAGGCTGCCAGTATTAAAATGGATTGGAGCCACTTGGCTTCCCACAGTCTAGTCACAAGAGCTGGTAGATCTGCACAATCTCTAAAGGAACCATCTAACAAACCTCTGTGCCTGCAAGGGGAATTATAAACCAGAGCTGAGGGAGCTCAGAGGGAGAAAGCTAAAATCTAGAGAAAAGAAAACAGTTCAGCAACTTAAAGGAAGCCACTTTATATTTATCTCCAAGGGCACAATGATTACAATAGGGGATTGCTGTACCATAGTTTTGGACATGCCTGCATAGACGGGACCAAACAATGTTACTGAATCACATTTTAGCCCTTGTTTATAAGCACGGGAAAAATTTTATCATCATTTTTTAAAAATTCCCCTCTCCAAGCCTTGCGCTCCACTGTGGACCCCGCAGACTCCTTTGTCTATTTATCACCACTCTAGTCAGCCCGTCACAAGCCTCTTCTTCCAGCATGAAGGGCCTGACTCTCTAGTCAGTTCTCAGCCCCTTTGGTCAGCTCAGGACGTGCAACGGCGCCAAGTACTGGTCACAGCTGGCCAGCAGAAAATTCCTGTAAGGAGATCTGTGCTGGATCCTGCATCTCTGAGCACCCTCCTCTCCCCCTCAACTCCCAACATGGTGGGGAGCATTTTGGGAGCAGGCCGGGGCAGTGTTGGAGCCCCACCCAGCCACAGCAGTTCAGCACTGGGGATCCAGCACGGACCTCACATTTGCAATTAGCCTGACAGCTGAAGAAAAACCCTTCATATTTCGCATTGCCTGCCATTTAATGTACTGTGTTGCGGCAGGCTTTTTGTTTGTTTTTAATACACTAGTGAAGTGGCCCTGAACCAACTACCTAATAATTTGACCACCCCTGAATTTAGAAGAAGTTCAGCTGCAAATCTAGGTCTGAGTTTCGCAGCTCGAGCCCAGGTCTATTCAATAGTAAGGCTGGCAATGTATATGGAGGAAAGTTTAAACACAGGGCCAGATCCTCAGCTGATAATACCCTGTTTCCCCGAAAGTAAGACATCCCCCGAAAATAAGACCTACTTCCAGTTTTGCCTCTCGCTGTAATATAAGGCATCCCCCGAAAATAAGACCTCCCCGATAATAAGGCCACCCCTGAATATAAGGCCCCGAAGCTCCAGGAAAAATAAGACCTCCCCTGAAAATAAGACCTAGCGCATCTTTGGGAGCAAAAATTAATATAAGACACTGTCTTATTTTCGGGGAAACACGGTAAATCAGTCTTCGTGCCATTAGCTTTTATACCAGCTAAGGATCTGATCTATAGACATTAACAAGATCATAAAGGCATCCTACACATCAGCAATCAAAGGAAAAAGACATACGTTACTAGGGTTTGTGCTGACTGCAGCACAAGCTATTGACACAACAAATATGACTGTCACTTGAGCCCCCACTGCATTAGTTCCCACACTTACTACTAAGCAAAAAGACGAACGTTGCTCTAGTAGGATAATTAAAAAACCCACTTTCTTCAGAATATAGATTCCCACAGGCAGAGAGAAATTTTTGGGGTGGGCGTTGCATCTTCGTTTCAGAGCAATGAGCCATGACTAAACTGTCAAAGGTTTACTGATGGCAGCTGGGTACAAGGAGCTTTCAAGATTATTTCAAGCTGATTTTAATAGATTGCACAAGATGGAATGTAATGGAAAGGAATTTCAGAAGACTAAACTGTTGCCTCTTGGAATTTCAAAGAAAAAAAATCAAGTGCTGTTTTCCTATCAATAACACAATGAAGTCGTTTTGGTCATCGTTTTGGTAGTTTTACAGACCTAGCGTGCTCTTCGCACACTGCAACACAAATTAAGTTTTTCCCACAGCAATTAAATAACCCCTACCCGCCCCCCAAAAACCCCAAAACTTAGTACAATCAGGACATTGAATTGGGGTGGGGGTTTTGAGAACCCAGCATCGAACCCCATGAAAGCTCAGTAGTATGAATCGAGGCTTTTAGATGTTAGGTTGAGTAGTGTGGCCAAGTGGATAATACAGCACTGGACTGGGAATCCTGGCTCCACCAGGAACCTGGCTCCCTCGCCCCCATATCTCAGTTTCCCCACCTTTGTAAAGTGCTTGGTGTGCGCTCCTGTGAAAAATAAAAACCTCAGGACACAGGCTCAGATTCTGATCTCAATTGCACCACAAAAATCAGAGTGCTTACAGTTGTAACTTATATCAGACATTCAGGGCTTGTCTATGCAAGGGAATTGGCTGGCATAGCTAAAGCAGAACAACTATTCCACTATAGCTACACCTATGTAAACCCGTCCCCCGCCGCCATGGAGTCTTTAGTCCAGAATAATTACTTCACAAAGCAATCACATTCTGATCTTGCATGTACATCCTGAGTAACTTCAGAAAAGTAATTAGAATTATTCTGGATTCACAGCATTGTAATTCACAGCATGGTTTGCCCCACAAGAAACAATGTTTATGCTCTCCCTAATGGAAACTGTATTATAATATGGTTTCGTCTTGCCCACAAGGATGGGAATCAAAGTTTGTTCTAAGTATGTTACACAACTGGGGTGCAGCCTGGGATCAGATTCACTGCGTGGGTTCCATCTGCAGAAGCCTCAGTGATGGAAAGCCCACCACAGCACAAAATATCTGCAATCGCCACTCCCCTAGGGGACCTGGAATGAGCCAGTGCATTCTTCAAATAGTAGGTGTGTCTGGCTGGAGACGGCGTGTGTCAGGACACCCAAGAGATGTGCTACTACAGTTCACCCCCCAGGCAGCCTATGCTGGAAGTGCTTCTCTAGAGCCCCAGACGGAATGTCAAGCTGCTTCCCATGGAGAAAGCCTCAGTACTGCCACCTGCCTTCCCCTTGGGATGAATCTCCCCACCTTATTACAGGATGAGGGGGTGCAAACTGTGAAGCCCAATTCATCCCCCACAGGAACAGGGGATGGGCCATCCTGATTATCACTACAAACGTTTTTTTTCTCCCGCTGATAATAGCCCAGCTTAATTGATTAGTCTCGTTATAGTTGGTATGGCAACACCCATTTTTTCATGTTCTCTGTGTGTATCTATATCTATCTATCTATCTTCCTACTGTATTTTCCACTGCATGCATCTGATGAAGTGGGTTTTAGCCCACGAAAGCTTATGCCCAAATAAATTTGTTAGTCTCTAAGGTGCCACAAATACTCCTCGTTCTTTTTTTAGAGCCATGGATGCCAAGCAATTGTTACTGGAAGGAAAAGTTGTTTTCACAGAAGGCTGTTTGTCATGGGGCTGGACACCACAGTGAAACAGCTGATTATTGAGCTGTTGCAATGCTTAGAAAGATCTGAACCATTCTGCTTCATGATACTGTATCATAATATAGCAGAGCTCAAGGGAAGAGGCGGAAGGCTGTAAACCCCATTACATTTGAGCTTCAAGAAAAATTACCTCCTCAGGGAAACATGTGAAGTTCTCTTAGAAGAGCTATTCATAGCACTTCAACGCAATAACTACACTGGCATTTTCAGATTAAAGCAGAATCCTGCAGGATAGTGCTAAAATGAGACAACTGTTATAAAGAGACTGTGGGTAATATATTGTAAGTGCTTATGAAGTCACTGTAACCCTTACAATTTTAGGGTCTGATCTTGAAATATGGCGATGCCTCCTGTAAGGTTCTCAGCATCATCAACATGCATTGGTATGGAATTGGGAGTGCCCAGTATTTAGATGGCTCATGACCTAGGTAATCTTACCAAATTTGTTTGTGAGGAAATGAGAAAGTCACACATTTAATCAAATTGAAGATCATCCAAAATGCATTCAAGGGACTGTTGAATCACCACCATGCTATGATCCAGAGGGCCAGTCTAATAAACACAAAATGTAGTGTTACAATTGTCCTATTCTCTAATATGAAGGTGCAACCATTGGAGACTACAGGTCCCAATGTGCAATGATGCATCTTAGAATCATAGATATGTAGGGCTAGAAGGGACCTTAAGACATCAACCAAGTCCAGCCTCCTGTCCTGAGACAGGACCAAGTAAACCTAGACCAACCTCTAATGCTTGTGCAAGCTCTAATTATGGGGATTCCACAATCTCCCTTGGAAGCCTATTGCAGAGGTAAACTACCCTTCTAGTTAAAATGTTTTTCTTAATATTAACCTACATCTCCCTTGCTACAGATTAAGGTCATTACTTCTTGTCTTATCTTCAGTGAGCATGGAGCACAATTGATCACAGTTCTCTTTGTAATAGCCCTTAACATATCTGAAGGCTTATCAGGTCCCCCAAAGTCTTTTTTCCCCTCAAGAATAAGCATGCTGAGTTTTTTAACCTTTTCTCATCGGTTAGGTTTTCTAAACCTTTTGTAATTTTTGTTGCTTTCCTCTGGACTCTCTGATTTGTCCACATGTGTGGCACCTCTTGGTCCAAGCAATATCGCCTCAGTTCAAAATGAATATCTCATATTGATACCTGACCTCTCTATGCATCACTTTTCCTTGTTTAAAATGTCATTCTACTCTGAAGAGTCCAAGATGCTTTCTGCTGCAGTACTAAAAGAAACAAACCTCTTGAGAGGAGGTAGTAAAGGAGTGAATACAGAGTGCAGGTTCACATTGTTTATAATTATCATTATAGCATTTCCGGCGCAAAATGGCCCCATGAAGACCTCTGTATAAAACGCCTATCATCAGATACTATGAATTAGTAAAAATATTTCTGGGCCATGCTCAGTGCTGGCTTATACCGCTTTGAAATCAGCACTAAATTCAGCCCTCTGTTTATTTACAAATCTAAAATAACCCAATATGTTACTGATGTAACTTTACTGGCCCAATCAGTTAGAAATGCAGCCAGAAATAATCTATCCATCAAGAGAGTCCAAGGATCTGCGTCCCTCTTTGGAATGTCTCCATGTCTTTCTGAAATGTCTGATATTTTCTTTCTTATGTCAAACTGCTAATTCTCTTTGCACCCCATCCCACTACCCAAGCCTCCAGTTAACTGTCTGACAGACAGAGCTATGAAGAAGCTGTTATGCTTACTTCTACAGAGATTAGGATAAAGGGGATTAAACGTGCATACCGGAATGACACTTCCCAGGTTCACTTTGGCCAAGTCTTATTTACACGTAAATGGAGGTGTAGACAATGATCAGTGGGTTACACTCTCTTATCCATCAGATCAAATAGAATATTTCAGCAGAGAAATCAAGGAAAGCTCCTCTCCTGTGAGCAAGCACCTCTCACTGCCTACAAACTATCTTGTAATTAAAGTATTAGTTTACTAATTAAGGGGGAAAATATAGAACCCTTGTAATGTTATATCCTAGCCAGTAGCTTCCTGGTAACTTCAAACTGATCATGGTCTCTCACTCCTCTGACCTGCACAAGTACCTACAGAGGCAGCTGCCCAACTCCTGGCAGGAGGGGAAAGGTTTCTCGTGCTATTATACAGCAATCCCCCTTTTGGATTATGGCATGTCCAGTCAGACTCAGCCAGAAGAAAGGCTGGGAAAAAAAATTCTCAGGTTTCTAGTAAAGATGCAAAAAATTCATAGAGAAAAAAGGAAAGAAAGAAAAAGTGGTGGAGTGCTGAATAGAGGTGTGAATCTGTGGAGTGCAAGCTGCAGGCCTGTCTAATGTTCTCCTTTTTTTAGCTGGCAAAAAGAGCATGTGCATTCTGCGTTTCCATTCTACAACGATGGAAAGATTATGTCATCACATTGTAATTTTCTTGACCTTTCAGCTGACAGCAGGAATCCAGCACCAGTATATAGGGGTGTTTTTATTGCCGTATGCTGTATATTACCTGTCAAAAGATAACACATTTTTACACACACACACACACACACACACACACACACACACACACACACACACAGAAACACTCACACCCCTGACACAGCATTTGTGCAGCTGAAAATCTGTAAGTAAATCATTACCAACTGGAAAAAAACTCTGAACCCTAAAATGTGCATTTAACCTTTAAAAACAGTATACAAATGCCTGTGAAAATAAGATAATGTTCCTCGATACATCAGTCTCCCTTTTTAAAGAGGATTCATGAAACGGTTATAAATGTAATTTGACTCTTTGTCATGAGAACAAGAAACTACCCTGGTTGCCAGACTTCCTGATATTTTTAGGCCAGTTACAACTGTATCTCCATGACCTCCGTTAGGGCATATTTTAGGCACAAATATTAACCTTTCCTAGATTATTCCCCGCCCCCAATTTCCACAGGAATCAAATTCTCCAGAAGGATCCAGTAGATGTCCCTGGCTCTTGGTTTTTAGCACAGTTATTATGGCATGTTGAATTCACAGGTGATCTCTTCAACAGGTGGGAGGAAGTGGAAGTGGGGGCTTCCGACACTGCTCCTATAGTCATCTTGGTTGAGTAGTTTCAGAGTGGTAGCCGCCATTCTCTGAAGAGGGCCCAGTGTCTGCTCTGGGTTGATGGAAGGGGCATTGTGTACTTCAGGAGGACAGTAGGAAAGCTTCTGAAGTGCCAGTGCTGTGCTTGATCTGACAGGAGTAACCCTCTGAGATGGAGAGGACACTTACAAAAAGAACGGTGTCAGGAAGCCACACGCTTGAACCCTGATACACGCCCCTACCTCGTGTCATCCTCCTCCCATTCTCTAGCATGTAGTTCTAGAGTCTTAAGGAATGTCTACACTGAAAAGAAAAACCTGCAACACTGGGTCTCAGAGCCCATCTCAACTGACTCAAGCTTGTGGGGCTCAGGCTGCAGGACTAAAAATTGCAATGTAGATGTTTCCTATCAGGCTGGACCCCAAACTCCAACACCTCTCCCTTCCCCCCTCACTGCATTTCAGAGCCCAGGTTCCAGCATGATCAGGAGCATCTACACTGTTTTTAGCCCTGTAGCCTGCATCCCGTGAGCCTGAGTCAATTGACGTGTGCTCTGAGACTTGGTGCTGCAGGTTTTCTTTTGCAGTGTAGACATACCCTCAGGCCACAAAGAAGATATGGAGTGTCCGTCCTGTGATTATTTTATAATCAGTAGGCCCTTAAGAAACCACCACCAACCAATCAACCCAGGCATGTTAACAAAAATCAAATCCAGAGACTAAATGAAAATATGAAGATGATAAACTGCCCTGAGCCAAGAGGCATGGGAAAGTAAACCTAACTGGAAAGACTGGTCTGCTGCAGCGGAAATTAACTGGAATTACCAGTTTGAATGATCCTGCCTCTATCTCTGGGGAAAGGTTAAGAGGGGAATTGGTTTTTGTGATCCCAGAGAATGAGTTGTTGAGACTAAGATTCCAGCAGTGTATAAAGACTGGAAAAAGCTTCTTATGCATGTACTGAGACACAACTACATCAAGAGAATGCTGCAGATGGTAAGTCTTGGATGTTCTGAAATAACAGTCCCACTCACCTGAAAGGATTACAATGGGGCTAAATATAAAGTCAGTGTTGAATATTTATGTTCCTGTGTTTTGGTGTTTTAGGAAGAAAAAAAGGGATTCTTTTAAAATCACTCAGGCAAAAAAATAAATAAATTAGAAATTCTGTTTTATGAAGCTTCAGTACAGTTTAAGGTTCTGACTAAATTTAGGTGGATTGGATGTCTTCTTAAATAGCAATCAGGAATTAAAGAAGAAAAACACCAGGTGTTACAAGACACAATAAGGTCCTTTTCTTCTCTGAAGCTCAGGGACAGTACAAAATAATCTCTGTTGAAAAGATCTGAAAGCATTTATCTTCTATAAGGTTCGACAGACACGTTCAAAATACAGCAGCCTTTTCAGGTAATGGAACAAGAGCCTTTGAGAGAATACTTTTATGCAAAATGGATTAACTGGAAATTCTTCTTTCCTTCTGAGCTGGGAGACTCCTGAAGTAACACTATAACCAGAAAACCAAAAGGAAATTTTAAAAACTAATTACTGTTACTTAAAATATCCCTGATGCTGCATTGAGAGTCTGCTTTCTCTGTAAATTATTGTTAAAAGTTAGTTCCAACAGACTGATTGTCCAGGAGACAGACGTCTTCCCCTCTTTGCAAAGGCTGTAGAGATGAGCTCTTCAGGTGGGCAGGATATGGGGGGAGAGAATTTCACCATCCTAAAAAGTTACACGGTGGCTTTGTGTATCCATGCGTTACATCTAAGTGCTTCAACCATATCATATGGACTAGGCAAGAGAGCGACAGGCTTGTACTGAAGAGTCACATCCTAAAGACACTTGGCGATTAGGAGGAGGAAGAGGAATAAGATGACAAAAGATGGAGCTGAGAAGAAGAAAGAAGAAATGGTCGTTCCCTCACCCCCAAAAAGTCTCCTAAAATGTCTGTAAAACAAGACACCCTGAAAAGAGAGTACACACCTACCACATTTCAGCTGTTTTTCTGTATTTTTTTCTTTACCCTTCTCACAACCCTCCATCTCCTTTTCCTCTTTCCTTGTCATCTTCCTTGCCTTACTTTTTTCCTGTAGTCCACCCCCCATTCATCTTCCTCTTTTTCCTCCTGTTTTTGTATTGAACCTCTTCCTGTTGACTTCTCCCTTTCAGCAAGCTGCCTTTTCAACCTAGCATCCCCTGTATTATTGTTTATTTACACTATACTGCCCAAAGGTCCCCCAATTAGGATTGGGGCCCCACGGAGCCAGGCACTACACAAATCACAGATGAAGACTCACTCCAAATGTTTGGGTTTGGTCATTTTTAAGTTTAAACTCCAATGTCTGCCAGCATGTCCAATGAAATTTGACTTCTTCATCCTGATTTCTGCTCCCTGTTTCAGCAGGGGATCAGACTGGAGAGCTCTCCAATGAGGTCAGCAGCAGTTCTTGTCACAGATCGGTTCAGGCAGCGCAAAGAGGCAAGGTGAGCCCAGATGCAAGCCTAATGGGCATGCACCACTGAGTTGCATGCTTGGCAAGGCCTGTTTGAATTACTGGTGAACAGGTCACTCAAGTTCCACCATGGAGGAATATTGAACCATGCCAAGCCTCTTTGAAAACTGACTCCTCACAGCAGTACTTCAAATCCCTCAGCATACTGAGAGTTCCACAGAGGAAGAGCAGAAAGCCACTTGCAAGCACGATTTCCCATGTACCACATTCTTACACTGTAATCTCAAACCTCCAGCATAGCTGCTCTTCTCACCTGGTACCTCAAGCAACATCCCAAATGCTCTATTCTAGCAATATTTATTTTTCTTCCCATTTAAACCTATTTAACCCACTTCTGGGATGAAAATAGAGGCAATACTTGGTCCTGGTTCTGAACTACAATAAGGCTTCACAAAGTAGTCAGCTAATTTTTCTAGTGGCCTCCTACCCTGATTGTATGTGTAACTAGTTCATTTGCTTGTTTACACACACATCTGTCCCAATCTGCTCCCACTGAAGTAATGGCAAAAATCCCTTTGATTTAAATAAGATTGAGATCAGAACCTAAATTGTAATAAAGTATTTCAGTAAAAACAAAGTACAGGAAAGTAAGCAGTGTAAAAACAAACCCAAGAAATGTTGCCGCAGGGGAAACTGAATAATTTAGGATAGCTGGAGTACACATGGCCTTGTGTCAGTGGCTAGATTAGCTAATGGCAAAAGAACAGGACACAGCTTCATGACTTAGTTGCAAAGGTACCCACCCTTGGAAAAATGTATTACATGGGGCAGAAGGGTGGTGTCTTAAAATATTTTCCATGTACCGTTACACTTGCAGACATAGTTTTTGCTGCCATACTAGTAGGAAGCTATTGCCACCTGCCCACAGTATAAGGATCCATATTTTTTAGCTAACTCAATTTTCTGGCTGGTGCTGGGATATAAAGAGAAACATTTTAAAAAATGGTTAAGTATTACTGGAATCTAGTTTGGCTAGATCTCCTGTCTCAGGTTTAAGAGTGGTTTCATCAAGAATGGATACAGCAAACCACTTCAGGATGAGGGATTTTTGTCATGTAGCTAGGACCTAAGAAAAGGCTTTTCTCCATATGTTACAGAATAGAATCCCCGTCCCCAAATGCTCTCTTTTATGAGATATGCTTCTACTGAACACTCTTGTGGTGTGTGTGGGGGGATTTAATGCTTTGTTTTTGATGAAGAAAATAGTGGTGGCATCAGCTCATGCTGCTAATTGTTGCCTTTTAAAGAAGCGTAACCTTGCAAAGTTATTTGTGCTGGAATGGCAATTGTTGCATCTAATAGTTACAGTTGAAAAAAAGCCAAATTAAGTTTTAGCAGGCAGAATTGTTGACTGGATCACGGTTTAAAATCTTCCTAAACGTGGTCTGACATAATACACTGTGAAGACCTCAGAATCAAGACAGGGCATGTAAGGGCTTGCATGTCAATGCTCCTCAGGTTAAGGGCTCCCTAAGCATACCAGACTGCATATGATCCAGCTCTGAAAAACCCATTACACTCAACCTGTCAATGACCTGTGGATAATGGGTGTGTGTCATACACGTCCATTGAGACTGGAATAGGTTCAGTGAAAATTATAATGGAAGCACTCTTAATTCTAGAAGCAGTCTTCCTAGAAGATTATACCTATTCATCCCGATCGACTTTACTACTTTGTACTTAGTAGCAGCAGCTGTAGCTGTGGTTCTACTCTGAAGAGAGACTACACAGAATAAACATCTTAAGTCTGCTCTAAATGTGTATTCAGAGTCATTTTCAGTGACAATCAGTTTTTGGTCTTTATTCTTTGATGGTACAGAGCTATAAGATCATCAAAGCATCACGTCTCATCATTGCATATCATTGGGTATCAACAGAATTGTTAATTAAAGCCAACATTGTCAAATCTGGGCACCTAAAGTTAAGCTCCTAAATGCGTATTTTGGCACCCCAACAGAAGCAGCCTTGTTTTAAGAGGTGCTGGGCAACCTCTGCTTCCACTCAAGTCATTGAGACTGCAGGCACATACTGCTTTTGATATTCACACCATTAGGATTTTGGCCTCTAGGCTAGAACAAATTCTAGCCTCAGATCCCCCTGGACAAATGGAAAAAGGATTTCTTACTGACAGCAATGAGACAAGAAGACAAGCAACAAGAGGAGCGTGGCTTAACTTTCAGAATATAGGCTGCATTTAGAGGGTCAGCAATTAAACAAAAGACATCTTTTTGTTTGTCAGCTGATTACATTTGATATGGTGTTAAGGCACGGCAAATATGGAACCCCTGTAGGCCACTTTTAGTGTCATTTTTTAAAGCTGAACCACACTTTAAAGTAGCAAGACCATTTGTTATCATGCTCTGATTTTACATACTCCTAACTTCCAGAAATACTCTGAGATTCTCTAGGCTTGGTCTCTGTCTAAAGGCAGTTATTTTTAAATTAGAAAAAAGTCCCTGAAAAAATTTCAGCTACCATTGTTCCAGGTAACATGAATATTGCAATAATTGAAAGCCATTAGGGACACCGTTTTCTTCTTTACCCAAACAGAAAAGTTACGTGTGCATTTTGTGTACAATAAGTTTCACTGTTTTCACCCTGTACAGCCAATTAGTAATATTTTCTATTCCTCTTTCCCCTGTTTAGTATACAGGATGAAGTCAAATTACCATTGCCCAAGCAAAATTAACATTTGGAATTTCCTTACTTCAGGCATTGATCTCACAACCTTAACTTTGTCTTGATGATTTTATTTATTTATTTTGCAATACATGTACAGAGAGAGAGAGAGAGAGAGAGAGAGAGAAAGAGAGAGAGTGCACGCAAGCAATTGCGCTGTGAGTCTGAAAAATTTGCCAGATGCCTCACATAAGATATCTGCACTTAGATAATCTCAGTATTTGTTGTATTCTAGGTATTTCCTATATGTAATATAGGGAAATATGAGGAAATACTGCAGTTGTTGAGCTGATGTTATCTATTAGGTACAATTGGCAAGCATTCCCATTTCATCACAGTGTTGTTGTTTTCTTTATATATAATATATAAAGCTTTTTTCAGTTTCTTAAATTTGTATTCTAAACAATGTAGGCTTTAGCATGAGCAATTGTTTCTGGATTTGTGATCTCTATCTGCCACTCTCCTCATCTGTTTAACTTTTACCTTCCCAGGGATACAAGTGTTCCATTAGCTTATAAATGCCACTGTCAATCTGAAATCATGTTGCTAGACACTAAAGGTGAGGTAAGAGACAATTGTGACTGGCTCATAAAAATGCTATTCCTCTCCTGGTTCGGAATTTACATTGATTCTACTATAGCCTAGCCAACTGTTCTAAAAACGGTTTGGTTTTGTTTCTAAACCACTCAAGCCTTCGTGCTTAGACAAGAGGTTCTGGGGAGAATGCAATGATATCACATGACTAGAAGGCAGCTGGATAACTAACTATTACTAACTGATTCATTGCTATGACCATACCCTTAGAATCCCATATTTTGGGATGCCAATATCTTTTCAGTAAACAAAAATGTAACAATAATACAAAATCCTTCAAATCCAGGAACAAGTCACTGGAATGTTCAAGTTCCAAATCAAGGAACCAAAAGCCACTGCCAAGAATCTAACAAACTCTCCTACGAGAATCACCTCCTGCTGGCAGCCCATCATCTTCTAAGCAGCCACTTCATACGCCTATAAGAAATGGATCCAAAAGAAACAAATCTCTTCCACAAAAGTAACTACTATGGCATCAGTCCTGCATCCAGTAATGTAGCCCGGGTCTGCACTACCAATTTATGTCGGTATAACTACTGGAAAATCCACATCTCTGAGCGACAGTTGTACCGACCGAACTCCCCGTGTAGACAGTGCTATGTTGGTGGGAGGGCTGCTCCCGTCAACAGCTATCGTCTCTTGGGAAGGTGGAATACCTATGCTGATGGGAGAAGCTCTCCTAGCGGCATAGGTAGTGTCTTCACTAAGCTCTACAGCAATGCAGCTGCAGCACTGTAAGCGTACACAAGCCCTCAGACCCCTATTGACTTCATGGAGGATCAGGACCTAAAGGTTAGATTTTCAGAAGTGCTTAGTTCTTGAAAACTTCAACTTTCATTATCCCAGATGAATACAGGACCCATAACATTTCTCTATGCTGTTTACAAAAGGCAAATGTGGAGCATTTACAATTATGCTCACTGTATTTGTGCATATACAAAACATGGTAGAAGACAGTCCCTGCCCCTGTGTCTAGAATAATGGAGTCCTGGTCCCTGGATGTGGCCTCTAGATGCTACTGTAATTACAATTATAATATAGCACCACAGATGTGCATGGGACCTTGCAAAATATAAAGCTAAGTCCCAGAAGAAGGGAATGTAAGGTCGCAAGTGATAACAAGAGATAATGCTGAGAGTTCCAACAAATAAAGACCATATGATTTGTTTTTAAAATTCTCTTTTGATTTTGAGAGACTAAGATAAGTACAAGAGCAGAAGGAGATGCTAGTAAAAGGAGAGATGCGTACTGGATATTACACACATCTCTACTGCACTACACAGATGAACATGCATTTTCTGTTAGATGCCCATCTATGCATTTAAAATAATGGCAAAGAACAAAAGTGTGTCAGGAAAAGGTTATAGGTAAGAGAAAGTCTAGTTGTGTTTGCGGGAAGTCTGGGAGAGCTCTCTTGGTAGTCATTTAGCAAGACGCCTTTAGAATGTCTAGACTGTGAAATCCCATTCCTGTGGTTCCTTCAGAGTTGCTGTTTAAATATTTTCTTTAACCACATCCCAGAGGAGTAGGTCCTTTAGAGAGTCTGGAGAATCCCCACCTTCATCTCACCACTTAAGTTTAATCCTTCCAGCAAAAGAAAAGGGAGCTCTTCACCGCCAGGGTGTCTGAGCCTTCCCAAAAGTGTGGGGGAGGGCAGGGGGGCAGAGGGCCCCCACTCCCTGAGGTCCTGCCCCAAGGCCCCACCCCCAGCCAAACCAGAAGCTGGGAGCAGGGCCAGGGAGCTCGCTCACCTGGGGCAGGAGCACAGGTGGAGGGACCCAGGCTCCCCATGTAGCTCTTCCCAACCCAGCCATGATAAGAGCCGTGCAGGCAGCCGTGGTGGACCCTCCACCTGCCCATGGTGCAGAGGGCCCGAGGAGAGCAGCCCCTGGCCCGTGTCTGCACCCCCCGACTCCCACCCAGGGCAGGTGGAAGCTCCGTGCCGCGGCTCCCCCTAGCTGCCCGTGCAGCTCTTACCATGGCTGGGCAGTGGCTCTGAGTCCCGGGTCCCCCCGCCCCCCGCCCCCCCCCCCCCAGCCAGACCCAGGTCGGGGAGAGCCGTGCGGGCAGCTGTGGGAGCCAGCGCAGACCCTCCACTTCCACCTGCCCTGGGCCAGGCAGGGAGCCTGAGGGGTGGGGACACAGGCCGGGGGCTGATCTCAGCCCCTCTCCCCCGCACCGCAGGCAGGTGGAGGGTCCATGCAGCTCCCACAAACTGGACAGGCTCCCCAGCTGGGCTCCACAGAGGCCTGGCAAAAAGTGGGAGGACCATAGCCCCCATGGCCCCCCCTCTTCTGGCACCACTGTTTCACAGCCCATCAATGTTAGTCCTTAATTCTTCAGAGGGGGGTTACTCTGATTAAGGATAATTACTCCCTTAGACATCCAGGGCACTTCAGCTGCTCCAAAGCTTGTTGCCTTCACAGGGCTCCCAACTGCTGGGACTTGGGCTAAAAGTTTCCAAAGTGATTAGTGATTCTGAGTGCCCAACGTGAGACACTTGGATGGGGCCTAATTTCAAGGAAAGTGCTGAGGATCTGCCCTCTGAAAATCAGGCCCTTTAGAGGGGTCTCATGTTGGTATCCCCAAACACTAACCACTTTAAAAAAAAAATCTTTGGTTGAAAGTCTGTGTTGGACCTTGGGGAGGGGGTTATGGTGGCTTTGAGCCACTTTTGGCCCCTCCCAATCCTTGGCTATTTTGGAACTGGAGAGGCCCCCGATGCAATTTAAATAGACCTGGGGGCATGTCTAAGTTACAGTAGCCTCCCTGGGGAAGCCGTATGGACTATAGCACTGCCCAGAATCTCCTCAGCACTGCGTGATATGCGCCTATCCCAGCACATCCCCTATGCTGGGGCTTGCAAAAGGCTCCTTGAGAGTCAACCTTATGTAGGGTTACCATCCGTCCGGGTTTCCCCGGACATGTCCGGCTTTTTTAGCTTTAAATGGCCGTCCGGGGGGGATTTCTAATAAGGTAGAAATGTCCGGGATTTCCCCCTT
>NW_020664439.1:35992967-36012688 GCF_002925995.2 Terrapene triunguis
AGGGATTTTGAGGCTCCTATACACCACTCTGGAAGTGGGGAAGTGAATCCAGATTTCCCTTATGACATGTCAGAGCACCAGAACTGGGCTCGCCTCGTTTTCACTAAAGATAGGTTCTAGCAGAAAGATTAGGTTAAGATTTCAATCACCCCAAAGTTTGGGGATGTTTGATCTAGGTCTTTGGGTTGGTGCCATCTGGTTTTCACACTTAAATATTTCATAGCTGGAAGAAACATTGTTTTAGTCATTCGGACTTGGATTTACCACACTTGCATCTTAGCTGATGCTGGAGGGATCACAGAGCAGCTCACTCTCCCCCATCCATTTTTTAACCTAATTACTTCCATCTCACTCCACCCCCATTTTAGATTATTTGAAATTTAAAAAGTTTGAAACAAATAAATCCAGGCTGGAACTATATAGTGGGAGTTACCAATGCAGCAGAGGTTAAAAATAGGTTTAAAACCAGCTAATGTCAGCATGAAAGTGAGGGAAAGGACATAATGACAGTGCTAATTATTACATTCTCTTGTTTTGCTCTTCTGAAGAGCAACAATTAAATCTCTAGTTAGGCTTAAAATGAAAAAGTAAACGTTTTGCACCTGCAAAACAGATTCTTTTACATCGGGGAATTTCAGATCCAGTAAGAACCTTATTCATTCCAGCCCAGAGAACAAAATATGTCTCAATGGAAGAGCATTCTCTTCATTTCAACAGTCCATTGTAGTATTTTGGTACCAACTCAGGAAAGAAAAGAGAAAAAGATTAATCAAAGCCTTCAATTTTTCCTTTAAAAAATTTTCCTTTAAAAAATTTAAGTAGGGCTCGCCATTACCTACATAGGCATTGTCACACATCATCACACTTTGCAATGCCCAATAATGCCCAGCACTGTGATAAAAGCATTGAATTTATGAGAGTTTGGAGTATATGCTGAATGCAAGATCAAGCACTATATGGGATATTCTTAGATGAGGGGAACTGTGTTCCCATAACGCCATTTAAAAATATATCTGGGAACATGTTTCTGGAGGAAAGTGTAAAGTGAAAGATGGATAATCATGGATAAAACTAGACCTACTGAGCCAAATTCTGCCTTCCGATAGACATCTGGCAACTTGTCTTCAATAGGAGTTTCACACGTATGTAGTCTGATGGAAAAATTTGGCCCATATGACTATAAATAATTTTAGTGCTATTCCAAAGCTGACAGATAGAAGTCTTCCCATTGATTTCAATGGGCTTCAGCCCTTAATCTGTAGATCTCAAAACTCTTTACAAAGGTGGAACCCGGTATACAAATGGAGAAAGTGTGAGGCAAGGAAGGAAGGTAGTTTGCACAAGATAACACAAGTCTATGCTAGAATTGGGAACAGAACACACAGGATTCAGTTCCTAGCACTATGCTGCCTCATGGGAGTTGTGAGGAGAGGCAGAATGAAGCCTTTTGTCTTTTTGGGAGTTGTGTATGTTTCACAGAAATCACATTTTTCTTCTCCATTTTTGAATTTTTTTCCCAGTATTTTCTATTCCCCTTCCCTTTTCATCTGTGAGTGCATGTACATTTTTAGACTGTAAACTGTTAGGGGCAGGAACTGTCTTTTTGCACATCTGTATAGCACCCAGCACAATCGGAAAAGATCCTGATTTGCAAACTGAGCGCTACATCAACACAAATAAGCAGAGGAGGATCATTAATTTAAAAAAAAAATTGAAGAAAGAAAGAACCTTCCAAGTTAATACCTACAGTAATAGAATCACTATCCTGCTAGACCAATCTTGGTGCCTATCCAAGGCGGTCAGGCATCTGTTTAAATATTTTGAGGCAGGGTGACACAAATAAGTGAGCAGTAAGTAACAGGGCAACTTCTTTACCATACAAGATGGCAGCCGTTTATAATTTACTCTTGATTTTACAGTTCAAAAGAACTTCATATGACTTGTCAGTTCGGGAATAAATGAATGAATGATCAGTCTCAACATAAGCTCACTGTGCAATACAGCTCTCTCTATAGACCTCTGCTACTGTCTTCCTAATGGAGCAAAATGATGTGATAAAGTCCTCTTAAGGTACTTCATCACAGCAATAATGTGACAGAAGATAAGACAAATACCAGAAGCGCACCCTTGAGTTTACTTTTTAAGTCGTAACTTTATACTCAGCCCCAGCAGTCAAAAGATAAAGATGGTGTATTTTCAGCTGCATGTCATGCATAGCCCTATTCAATAGGAAAGCCTCACATTCCTCATGTCAAGAAGAAATTTTTGCAGTTACCACTTAGTTAGAACTGCTACTGAGCTGCACCAGAGGAACAGGAAAAAAGGTATCCCCTGGAGAGGAGTGAAAAAATTAAACATTTTCCTCTCTCTGCTCTTTGACAGCAACAGAGAAGCACTTAGTGTGTCTTTCACAATTTTGTGTGCTACCACATGTTGTAAGTGTGACTTAAAATAAGGGTTAATAGCTACTGTTTTATCTCTCTAACTTGATATCCAAGTGCCTAAGAAATATTAGTGAATAGCTCCTCACAATGCCGCTGTAAGGTAGAAAAGTACTATTATCCTCATTAGACAAATGAGGAACTGAGGCACAGAGCATTTAAGTAACTTGCCTGAGGCCACACAGGAAGTCTGTGCCAGAGCTAGGACTTGAACCCAGTTCTCCTGAGTCACAGTCTAGTGCAGGGGTCGGCAACTTTTCAGAAGTGGTGTGCCGAGTCTTCATTTATTCACTCTAATTTAAGGTTTCGTGTGCCAGTAATACATTTTAACGTTTTTAGAAGGTCTCTTTCTACAAGTCTGTAATATATAGCCAAACTATTGTTGTATGTAAAGTAAATAAGGTTTTTAAAATGTTTAAGAAGCTTCATTTAAAATTAAATTAAAATGCAGAGCCCCCCAGACCAGTGGCCAGGACCTGGGCAGTGTGAGAGCCACTGAAAATCAGCTTGCGTGCCGCCTTCGGCACACGTGCCATAGGTTGCCTACCCCTGGTCTAGTGTTTTAACCATAAGACTGTCCTTCACCCCAGACAGCAACGCACGGTGACAGAAACACATCAGGTTCAAGTGTTCTTTTAAACTGATGGTGCTTGGACAGACAATAGGTTTTGAACCACAGACCTTTAACACTACACTTAAGGTAAAGATCTCTGCTACTTAGGACTCAGAAAGCTACCTTTACCACTGAGCTAAGAGAGACTCAGTCCATTAGCTTCAAGCAGTAGCAGACTGGAATAGCCACCACAGTGCAACAATGATTCATTGCACCCAGAGCCGGTTACACTCATGTGAAAAAAGGGAGGGCTGGGAGATTTCAATATTTTGTTTTCTGTGTTTAAACCCAATTGCAACGGTACTGTACTAGGCCAGGAGAGCCAGAAAGGGACTATAAAGGAGAAAGTGAAACTGACCCAGACCTGGTCTACACCTAAAAATTAGATTGACTGAACGACATTGCTTAGGACTGTGAAAAATTCTGTACCTTATACATAGTTAGGTCTACCGAATCCTCGTTGTAGATGCAAGTAGGTCACTGAAATAATTCTTCCGTTCCTCTCGGAAAGGTGGATTACCTACATCAACGGAAAAACCCCTCCCCTCTCCATAGGGAGCACCTACACTATGGCATTACAGCTGCACAGTTACAGGGCTGTAGTTATGCCACTGGAGTGTATGCAGGCCCCCAGTCTGGTTTCACTGTCCACGCTGAGCGAAGTGCAAAAAGTAAACAAACATCATGAAGAGCCAGATGGTGCCACCTTTACAAGTGCCAAGTAGAATCTTACACCACTGTTCTGTTCCATACACGGTCCCATATTGCCCTTATCATCATAGGGCATCATGGGGCGCCTTCCAATAGTAGTCTCAGTGCAGTTAAAGGTGGCAGAATCTGTCCCTAAAAGATGAAAAGGTAGATTTTTACATTTGCTCAGTTTAAATAAACCAATGGAATACTACACACTTGTAAAAAATCTGATTTGTATCTTGTCAGGGACCCTCTAATACACATGAAACACTTTTCTCATACCTTACGGATGTACAGCAGAAAGCTTACCAACCTCTACTGTCAGTTATCAACTGCAGGTAGAATATTGTTACACTCCCATAGGGTTAGAAGTAAAAACAATGCTTGGAAAACAGTTTCCTGCAGATCTTCAAAGCAAAGTCTCAAAGCTATCTTATGTTCTGGTTTTCTTGAAATAATGAACCCACTGACATGCGTGGTTGATCCAACAGTCTCAGTGTTAGGAGAAATCCCAAACAGCTGAGATGCAAACTGACTAAATCAAAGCTGGCAGGCAGCCAGCATTGTCAATAAAAGGTCAACAACATGTTTCATGAATTAGAAATCTTCAATTTACTTCTAGAGTAGAAAGATTAAAACAAGGCTATTATGCAAGTGCCGTCTCCAGCACTGTTTTTTTTTGGCGGGGGGACTTCAATGTAAAGGGATGATCATGCAAGACAGAGAAATATTTTTGATCTCTCTCTAACTGGAGTGAATGTTCTGTTTTGTAATTCTGCTTATTTTCTAGATTTGATTTGCCAAAATAGTGGGGATATTTATTTTCAGGCTTATAAATAATATTTCAGGGTGTATGTAGAAAAAATTATAATTAACACCAAACTGTCGTTGGCCACTGTCAATACAAAAGGATAAGGAATTGTAATCGTGATGTCTATTAAATGTAGCAGTGCTAGTAGCTAAAGAATTTAGGTAGTTAAATCTCTCATCTTGCAATCTGATCCACCTAGGCTTAACTATTTGCCATCACAGATCAGATTGCAAGATTGGAGCCTTAGTGGAAAAGCCATCTTGCATCACAGCTCTTAGTGCACACAGTTAAGTTCTTAAATTTAGTTATGGTGATCATGTTAAAACAACACTTTCTGGTCCTTGATTTGGTCAGAATCACATCTGCTGACTTCACTGACAAAAAACACAAATTTTCTGCTTTTTACTCCTGATTGCCCTGCAGAGATGATACAGCTGGAGGAGAGTGATTTGAATTCTATTCTAGCTCATGCATCATTGGCTAGAATGTTAACTAAGGGCCAGAATGGGCCTGTACAGGGCAGTGGGGAGCGGGAATGTATAAGGGCCAGGAAACTGGTCAGTATTCCCTTAGTGGAGCTTTCTCCACATTCTTCCGTTGGGGAGGTGGAAGTAGATTGGAAACTCTTTGGAGCAGGGACGGTCTTTTAGTTCTGTGATTTTACAGCGCCTTGCACAATGGGGTCCTGGTACATGACTGGGATTGTGAGGTGCACTGCAAATAAATGAATAAATAAATAAAATAGAAATTAGGCATTAAAAATTTAATATTTGGTTAAAAACAGTCCACATTGCTCTTTGCTTTGAATGTTCCAGAAGAAGAAAGAAATGGAAAGGCAGTGTCAATACTGGGAATCTCTGAGGTATAATCCTGGCTCCGGTATTGAAGTCCCTGTGCCTCAGCAGGTCACTCGTAGCATCTCGGTGTTAAAGTTCTCCATATGTAAAATGACACTATGCAGTAGAGGGACCCCTGCGTGCTTCAGTTAGTTAATATCAGTACAGTGCTGAAGATGTTAAGTAGCATTAAGGAACCTCCAGGCTTAAAAATCTACTTGACAGTTGCAGGGTTGGTGGAACTTCTGTTTTCAAGCTTCCTTCCTGCTCAATCAGTCTGTTGCAGTTCCTCCAGTACTTCCAGACACTTCACTGTGGCTCGAATGGAAAATGGAACATTTTGCTCAGTCCAAGAAGCAGGAAGCCTGTCTCACAGTAAACAAGCTGCGTAGCACTCTGGTTTACACTCCCTCTGCTCTTCCTAAGGTGGTGTTCCAGTGTCCAGGAGCTCCCACAGAGAAAAACGCCTCTGTATGCAAAACACCTAGTTTTGTAGTAGCTTAACAGGCACAATCTAGCCCTAAATATTAAATTAACCCTGTACAGAAGCAGGATGGATACCTGTTCAGTTTCTTCTGGCAAGCTCCCCAGCAGTCAATGTCACAAGTGACATCTATTTGAAGCAAGATAGGAACAGAGGAATTGCCAGACTGGATCAGACCAGCACCAGATGCTTCAGAGGCGAGTATAAGAACCCTGTAGTAGGCAGACGGGAAACAGTCTATCCCCCTCCACCCTCCCCCAGGTCTCATTGTGATCTCCAGTAGTTAGGGATTTGCTTAAATCCTGACGCACGAAATTTAATATCCCTTCCAAAAATTTTGTTTGTTATTCATTATGATACCTCTGGATATTCTTTATATCCATATAACTATCCAATCCCTTTTTGAATCTTAAATTCTTAGCACCTCAAGATGGCTGCTGACAGAACGCGGCTCAGAAAAGTCAGCTGCAGTCAAGAAACCAGAGACCTGATCCTGCAAGATGCTGAAGCCCCTGAACTCAGCAGTTCAGAGAACGGAGGCCATCATTTTCAGATACACAATTTATCTACACGGAGTTCCACTTGCTAAATGAGCTCTGAGATGGCAGAGCTGGGCAAAATGGAGGCTAGTTCACTTAAAACTCAGCTGCTATTCTGCATTCCCAGGTTCGCCATACTAATTTGTATATGACAATTATTTTTTTCTGTGCATCTGCACATTAAAATTGACACATAAGAGTTTTATACAGTGGGTGTATTTTGTAAATATTAGCAATCCTTGTTAAGCTTTATTGTTATACATACAGTTGTTCTAGAGTCTATCAAGCCCATGGAAGTCACATCACGGGGAAGGCATAAACTTTTTTTTAAAGCATAATCAGTCTAGTATTCATGTAAATAGGCAGGCTGATGACCCTGGAGACCGAAGCAGTCTCTTTATGCACAATAATGGCACAGCATGGGCAGCGGCGACACCGGTAGCAACAGCACACACGTCTCCACACTGCCCTGACCGTGGGGATCACCTATGAGCTGGGAGGCCCACTTCTAGAAGTGAGGTGAGATACAACTTCAGAGAGAAGGTGGAGGTGCATTCTTACCTACACAGGGCCAATTTCTCTGATGGTGTAAAGGGACAAGAACTCCTTTGGCGTCGCTGAAGTTGTTCCCTTTACACCAACAGAGCCTGGCTTACAGTCGGAGAACTGGTGGCATCCGCTGCCTCCAAATGTTACTTCACTTCCCATATTATTGGGTTGGTTTGTTTGTTTTCAACCAATGTTTTGCTGAGAGCAAAGTGAAAGATATGCAACACACAGAGATCCTTCCTGGTAATATCCAAACCAGATATCAACTTTACTCTCTTTCACATGGCTCCTGAAGACTATCAGCACACAGTTACTGTGGGTCACCCACAGATGGTGGTGACCCAGCCAGCAACAGAACGTGTCACTTATCACTTAACAGTTTGGGTACGATTTTCATGTCGCACAGGGGTGTGAAAAAACACCCCTCTGAGCAACGTAAGTTACACCAACAGCTGTGCCGGTGTGGACAGCACTATGTCAGTGGGAGACACTGTCCCGTTGACAAAGCTACCGCCACTAGTTGGAAGTTGTTTAATTACATCAATAGGAGAGCTCTCTCCCGTCGGCATGGAGAGGCTACATGAGCAATCTTATAGCAGTACAGCTGCATCGGTACAACTGTAAGCTTGCTAGTGTAGACATGGACCTGACGCGGGTGCTTTTGAAGGTTTTATCTGTCCTGTCTACTGGCACCCAATAGTAAGATTCCACCACATTACAGTTAGTTCATTGTTCTCTTGTACCTAGAGGTGGATTAAAATCTTCAAGGGGACCGAGAACTACCAAAATGTCAACACCTTATTACATGTAATATTTGAATTTTAAGAGGTACCCTCAAGGCTGGTAAGTCTAAAATTATACCTGTCAACTTTGGTTTGATTTGCTGGCACACGTGCATATCACACCATCCCTCTGTTCTGTCTACTGTTTACAATAAGTAGTAGGATGGCAATCTGCAAGACATCTTGTCCTATCTCAGTAGGACGTGAGCATGCATATTGCACTTACTATATTCTCTGCCTACTTGCTCATTTCTTGAGAGTAGGCAGTGCAGTGAAGTTTACAAGAGCAGGCTTCTTTTAATTTATGATGCCATATGAGAATTCATCTTTTCACTATATCCAATCAGTGACATTTGTCAACTGACTTCCACCAGGGCCTACTGTGATTGTATATGCACATAAGTAAGTATATACATGTTCTGTATGTTAGAGAAATATCACAAGAATGTATGTGCAATGCTTATTTTAGCTCGATACAGAGATTGTTACTATAAATACTTAAGATGTAGAAATACAGAAAAGTGGAAGCAGTATAAAGTCATATACACAGGGGTCATATCACATGTAACACTAGGGTATTGCAGTCTCATGAACAATCTCTATACGCTATGGAAGAAATGTGGCTCATTAGGGTTTTTGGTAGTAGTCAATAATCCATGTTTTAACGGAAACTTTCTACAACCAACCACTGTATTTTTGTTTTCAGTGACATTTTTATGAGGCTTCCTTCTGAACAGCAGAAACAATGGCAAAAAGGTGCGTAGAGGGAACTTCCGTCATTTCAGTGGCATCAATAAATCCTCAGCCAAAGCCGAGCTCAGCGCTGGAACGTACAAAGGTCTTTAGTTGCTCTTTAAACGCTGACAGTATGGTCCAGCAATAATAATGCTGCTGCTGCTATGCAGCCATAAGCAGGAGTTCTGCATCAAAGTATTTGCAGGTTGTTGTAACTCTCTTACAGTCCTGGGCTTACCCACAGAGAAAATGGATTAAGTTTATAAAAATCAGTTTACAGTTGAAATGACAGACGTTACAACTTTGTTACAGTATTCTTCTCTAGGCCTGTTTTGGCTCCCAGACAGAAGCTTTTTATCAGCACTACTCTTTTACAAAACACATACAATTATTGACCCCATTATAAATTTATACCATAAGAAAATTATTTCTAAAGAAGACGACCACTATTTAACTTTGCAGGAAAAAGAAGCAGCAGAAGAATAATTTAACATTTCAACTAAATACAAAAAAAACCTGTATTAAACAACCAGCCACAGAAGTGGGGAGAGGGAAGAAATTCATTGTCCTAATAGAGGTTGATCTTCAATTCAAAGGTCAAACAGGAGTATTTTAGAAACCACATGGTACAATTTAAAGTGGTTTCTTAAGATAGGGTTTGAGCTTCAGTGGGGGGTTTCACTCTATTAAAGATCCATAGTGGGGGGGGGGTTGCAATGAAATATTTATATGAAATTTAAAGTGAATGAAGTTGTAAGTCCCAGCAATTAAGACATAAAGTTAAAGCAAGTGAGATATACTTTCTATGCATTTAGGGTAAAGGACTGGGGATGCCGATGAGAAATAGTAGGAAGTGTCAGGCATTTGGAATCATTCTCAAACACAGTTTAGGATGAAATAACTGAGAAGTAGAGCTTCAATTAAATGCATCAGCAATCCTAGATCACCCCAGCAGTGTCCCAATGAGCCAGATTCTGAGCTGTTTTACCAAGGAGTGGTGCCAGATTTTCACCAGCATACCCAGGATGCAAGTCTAGCCCTATGCGTAGACACATACTTTTCTGAAGCATATACTCTATAACTAGATATCAAATAAGAAAAAAATAAGAATTCTTCAAAACTATGAAGCAAAATATGGTACTTTACCAAAATATAAAATCTGAAACTATAGTACCATGGGACTGTCATTTGTGAATGGACAGAGTGCCACTTAAAAGACGTGGGGGGTGTGATCTAGGAACAAAAATTCCTAGCTCCCTATCATGTATTATGAGTTCTAATCCTAGCCTCTGAATTAATTCATTCTGTCATTTTAGCCAGTTAACCTCACTACCTCAAATTCCCATCTGTAAATGGGGCTAATATTTACTGACTTACCTCACAAGGAGGGTGTGGGTGGGTTGTGAGGATTAGTTAACATTTGTCACTCACTTAGAAGATGGAAAGTGCTCAGTGTTCATATCTGGAAAGCAAACCCTTGGTATGCAGAGATTGGAATTAGTCTAGCTACTCCAGCAACTAAAAGTAGATCTGGCATCTCTGTTGTGAAATACAGTGTTCCTGTTCGGAGTGGATGGGGAGAGCTCTTACTCTTTGCTGGCATCGCTGCATTGTAAAAATAGCCAATGTGTTTTTAAAGATAGAATATGCAAAGGATAGATTTGCATGCACACTGGTATTCTCTTTTTAGAGTGCTTCACAGATCACCTCCAGCTAAATTCACCATGCTCCTACCGCAGTAATCTATTATCCTCTCATTCTCTTTTTACATCCCCTGAGGAAACAGTGTGAGGCTGAGTAATGTGGGCTCTAATAGAATATTACATATTGTAATTAGTGTAACAAAAGGTATCTGGATCAGACCTAACCCTTTCCTTAAAAGGAATATTCAAGGAAGATCACAGGGCTGTACTCCTGGCTGAATAATATCCCCCAAAACAATAATTAAGCTTTAAGATTTTAAAACCTGACCCTACTTCCCATTGTGCTCAATGAGAATTTTGTCAGACTTCAATGGAACAGAAGCAAGCCCTTGTTTCAAGGAATGGGCACACTGGTTTGACTAGAATAGAGAGATGCCCATGACAGAGATGCCCAGATCTGAGCATCACTGAATTTTGGGGAAATTCAGGTTGGTTCCAAAACTTGCATCTTTGGGTCACCTCCATCCTGTAGGATTCCAAAAGCCTTCACAAACTATGGCCCTGATTTTCAAGTACACAGATATAAAGCCAGAGTAACTCCACTGATATCAGTGGAGCTAAACTGGTGTTAAATTGTTACATGTCAGGGGAGAATCAGGCACTTCAGCTCTTAGAACAAGGAGACCCCAATCTTTGTTGGGTTTTCCAGGTGGCTACTTGAATAAAAACACGAATAGTACAGGACCACATGAGAGACAGAAGTCAGTTGGACAAGAATCCGGATGGAGGCAGAGGTGGGAAGGAGTGGAACTACTGGCTGAGGAGAAACTCTACACTTACAAGAAATGCTATGGGATGAGTGAAGTCTACATTAGTCCAATGTTAAGATGAGCCAATTGAGGCAGAACGGGTAAGATCACACAAGAAGCGTGTGGTATAGCAGACAGCAGAACTCTCTGGTCCCTCGTCTTGTGCTTTAACCATATACACCCTCCTCAGTCTCCTTTCAAGCGTTGACCATTATTAGACATCAAATACAGAATCCATAGAATAAAACAAGCCTAAAGCTACATTTCCTTTCGGAGAGAAGTCTTAGGATTAGAGCTCAATGTCTAAGCCAAACGACGTCAGAAGGAAGAAACTGTTTTAAAGCCCTTTCATGAAGGTTCCCAAACTGATCTAAAATTTAATTTTTTTTACATGGTTAAAGCACAATCTATTCTAACAAAACTGTCCTAAATGTATCAAGATGGCTAAAAACGGCTCATCTCAGGACATGCCAGAAGCTCATCTGTCAATGGCCATGAGTACAAGACCCATTCTTGCCCCATCCAGCAAGGAGAACAGTGAGGTAACTAATATGAATGCTATTGCCAGATCCTCTATATGTAGCGGGTGGGGGAGAAAGGGGGGAAATGGTGAAAAGGGCCTGCAAGACGTATTTGCTATTAATACTTACCAAGCAACAGAGACATTTGTGCTTGTACTGGCACACAAGAGAACCTCTCTGTTCCCTTCCCTGTTAGCACCATGCAGTAGCATATTGAGAGTGTTCTTCCCCAAGCAAATTATGGGGGAAACAATCTGAGCAAAGTAATTCCCACTCATTTGCAAGGGACAAATAGTTCCAAGCACATGATTTGTACTAAAAATAAGGTAGTTGTCTCAACTATACAACTCTTTACGGCCCCCGCTCCCAGGAAGCTTTCAGCCTTACTTTCTATAGGATGGAGAAAGGACCCAGAGCCGTACAAGTGTGCGAGTGGATATTTTTTGTGTTCTCATTCCAGCTGGCTCGCCTGCTGGAAAGCTGGCAGCATCTCCCTATCACAGTCTAGAGGAACAATGGGTTGTTGCAAGTGAAATGCGTCATAATCCAACTAAGCTTTAACAAGGAAGCAGGGTGTCAGATGGGAAGGCTAGACATCCAGTGGCTGTGACATCTGTAACTAGGGCAATTCCAATTAAAAAAGAAAGTACTGTACATTATTGAGGAGGAGGAGATTTCACTAACAGCTGCTGTTCAAGATAAAAAAAAAATCTATCATCGGGGCATACGCAAAAGCATTCACTTCAAACTGCTTACTTCCTACTTGTACCCCCAAACATTCAAGATGTGCATATAAGGAAAGGCTCCAAAAAAATGCCCCAAGGTCAAAGTGTTGCATCTATTTGACCAATTGCAGCAAGCAATCTTTTTTTTAAAAAAAAAGTTACAAAAGCCCTGCTAGAACTTTCCAGTTGCACTTGTTGATACAGACCTTTGAAATTTGTGTCAAGATGATCATGTGTCTCAAGTATTTTGAGTCATGCATGGCAAATGTCTACACTACACTAGAATAGTGAAAACCTGCAAGAAAAGAGTCTCCCCTGCCAACCTTCTCTGATGCAGTTTGACTTTGAAATAATTCAGACATTCTGTAATTAATAAGACTAAAAGAAATCAGATAATCTTAAACCACCTGGGAAATAGGGTGACTAGACAGCAAATGTGAAAAGTCGGGAGAGGGGGTAGGGGGTAATAGGAGCTTATATAAGAAAAAGACCCGAAAATCGGGACTGTCCCTATAAAATCGGGACATCTGGTCACCCTACTGGGAAAGTACTTTCACCTATTGTACCTTTGAGACAGATGGTCAGTTGGCCACGCTCCTACACAACTATAAGCAAACTGACTTCAAATTAGAAATTAAAGAAGAAAAAGAACGTTCTCAAACTATTAGTAAGTTCAGATCTGCAACAGCTCAAAGAGTTTCTAATTCTTTTCAAGAAAGTTTTTCAAGTCACAATTAGGAAATAAAAATAGATCCAGGGCTCACAAACTGGATCTAGGTCTTTATCCTCTTATCTTTTTCTATCTGTTAAATTCAGATGTAGGTTCCAATTCAGCCTACTGGTCTTTGAAGTTAGTCTTTAATCCTTAAGGATTAATCATCCCCGTTGAAGAGATGGGTCTTTAAGAATATCTTTCTTGTCTATATGGGAGGCATTCTCCTTCTGGACACCTTCACACTGCTGGTCAATACTTGGATGCAATACAATGCAAGGGTACTTACTATTGTTATTTATTAGAGGATGTCATCAAGAAGTTGCTCTGTGAAGTGGGAAAGAGTTTCTCTTTCCCTATCACTGAGACATCCGCATAGCAAAGCTAAAATTAAAATGGTTTTGAACCCAGAAATATGTTGAATGTTTGTTTTTAATGCTTTTATAAAGTGTAAAAATAAATCTTTTATTTCTGTATTTCTCCTTGTTTTTCCAGGTTTTCTGGGATTTTACTTTTATAGTAACTTAAAATGATTTCATTGTAGAGAATGATTTCATTACAGTCTCATCTGCCAGGCCAGGATGTTAGGGCAGAAACACTCTGGCGATAGGAATGAAAATCTGTTATAATTCCCAACCAGTCCCTCCTCGCCGACCACACAATTTGCCCGCCTGGTTTTGACTTGCTCAGTCATCAATGGTTCCTGTCGAAAAGGTTCCGGACTGGGCAAGGTCTCTGTACAGCCAACCAGACGCTGGGGCCTTCGTGACAGCCCTTTGTGCAGCTACAGTGCGACACGGACGATGACGCACATTGTTGATGAATGCCTGCTGACTAGGTTCAGTGGTGGCCTAGAAGAACTGCATCACACCACTGAAGATGCCATCGTTTGGCTAGACGACTATGCACACGCTAAATAAATATTGTAGAGATCAATTTTTCTAGGGACCTCTCAATATGGTGACATGTAACAGGAAATGCGTTATTTGCCATCTTAATGGTAATTATGGAGGTTATTTGAGTTTATTAAGGGAGCACATCTGCCATTTGTTATTTGGGTTTACAATGTTGCTACTGGATCCCTGGCTGAAGATGGATGTCCATGTAACAAGAGTGGTTAGGAGTACTTTTTTCCCCATCTGCACTTGCCAAGGTGATGGTAAACTTTTCTTTCTGATCTGTTTTCGACCCCTCTTTCTGCTCAAGATTAGATTACCATCATGGGCTTTACAGGGGGTGATTTGGAAACTTTAGCTGATATTGTGGTAGATTATCTCACATACAGGCAATGCTTTCGCATGTTCGAAGTCTCTCAACGGTGCACTCTGAATGCCGAGTACGAGGTGGTAGTTCTCAATCAATCACAGCATGCAAGTGTTGTGTGCCAGCACTGCATATATACAATAACTGAAGCCTTGTAGAGACCCCTTTGAAAGTTTGGCCCTTTGCTCCTACTGCTGACAGATGGACAGACAGACAAGGTGAGTGAGATATTTTTTATTGGACCAATTTTTGTTGGTGAGCAAATTATTCTGAGTAAGTTTCCCAGCCCTGAAGAAGAGCTCTGTGTAAGCTCAAAAGCTTGTCTCTCTTACCAACAGAAGTTGGTCCAACAAAAGATACTGCCTCACCCATGTTGTCTAATATCCTGGGACCGACATAGCTACATCAATACTACAGACAGACAATTAAGTCTGTCTGATTTCTCTTATTCCCCCTCCTCCCCCAACACTTGACTGCTTCTAAGTATACTCAATTATCCTATTAGACCCATGATATCTGGGGTCAAGACCTCATATAACCAGCAACTGAATACATGCCAACATATGCCACAATCACCAGCCCTGAAGGCAGGCTTAAGGAGGTAGAATTTGAGCCCCCAGTTATAGGTATTAATCCAGAGAGATTTTTATAATAGCCTTTCAGTGACATTCATTTTAGTCCTAATGAAGATAGAAATTTAGGGTGATTCTTCGCCTGACCCTCCTTAGCTTTTGCACTGAATGCTCCTTGCTTAGCTGACAGGATCTCTTGATATATATTAGAGTTGAAAGTCAAAAGAAATTGATTGTAACCTTGGGTTTTCTTAGCTTTCGTATCATCACAATAAGAGGGTGATGTTGACTGTAATATTGACTGTAATATGTCCTATCTTGATAGCATTGGTTTACCAGTGACCCAATTCCACATTGCAAATCTAGATTACAGCTCCAATTGATCTATTCAGTTTTTCGCGTATATCTTGTTAAGAAAGCAATGGAAGAGGTCATTACTATTTTGTTGCAATACCTGATGCAGCTTCATACCTACTGAATGGCAAAGCTTATCGTAGTGGTTACTAGTAATAAGCTGCAAAAGCCGGAGAGCAAAAATAATCTAAAATATTTGGGGGCCATTAAACATGAAACGTGGCAAGCAAGTCAAGCTCCTGGATTCATATCAAGCGCTTCCAATCATACCCCTGTGGTTGAGATAAAGAATTGCCAATATAAACCATCAAGTATTAACAATATTTTATACCTCTACATATAGATACAGTATACTCCACAAAAATTCACCACCAAGATGCTTATGTGCTGTCGGATGGTACATTTATCATCAGTGTTAGATACAGGATTTCTCAGGCTGTGATGGATAATTATTATTTCTTCCAAGAAAGTGAAGGATTTATTACTTTTACAGTAGGTAAGGAAGGTATTTTTCTTTATTAAAATAGTGGTATACTTCACCTGGTGATACAAGCTTAAATGGGTCAATCTTTCCTAGAAGAGCTGTGATTTTAGGCAATGTACGAATTCCTTAACAATAATTAACATGCCAGAGATTGTTGGTGCCCCATTCTCCTCCTCATGCCTCCATGCTGCAGGGCTACAAATGTGAACTTTAGTCCCTAAGAATTCACTTTTAGCCCTGAAAACACTGGGATGTCTCATTTTAATTGGGACATTTTAAGTCTAGAGAAGCTATATAAAGGTCATCCTTTTTTTTCCTATAGCATGTCACATTTACAGAGTGCACTATCCAATGGAGTGGTGGAAGGGATTTATCAGCACTCGCTGAAAGTGAGCTAGGCTCACTCACAGCTGTGTTCCTAATGAGAAAATGCAACCACCCTAAATTCATGCTAAAAGTTCTATGCCACAGCACATCATGTATTCCCCTATAAAATATATTTTAATGAAACAGTTAGATGAACTCATGCCCAAAGTCAGTCAGGTGATCTTACTACGGTAACCTATCTTTTATTCCCCCCTTCATTTATGTCACAAGTAGGGCTGTCAAGCAATTAAAAAAAATTTATCATGATTACTTGCGCAATTAAAAAAATTAATAAAATACTATTTATTTAAATATTAGTGGATGTTTTCTACATTTTCAAAAATATTGATTTCAATTACAACACAGAATACAAAGTGTACAGTGCTCACTTTATATTTTTTTAATGCAAGTATTTGTAAACAAACAAAAGAAATAATATTTTTCAATTCACCTAATACAAGTACTTTAGTGCAATCTCTTTATCATGAAAGTTGAACTTACAAATGTAGAATTATGTAAAAAAAAAAAACTGCATTCAAAAATAAAACAATGTAAAATTTTAAAGCCTGCAAGTCCACTCAGTCCTACTTCTTGTTCAGCCAATCGCTAAGACAAACAAGTTCGTTTACATTTGCAGGAGATAATGCTGCCCGTTTCTTGTTTACAATGTCACCTGAAAGTGAGAACAGGTGTTCGCATGGCACTATTGTAGCCAGCGTCGCAAGATATTTACGTGTCAGATGCGCTAAAGATTCAAAGTCCCTTCATGCTTCAACCGCCATTCCAGAGGACATGCATCCATGCTAATGACTGGTTCAATCCAAAGCAGTGCAGCTCGATGCATGTTCATTTTCATTATCTGAGTCAGATGCCACCAGCAGAAGGTAGATGATTTTTTTTTTGGTGGTTCGGGGTCTGTAGTTTCCGCATTGGAGTGTTACTCTTTTAAGATTTCTGAAAGCATGCTCTACACCTCATCCCACTCACATTTTGGAAGGCTCTTCAGATTCTTAAACCCTGGGTCAAGTGCTATAGCCATCTTTAAAAATCTCACACTGGTACTTTCTTTGCGTTTTGTCAAATCTGCAGTGAAAGTGTTCTTAAAATGAACATGTGCTGGGTCATCATCCAAGAGTGCTATAATATTAAATATATGTCAGAATGTGGGTAAAACAGAGCAGGAGACATAATTCTCCCCCCAAGGAGTCCAGTCACAAATTTAATTAACGCATTTTTTTTTTTAAACAAGCATCAGCATGGAAGCGTGTCCTCTGGAATGGTGACCAAAGCAGGAAGGGGCATATGAATGTTTAGCATATCTGACACGTAAATACCTTGCTAATGCCTGTTCTCACTTTCTGGTGACATTGTAAATAAGAAGCGGGCAGCATTAGCTCCTGTAAATGTAGAATCATAGAAGAATCATAGAATAGTAGGGTTGGAAGGGACCTCAGGAGGTCATCTAGTCCAAACCCCTGCTCAAAGCAGGACCAATCCCCAACTAAATCATCCCAGCCAGGGCTTTGTCAAGCTTGACCTTAAAAACTTCTAAGGAAGGAGATTCCACCACCTCCCTAGGGAACCCATTCCAGTGCTTCACCAACCTCCTAGGGAAAAAGTTTTTCCTAATATCCAACCTAAACCTCCCCCACTGCAACTTGAGTCCATTACTCCTTGTTCTGTCATCTGATATCACTGAGAACAGTCTAGATCCATCCTCTTTGGAACCCCCCTTCAGGTAGTTGAAAGCAGCTGTCAAATCCCCCCTCATTCTTCTCTTCTGCAGACTAAATAATCCCAGTTCCCTCAGCCTCACCTCATAAATCATGTGCTCCAGCCCCCTAATCATTTTTGTTGCCCTCCGATGGACTCTTTCCAATTTTTCCACATCCTTCTTGTAGTGTGGGGCCCAAATCTGGACACAGTGCTCCAGATGAGGTCTCACCAATGCAGAATAGAGGGGAATGATCACGTCCCTCGATCTGCTGGCAACGCTCCTACTTATATAGCCCAAAATGCCGTTAGCCTTCTTGGCAACAAGGGCACACTGTTGACTCATATCCAGCTTCTCATCCACTGTAACCCCTAGGTCCTTTTCTGCAGAACTGCTGCCTAGCCACTCGGTCCCTAGTCTGTAGCAGTGCATGGGATTCTTCCGTCCTAAGTGCAGGACTCTGTACTTGTCCTTGTTGAACCTCATCAGATTTATTTTGGCCCAATCCTCTAATTCGTCTAGGTCCCTCTGTATCCTATCCCTAACCTCCAGCATATCTACCCCTGCTCCCAGTTTAGTGTCATCTGCAAACTTGCTGAGGGTGCTGTTACCACTCAAGATCTCTTTCTTGAGTGGTAAGAGCTAATTTAGACCCCATCATTTTATATGTATAGTTGGGATTATGTTTTTCAATGTGCATTACTTTGCATTTATCAACACTGAATTTCGTCTGCCATTATGTTGCCCAATCACCCAGTTTTGTGAGATTCCTTTGTAGCTCTTCGCAGTCTGCCTGGGACTTAACTATCTTGAGTAGTTTTGTATCATGTGCAAATTTTGTCACCACACTGTTTACCCTAAATTGAGGTATAATAATCAAATTGATATTTCATAGCCCCAGAATTCAGAATCTCCCACCTATTTCAAGTCCTGTTACAAACAGATTCAGAGATTCCAAGGCCAGAGTGATCAGACTAGATGATCACAATGACCTCCTGTATAACACAGGCCATAGAACTTCCCTCAAAAAATTCCTAGAGTAGATCTTTTAGAAAACCATCCAATCTTGATTTAAAAATGGTTAGTGACAGAGAATCCACCATGACTTTTGGTAAATTGGTCCAATGATTAATTACCCTGTCAAAAATGTGCACCTTATTTCCAGTCTGAATTTGTCGAGCTTCAACTTCCAGCCATTGGATATTAGACTTTTCTCTGCTAGACTGAAGAGCCCATTATTAAATATTTGTTTCCCAGGTAGGTGCTCACAGACTGGAATCAAGCCATCCTTTAACCTTCTCTTTGTGAAGCTAAACAGATTGAGTGTGTTGAGTCGATCACTATCAGGCAGGTTTTCTAATCTTTTAATCATTCTCGTGGCTCTTCTCTGACCCCCTCCAATTTATCATCCTCCTTCTTGAACTGTGGGCACCAGAACTGGCCCCAGGATCCCAGCAGCGCTCGCCCCAGTGCCAAATACAGTGGTACAAGAACCTCTCTGCTCCTACTCAAAATTCCCGTTTATGCATCATCTAGCATGACTAGCCATAGGTGTCCTTCTTAAGTGAAAGCTTTGCAACTACGGCCCTGATTAAGTAGCAGCCGCTGCCATTCCGCAGCAAAGAAGCCCAACTGGTTCCATGGGAACAGTCTTTTGATATGAGACCTAATTAATTATAAAAGGGAAACCAAACTTGTGGCACAAGCCTGTGACACCGACAAGTGAAGACGAGAGAAGTTCAGCAGGATCTGCTCCCACACATACCCTCTCTCTATTTCCTCAGGAAAGCTAGACCTTCCTCTTTGGCTTCTTATCATCACCCATTCACTATGGTACACGGGCTGCATCTACACTGACTCACGTCTCGTTTTCACTGAGGAGGCTGGAGACTGACTAAGTTTCCCAGCTACAGTGACAGAGGCACAAAGAGACTGAAACACGTGTCCAAGGTCACAGCTCAAAGTGGGCCAGGACGAGGCAGCACAGTGACAACAGCATGTTGCTCATGGTGCACTTGCACTGCATGTGTGAGCAGAAGAACAAGGTGGAGCTGCCCAAGCACTCCACTTCTAGG
>NW_020664439.1:36013088-36038497 GCF_002925995.2 Terrapene triunguis
CCAGGATTTTCCCGGACATGTTCGGCTTTTGCGGATTTCCCCCCGGACGGGGATTTGAATCCCCAAAAGCCGGACATGTCTGGGAAAATCCGGACGTATGGTAACCCTAGTAAAAGGAGGAAGCCTTCTCTTTCGTCAGCCTCCCAGGAGCTCATCTCTAGACAGACGCTCTTGAGCCAGGCACTTGTTTCACATCCTAACTCTTCATGTTTTAAGCACAGAGATGCAAGATGCTGAAAAAGTGCATGTAATGAAGCACTGGAGTTGCCCTCAGTTTATATCACATTTAATTTTGGTTCTGGATCTTTTATTATTTCTGTAGCAGCAAAACTCTCTGCAATAAAGACTTTTTTAAAATGTTGCAAATCATAATTGAATGGTCACATTAGGGTATGGAACTGCACCCTTTGTCTATGACCCCCAATCCCAGTTAAAAAACCCAATGCACCCCTCATCATTATGCGAATACCGTAGGCTTAAGTCTGGTTCTTTTCATTTTGAAGGCTGCATCGCAAAGGGATATCAGTACACCCCCTATGTTCATTAAAGCTCTCAGTCATGCACCCTTTAAATATGGTAATGACTTCTTACCATTTTAAAAAATAAGAGATTAAAAAATGATGAGCATAATCAGCACTGATCACTCACAAAGATGGTCATCAGGCAGAGAATCATTTCAAATGGATTTTTGTCGCTGCTTGTGCATTCATTTGCCAGGCTTTGCCTTTTGAATTTACCTCTGATATTGTCTGTGATTTCTTGCACATCTTGAATACTGGCAATTTCACCGGGAGAACTGTTCATCATACTGCACTTTCCATTCCTCCTAGCCGGCACCTTACAACAGTCTGCAATTTAAATACCTTTAACTGAAGAGCCTCAAAAGACACTGCTGTTGTATAGACATCCGCACCACTTTGCTTTTGAAGACTGACAGGCTCATTGTTTTAAACATAATGGATCAAATCCATCTCTGATATCCAGGGATGAATGTGGTCTATTAATTTTGAATATTATTATTGTACAATTCAAACTATAAGAAGACTTTGAGTTTGGTCTTTAAAGCCTTACTAACTTTAAGTCCTAGATTCCATGCCTGAGAGATCATCCCTCTCCCACCTCTTTTCTTTCTCCATGTACCAGTGAGGCACATACGATCATCTGAAGAGCTCTCTAAAAATTAGATTTTAATATCTAGGTGCTGATGACACAGCATTCTAGAGGAGAGGAGGACAGCACCTCTGGATTTCACCAGACAGAGCCAGGAACCATCCATCTGCCTTCAGGGCCTGCATGTTCACTCTAACTTTCACCTCAGAAGGATTAGCTGTGATGAGTGGTTTTCTTTTGGGATGGTTAAAGTAATAGGATGGGGTTTTGTCCCTGTGCATGCATTCTTATTAGGATAGGTGCAGGTATAAATTTGGGAGCCTCCTTAGTGCAACTAATGAGGGGCGGGGAGGATTCAAACAATAAATAAGATGTAATAGTCAATTTGACTTAGATTGTGGAGTAGGTAGTTTAATAGAGCTTACAATAGGTCCTTTGAAAGGGCTGCCCTTCCAATGTTGTCAAAAATCTCTCACACACAGACAACAGTTAGCAAAGTTTTTATAGATTGCTTGGATGAAATGGAAATGCAAGATTATTATTATACCCATTATAATGTATTGGTTCATGTATGCATTCATACATACACAGTTGCATGTGCTCTGCCCTTCCCAACACCACCGTCCTCTGGCTGGATAGAATTGAAAAACTACTTAACAGTGAGTCACAGACACTATACTGCTAATGTTAAATAATGTAAAAAAAAAATGGAGAGTCTGCTTCAGCGGAGATGATTTTGTAACCGGACTGAATTCTACTTCCCCAACTGCTGCCATGTTGCAAATGACCATGGGTGCCATCTGGTAAGTGAAAAGTAGTAGTTGGCCATGGATTGTTATATTACGTACATATTTTTCTCTTTCAGAGAGTAAGTGAGGCCCTGTATATTTCACAAACCCAGAGAATTCACCCCCTTTGTTCCAGAATCTAACCGGTCTCTAAAAAAATGTTGGTTTTAGTCCTTATGGTTGTGAAAACTATGGAAAACCATCAACCAAATGTAACTGATGCCCTGCCCTCATCTTAAGACTTCAGAGAGCATGAAACAAGCTCTGACAGGTGTGAACTGTGCCACTCATCTCAATGGGGGAGTTAAATGTGAAACCTAACCAGGGGCAGGTCTACACTATGGCAGGGATCGACGCTCTGAGCTCAATCTACCGGCGGTTGATTTAGCGGGTCTGATAAAGACCCGCCAAATCAACTGCAGATCGCTCTCTATTCGATCCCTGTACTCTACTCCCGACGAGAAGAGTAAGGTAAGTCGACGAGAGATTTTCTCCCGTTGACTCCCCGCGGTGTAGACCCCGTGGTAACTCAACCTAAGGTACATCAACTCCAGCTACGTTATTCACGTAGCTGGAGTTGCGTAGTGTAGGTCGACTTATCACGGTAGTGTAGACATAGCCATAGTTGATGTTTAAATTGTCATCTGTAATCATTTCACTGCTGGTCATTTTAGCAGAATTATCCAGATACTGTGTTTCTCCTAAAATCGCCAACACTGCTGGTGCCAATGGAGAGAGAGAAGACAGTACATCCACTATCTCCAATTACCTGGACTATGAAACTTTAAATAGAGAGAATTAAGAGTGTTTTTCCCATTTTATTTAAACCGATACTTAAAAAGATAACATACTTTGCTAACTATAAGCTGCTATGAATAAAAACTAAAAGTCAATAAATTGTGAAGCAATGTCTAATTCATTTTTGCAATACGACCTACTTTGAGTCACATGAGTAACTAGAGCTTCAAGGAAGGGATTCCGAAAAGTCTGGTCATTAAAATCACTTGCTTTTCTTAATGGCTTTTAGCTTCAAGGGATAAGAAAACACATTTCAGTTATAGGCATTCTCTGAAGAGGCCCCCTGGGCATAAATCTTACATTGCAACTGGGGTAGGGCAGGGAAAGAGAGGAGAGAATGTATATGAGTGCTAAGGTTACTTCAGAATTTAAAACAGTCTTCACTGAGTTTTTCTTTCAATTGCGCTCACTAATATAACCTCCATTATACAGAGTGATCCCCCAAATGGTTACTAGGATCCTGTGTCCAATGCACATTTGTAGAAATAAACACATGTATAGGACTGACAACAGCTTAGAAATGCCTACTTTATATGCAAAATAAGGAGGACTTTGGGTAACCTTCATTTTAGCTTATAGTCACACTGCATTGGTCTTGCGTCAGTAAGCCTGGCTGAATCTTCACTAAAATGATTGAAAAAAATAATTTCTAATTTTCAGTTGGTCAACTTTGCCCTTTCTCACCCCCAACTTGCATGATAGTGATATCTTTTTTTTTATTCAAGTATGCTCCATTGTCCCCTGTCCTGGAATCTGGAGACTCCAAGAGGCAGGAGAGCACGTTCTTTCACATGTTAGCTTGTTTATACTCTTTCTCACATATGTGCTTGCATTTTTTCCTCTCTCTCTCTCTCATAAATATACACACACACTGATATAATACCGTAATTATGGCAGATTAACCTGATATTCTTCTTTGAGAAAATAACTGATTTTTTAGATAAGGGAAGTGCAGTAGATCTTACAGACTTGCAGTTCAGTGAAGCATTTGACAGGGTACCCCATGGGAAATTATTTCTTAAATTAGAGAAGATGGGCATTAGTACAAGAATGGTAAGGTGGCTAAGGAACTGGCAAAAGGGGAGGCAATGGCCTGTGCTGAAAGGTGAACTATCAGACTAGAGGGAAGTTATTTGTGGAGTTCCTCAAAGATCGGTCCTGGAACTGATCTTATTTAATGTTTTGATTATTGACCTTGGCACAAAAAAATAGTAGCTAATGAAATTTGCTAATGATACCAAGTTGGGAGGCACTGTCAACACAGAAGGAGGATCCGAATATTAGACAGGAAGAGAGAGAGAGAGAGAGAGCGAGCGCACACACACAAGCAAATGCCACCTGAGCTCAGACCCAGGGGGTAGGGTGCATCTGAACTCAGGTGGCTAGTCTGAGCCTCTGCTGGCGTAGCAATGTCCACGCTGCTATTTTTAGTGTGCTAGTGTGAGCCCCTCTTGTGCCAGTCCATCTACCAAGGCCGGGAGGCTTGCAGTGTAGACTTACCTAGTGATCCAGCTATGCAAATGCACAGTCTAACTCAATATTTCTCCAACGTGGCCACCAGTGGATATTTTTGCTGCCACAACAGCCTCCAAAGCATGGGTGGAAATTGGGTGGGAGGCAAAGCAGCAGCCCCTCCCTGCAGCACTGCCTTGATGTTTGATCTGGTGCTGCCACCAGGGATCGGCGCCCTGAACCATGCAGCCTCCTTGGGGGGTGCCAGGCAGTGCCTCTGGAGATACATGGGGCCGGTGTGTGCAGTGTCGGAGGCGGCTCTTGTCAGTCAAGGTGGCTGCAGTGTTCAGTCACTGGGGCACTCCCCTGGGCAGCTGCCCTGCTCCCGCCCAGCTGGGGCACGGGGAGCCTGGGACTCTGCGGGCGGCCAGTGAGTTCCCGACTCACCTTCCCCAGGGAAGGCCCTCACTGAAGGGCAGCGTGGGGCAGGGACAGAGATGGGTTTGTCAGGGCAGCCACGAGCAAGAGTCGGTGGCCGCACTCTGAGGCCACCAAAAAATTTGTTGAGAACCCCCCTGAATCCATCCATGGTGTTACTCCACTGAAGTTAATGGAGTTACACCCGGGCTGAATTTGGTCCATTAATTTTATTTTTCAGTACCTATTTAGGCAGCCTCTAAAGTCCACCCAAAATGGTTAGCTGACCTCAAAACTGTTATTTTAAAATGTATTTTAGACACTATCTGTACTGGCACAGCACATCGCACAGATCTAGAAATATTACACAGACAGCTCTTGGCAGCCGCACAAGAGACCCAAATTTGGCAATGACCTCAGGACTGAAGACTGTAAACGAGTCATGGAGTTGACACATTCCGACTCCAGGGGGAGATTTGATGTGTGCTGTTCATTCAATGCCCCACACCCAACAAACAGTACCTGATGGAGCCTTGACAGGTGCCGCAGGGAACAGGGGTGAATAGGTCTTCCATGCCTTTCTAAAGAGCCATGATGAAGAGGGACAAAGAAAAACTAAGGTAAAGGGTCAAGGGGAAAAAATATCCAAGGATCCTGATCCTGTACTAATGGTTTTGCTATTGACTTCTATCAGAGCAACATCAGTCCCCCTGTCTGGGCAACCCAGAGAATCTGACCATGCTCAGCTGTCTGGGGATCTTCATAGCACTGTCACAAGTCCCCTGAGGGAATGTCCTATGTCTTAGGACAAAAGGATGCACATTTTGGGGCTGTATTGATGACATGATGAGCCATCATTGCATAGGGCCAGATTAGGATTCCCTCATTCAAAACTTGTGGGAAAGCTACTCACGTGAGTATTGATTATTTAGTCTCATTGACTGCAAAGGGACTACTTGTGTCCTCATATTGAGTAAGTGGTTCATAATCTACCCCATAATGAGGATGTAAAGTAACATGACAATGCAATATCACCATGTCTTAGCCCGATGCAAAGAAAGTAGTATTTCATCACAGAGCAACACAATACAAACAGGTGGCAATCCTGTCCACGACAGAAAAGGGAAGTTGAATAAATCCCTCTTGTGCATGTACGTGTGTGTATGTCTCTCTCTCACACACAAGTTCCTGGACACATTAGCTACCCATGTTAAAGGCTACTCTTCGGCACAGCCTTCAGAGTAAAGGGTGGATGGCAGAAAGACGAGACTGTGCTACTACATAAGATAACTCGAGCAGATGTCAGTGTTTACGAAGCAATCTTGGATCAGCTCAGCATGTTACTCCCAGACAGTGTGGCAGGTTTCTGAACATTCACTTTCCAGGCATTTCTTTTATGGAAACCTCTTGCTTTTCCTCTTTCCTTGAAAGTGAGATCTGCTTAAAAATCGGAAAGGTGTGCAATACCCTTGTATTAGCAAACCAGTTCATTAGCAGTAATGAGCAACAGGGACAGAGTGGTGTCAAATGCCTCATCCCTTATTTCACCAGAGAGAAAAAACAACGAGGAGTCCTTGTGGCACCTTACAGACTAACAAATTTATTTGGGCATAAGGTGGCAATTCCCTACCATGCCATCCTTACTTTTGTGCTGCTGCTGGTGGCAGTGCTGCCTTCTGAGCTGGGCAGCTAGAGAATGACGGCTGCTGGCTGGGAGCCCAGCTCTGAAGGCAGAGCCGCTGCCAGCAGCAGTGCAGAAGTAAGGATGGCCTGGTATAGAATTGCCACCTTTAGTTCTGTGCTGCTGCCTGCAGAGCTGGGCCCTCAGTCAGCTGCCGCCACTCTCCAGCCCTCCAGCTCTGAAGGCAGCAGCGCAGAAGTAAGTGTGGCAATATCACAACCCCCCTAAAATAACCTTGCGAGCCCCCTGCAACTCCCTTTTGGATCAGGACCCGCAATTGGAGAAACGCTGGCCTCCCCTGTGAAATCTGTATAGTATAGGGTAAAAGCACACAAGACTAGATTTCACAGGGGGAGACCAGATTTCACGGTTCGTGATGCGTTTTTCATGGCTGTGAATTTGGTAGGGCCCTACTTATAGGCATAAGGGCTGAAGAAATAAACCCTTTGCAAGTTTCTGGACAGAACTCTGCAAATGATCTTCAAACCTGATCTGTAATATGCCTGGTATACTAGGGCTAGTTTTCGCCTAAAGAAAAGAGCTACCAACTCTACCACAGTTTTCTGATTTATACCAATGACCCTTCTGGGAGTTTTGGGGAGCTCAGCATAATCATCACATGTGTTACTTAATCCACACCTGAACCATCTTCTCTAGTGGTTGAACACAAGTGCATCCCCAGGTAGGCAAAATATGCCTTTTGCATTATAAAGTATGTATAGTTTTAAGGTAGCTGGTATATCATTTGAAGTGCGGGCAGTCTTAGAAAAAGTCTTAGAACTGGCCAATTTTCACCATATCTACAAAGTATTCAGTTAACCTTCCTAAAATAAAGTAAACCCAAGATTATTCCCATATTTTTTAACTCCAATTTTGGGGGGGGATTTTTCCAAAAACGTAACAAGAACTAAAACTCTTTATGGAGAGGAATGAAGAGATGGAGGTCATCCTGGATAAGTACAATAAGCATTGGAAGAAAAATACTTCTCTGAAGACTAAGTGCTGGCAGCAGAGATGCAGGCATATGGGCCCAGCTGTGAAAGAGGTAGGCTCAGCAAGGTATATGCACGCAGTATATCATCCATACACACTTAAGGCTGAGGCACTGAAGGTGGGTGGCCGTACTGGAAAAGGGGATGGTTGGTATGGTAATTACACCAGTCTGTAAAGTGGTGGAAGATGGGAAATGGCAGAGAGAGAAGCAAGTCAGTTGCAACCTGGCCTTGTAGCACAACATCCTGTCCTGTGATCTAATCTACCCCTGATTCCATCACAAGCCACAAAAAGCCAACAGGACAGTGAGATGTTGCCATACCGGTCACTAGAATCGTTGCCTTATTATGTATGCTTGGCATAACATACATCTAGAGAGGGGCTCTGTCTGAGTCACAGCACCATACCACTTAGACTGCCCGCCTTCCTACTATGTCGGAAGTAACAGGATTTTTTTAATTTATTGTTTTTGACTCGCTGGCTGCTTCTCCACTAGTCAAAATATCTTCTGCTCAATGGAACTGAGCAGCAGACAGTGAAACATTGAGGCTGACAGAAGGGATTTCCAATTCGTCACCAGACTCGGAACTTTAAAAGCCCCCAGGAGCAGCAATGTCTCTGCAATGCCAAGGCCACAAACAGGGTGGAGAATGGAGAATGAAGTGTAGCATTATGGCCGACCTCCTATCTCGGCATAAGGAGATTTGCTAGTTCTGCTCAAGCTGGAATATCAAACAGTTTTGTGGGAGCACAATACACCAGACTCACCGGGGGTTCCCGAGCCCTCTAATTTTAACTTGTTCTCCTATCCAGGCCTGCTTCATGTATCAAAAGATGCCGTCCTTTGTACAGAATACTACATCAGAGGGTAGATAATCTATTTCAAAAAATCAGATTTTTATTTAAATTGGATTTTTTTGATTTTGTTAATTATAAGAACTTTTTCTTTTTTAAAGTAAGCCTGTTTAAAATGAAATTTGGATTTAATACAAAATATGTTAAGATCTAAACTTATTATATAATCTGTTAAAACATTTAAATACAAATTAAGCATGCTGAATCCATGAGCTTCTATCAAAATGTGAATTAAAGGTTACTTTTCTATACAAAGAAAGAATCGAGGGGAAAGCATTTAAATTTTGACAGCAAGTTTTATAAAACATGGCACAATAAGTCAGGTACTGTATTAAGAGCTTGTTTTGTTTAACAAAAATAAATTTTATACGCTGTTTCTGTGTGTTTAACTAGATTAAACAGTTAGCATCCTAATGCAGCTTGACACAAATCATGAGGAAAAATATAATTATCTAGTACATAAACAATATATCATTCACCATTTTCTAACATACTAAAATGTACAATTAATATGTATCTGAAAACATTAAGCTATGTAATGTCTTAAATGTATATAACTATAGTACCCTCTTAGACAGTATAAAGATGTGCTAAGTCTAGCGTAAAGGCTTTGTTTAGTTGTAAATCAACATGTTTTAATGGTTATATCAACCAATGAGAATGCACCTTCCTTTTGAAAATAACTGAAGTACAAATGGAAAAGTTGATTAAAATTGATTATTTAAACTGAGGCTTTTCACTTGGCAATTTAAATCACTGGATTTAAGCTGCCTTAATTTAATTCAATCCACCCTTCTACATCAGCTCCCTTATTTACTTGTTAAAAATGTTCTCTCCTTTTGATTTCAATTCAATTATTATAGATATTTTTTTAAAAAAATAACAAATTTCTGTTGCCCAATAATTCTAAGTGCCTACTGAGAGGTGCTCAGCATTTCTCTCCCATTGATTTCTGGCGGAATTGAATGCACAAAGCAACTACGAGGGATTTTTTCCTTTGATTTAAGAAGCTGAATGTGAATTTTTAATGGGAAGAGAACCTCTTCAGAGGTAAGCCTTATGGAGAGCCTGGTTAGGGATGTTCTCCAGCAGAAGTGCCAAAACTAGCACGTCCTTCCCTCCCGACAGAGGTAGGAGTCCATCAATATATAGAGCATAAAACATACCACAGACTTGTAGCGCATCCTGTGAGGTGCTGGGCACCTTCACCTGTCCCCTGCCCCCCCCCCCCCCCCGAGAGTTTGATGTGCATTAAGGGAACTTAGCACCACACAAGATTAAGCCCCTAGCTGGCATCCACCCCCATATTCTCAATCACCCCAACAACAGCTTGATCCTGATCGGATAGAGGATGGCCACTGCTATCTATCAAAGCAAGGGATGTGGTGCATAAAAATCAGAGGGTAGGGTACGTGCAACAGCAGCTTCTTGAAGTATTACATTCCTTATACAGCCATAAAACATACCTGTTTCAAAAGTATGTATTGCTTGTGAAAGGGGCAGATTGAAAACACAAGTTGTCTACAGAAAGGTAGAGTATAGGCAGCAAGACACAAGCTTCCCCACTTTGCCCAGGCAATATGCCTTACCCAGGCCATGAAGGCACTCTCTAAAAAGTAACTCGGTAGTTCAGTCTTCACTCCCAGTCAGCCTTTGGCCTCTCCTCTGAGACTGGCTTGCAGGGGATCCTGTAGTAATTGTCTTCATAAAAAGGATGTCCCATTCCAACTTCCATATAGCTCCACCAATCAACCAATCTCAGATCAGCCACTACCACCCTGGGCAGATTCATACTAGTGGCTTACGTTAGAGAAATATTATATTCCATTCCCAACACTCTTAACCAGAGCCCACCATTCATTCATGCTTAAACTTTCATCTTAAATTCATAGCTTTGTAGATCATGGAGAAGTACAGTATGAGACTTGGTATAGTCAGGGAAGGATGGTACACTGGACTTTTAATCTATACACTAGGTAACGCTGTCTTACAAACTACAATACACAGAAGATTACGCAATGCAATATGAAATGCTATCCAGATTGGGTTTTTTCCCTTCTTTCTGGATTACTTTACATGTATCTACACTGAGCAGCCAAAGCCATGAATCTGCTTCTGTTCCTATGGTTAAGTCATTCTGCATGGTATGCCCCTTCCTTTTTGTAGTGACCCACACTCTACTCCCCTCCAACTCATTGTTTTGTATGATTGGTAGAGTTTATCATTTTGCTTCATGTTCCTTTTTCTAGGTCACTGATATATAAAATGAACAAAATCAATGTTAAATGATGATTCCTGCGGCACCTACCTAGTCACCTTTCTCCTTACTGAAATGCGGTTATTCACAGGTGCCTTCTGTTTTTGATATCCAAGTCATTGCATTACACACTCCAAAAGGCTCACAGCCAATACCATCCTAGTGAACTTGCAGATTCCATACAGCACTATAACAAAAATTGTTCCAGGAGTTCAGGTAATTTATGTCCAAGGCTTCCAGTCAACTCTATTTCATTTCTTCTTCAAAGCATCCCACGAGTTCATTAGACATGATCTCATTCTTACGTGAGCCCAAGATGACCCTCCTTTAATTAGAAAATAATTTCATAGGTATTCCCTTGTTCTGCATCCAATTAGGTTTTCTGTTGTCTCCTCCACTGCTGAATTCAAACCAAACGTCTGCAGGTTTTTAGATTTTCCATCTTTAAACAGAGCGTCACACTTTCAGGATTTTTCTTTTGCTAAAATCGGTATTGTACCTTGTGGTAGCTCTCAGTGGTGTAAGGCATATTTTATTGATGTCCCTTCTAGCTTAGTGTTTTTCCAGTCAATTATATATTTGCTTTCTCCCTTTCAGTGCTATTTTTCTGTAAGACTAGGCTCATCTGGAGAACAGGTTCCTGCATTCTTGTTGTTTGGTCGGCATGTCTTTTGATGCATGATATGGGACAGGCCATTCCAGAGAGGCCTGCTTTAATCCTGTGTCATTTTTGAGGTGCTCATAGATTACAGATGGCACATGCAACGAGAGCAATTTGCTGATGTCCTTACAAAAATACTACCACCACCGATAAAATGGGTTGTAATTGCTGCACATTATTTTTGCTATATTTGTGCTTTACACAAGTAGTTTTATTACAAATATCTGCATCCATTAAGACCTACAAGGATGAGCATCTACAGCCTTTGTAGGTTAGTCCATGCGAGATCAAGGGAGTACAGTACATACTGTATATTGGAATAATTTGTTGTATAGTATAGTAGCATGAATATTAATATCATCCATTGAACAAGTGTGTTAAATAGAATACTGGCATTTTTTAGACTCCTGCCAGCCAAATTAGCACTTAGAAATAAGGGATTATTCAGACAAAGGTCCTGAATCATGGAGTTATTCCAGTTTAATCCTGTGAAACTGTTTTATTCGAAGCATTAAACCAGAATAAAACAAAGTAATAGAATGATGAATCAGAGGTACAGTCCCCAAAAAGGTTAATGTGTAAATTATTTATCATTATTGAAATACAGACATTTCACCAGATCTCAAATCACTTTTGCATGCCCATGTTGAAGCATTTTAGTGATTTAAAAAACAACATGCACAAGCAGAACAGAGAACAAATGCTTCACTAATAGTGAGATGCCAAGATATCCAGAAAGGGAAAATCAAATTATTAAATGACATTCTGTAAGATGTCTATATAGCTTATTTTTCTGATGCTGGCTTTATATTAAGAACAACCATCGCTATGGTGCTTTGATAGGGATTCAGTCTCTCTCAATTTATATCCTGGTATTTTCAGTAACTATTCTTGCCTCTCACTCATTTTAGATTGCTCCGCCTACAATATTACTGGTTGGGGATTTGTGTAACAGAGTCTTTGTTCAACCAAGAATTCAGTCACGGATTCCTCACTTCGGACCTGATCCAAAACTGACTAAAATAAATAGAAAGACCCCCTAGTGACTTCAATGACTTTAGATCGGGTCTTTGGAGACCACTCCTCTACTTCTTAAGCAGACACTGAGCTCAGGATCAGGCCCTGAAGTAGTGCAAAGATGTACAACTGTATGTTGTTGATTGATACTTAGTCTAGTTCAAAGCATAGATTATCTTTAATTGATCCAATGTGTTTTCTACCTACTATGTCTTAGTTTTTATTAAATATGTTCAGTGCACAATCTTAATTGTGGTCTCCTGGTGGATGCAATTTAGTTTTCATTTTTTGTTCCCGATACAAAAGGAACTGATCTCATATCACACATCAGTAAGCTCCCAAAGGGTTAGGTGGCAGATTGTTAAAGGACACAGGAAATTTGAATCTCTCATACCCTACTGAAATAAGTGTATAAAATACACGTAACTGCTGAATACACCTGACCAGAGGAAGCCCATTCTGTTTCATGGCAGCTTTGGAAGTTTCAAAATTTGTTTTCATTCCACGTTGGAACAAAAACAAAACCCTCCCAACATTTTTGCAAAAACAGAATTGTGTCGAAATGTCAATTTGCAATTTGAGAAGAGGAGTTGAAATATCAGCTGGAGTATGAGTGAGTGTAGACTGGTGGTGAAGATGCTAGTCTGGCATGCAGAAGATCCCGAATCTAGTCCCTGATCTATGTGATTCAAAGCAGAGGTTTTTTTTCCCCTGTCCATATCCCAGAGCAGGCAGATTTAAACCTGGGCCTTCCCAAATCTGAGGCCAGCGCTCTAATCACCAGACTACAGAGCATCCCTCAAAAACATCTGTCAAAACCAAAAAAGCGTCTTCACAAAACATTTCCACTTCAACACACCAGCATATTCCAACCAGCTCTACTGCTGATCACTTCGACGCCATGGGACTAGGCAACACAGCAGGAGATTTCAACTTTCCATAGTGGGAAGGATGGTCTTTTGGCTCAGGACTGTCACTCAGAAGATCCAGGTTCTCTTCTAGTCCATGAACAACTTATAGGACCTTTGGCAAAATTACTGGCCTAAATTACTGAGGCGTACATTTTCAAAAAGTATGCATTAAGTCATCCAGGACTTTTATTTTCAGAGATACTAAATACACGGAACTGTAATTTACTCCCAGGAGAGCAGAAGGGACTCAGCTCATCTGAAAGTTAGGCCCCTTTGTGCCTCACTCATGTTGGACACCCAAAAACGGAGGTGCCCAAAATGAGTGGACACCTACAGATGTAGGCAGCCATAACCTCTCTGCGTATCAGTTTTCTGATCTGCAAGATGGGGCTGATATCAGCATCACAGGGGAAGGGGGAGAGTTTGAGAGGCTTAAATAGTTTTTAAAGCTCCTTAAGATCACCAACTGGAAGGTACTAGAGAAGAAGAATCCCACCCTCCCCCAGGTTACTGAGCTGTTTGTTCTCCCTCTTTGAATCTCTCATTTGGAAGAGTTATAGTTTATCAGTCACCGAGAGATAATACTCATTTTCTCCCTGAATTTTGTCTCTACTTTCTCCCCCTCCCAGCTGCCCTGCCCTGCGCATGAGTGCACAGCACCTTTAATCTTCATTTCAGATGTACTTTTCTTGAAATTACACATGTATTATCTGCAGTGGACAGTGCTAGTCACCTATTTCTCCTCAAAGGACACTGCTTGACCTTGTACTTGCTTGATACATTCAAATAGGAATCACTTTCCTGTAGCCTTTATTAGCAGTGAACCAGCTGTCTGAAAAACTATTGCTTTGGGGGCTTTTTTCTCCCCTTTTTTTCCAAATGCAGCATTTTTCTCAGGCAGAGATATATTATGGTGATTCAGATGCTGACAACTGTGTAAATCACACCCAGGCAAGAGTTATTGATAACCTCATTCCAGTGAAGTATTATATCATCAGACTGCCCCACAGTATTTTGATCTCAGAACCCTGAAATTGAAAGTTGCAAGCTCTGTTTTGCTTGAAAACATAACAGCATTTCTTCTAAATTACCCCATTTCACAACCACAGTTAATACTTATTTTCCTTCATTAATAGGCTCTCCCTCAGCCAAAAACTGTTCCCATTTTTCTAATTTTGAATTAAAATGCTTTCCTACAATTATTTTAGCATTATTAGCTCTTGTACAGTATCTAATTTTAAATGATAATGAATGGTGCATCCAACATAACCACCTCTCAAGCAGGTTTATCGCCTGGGAATTGCTGAGATTAACAACTCCCATGTGACGCAAGTCAAATTCTTTATACCCAGCTCCAGCCATATTGCCAGTTTCCTTAAATTGGTACTCTGTTCTTTTATTAAATGATAATTTACTCATATCTTCTTCAAGAGCTGGTAGTTTCTGCATTCAAAAAAAGGCTGAGAATGGGCCCCAATAGGAAAAGAAGTTTTAAATTGTACACTTGAGCTTTAACAAGCTACTAGTCACATTTCATTTTTTCCTGTTTTACATGCTGAAATCAGTTCACCTACAGGCTCACCTGTGAGCTCATGAGATTTACAGCATAGATGCTATTCTCACCCAATGAAACAAATTCCTGTGCTGAGGACTAATTACTAGATAAATTGTGCACACTCTCATCTGGGGAGTTGGAACCCGGGCTAGAAGAGAAATTAGTAACTGCTAGTACTAACAGGTCATTTTAGACCTGCCCAGCCAATAGCGGGAGAAATGGCTCACATATTACAACAATTCTAGCCCTTGCCCACACTACAACACTGAACATTTGTAGTGGAATAACCCGGTCCTTTCTAAGCACAACCTGTATCTCTGTATCACATCAGTAACAACAGATTTTTTTTGTCCCTGCCACAGGACTAGCCTGGTAGATGGTTGTTTTCCTGTAACCAGTGTGGTACTGTTTAATTGGTTTGGCCAACCTTCCTCATATAGCAAGGCATCCTACAATAAATTACCTCATTGATTGATGGTGCTGCTTTGCATGGATGCCCTCTGGTACTCTATCCATTGCTGAGGCACTGTGGGATAGCTTCCCAAATATGCCCCAGAATGCACTGATACAAAAACACAGGCAGGTAGCATGGTAGATGTGGATGCACACAGTTCAACCATGGTGGAGAAAGAAAAGCTTCAGCATGGTTGCACAGCTCACACTTTCTTTGTTCTAACTGGGTCAGAAAAGTGTGTCACATGTATTAAACACAGTTGTTGTATCTGTAGTTTTGTAGTTCGTTCATGTAATAAGCAAGTTCACTGTAATCTTGAGTCATTCATGTAATAAGCAAGTTCACTGTAATCTTGAGTACACAGTCTGGTGTACATGTACAGCAATAAGAACAGGAGTACTTGTGGCACCTTAGAGACTAATAAATTTATTTGAGCATAAGCTTTCGTGGGCTAAAACCCACTTCATCAGATGCATGCAGTGGAAAATACAGTAGGAAGATATATATATATACACACACACACACACACACACATACAGAAAACATGAAACAATGGGTGTTACCATACACACTATAACGAGAGTGATCTGTTAAGGTGAGCTATTACCAGCAGGAGAGAAAAAAAACTTTTTGTAGTGGTAATCAAAATGGCCCATTTCCAGCAGTTGACAAGAAGGTGTGAGGAGCAGTAGGGGGGGGAAATAAACATGGGGAAATGGTTTTACTTTGTGTAATGACCCATCCACTTCCAGTCTTTATTCAAGCCTAATTTAATGGTGTCCAGTTTGCAAATTAATTCCAATTCAGCAGTCTCTCATTGGAGTCTGTTTTTGAAGGTTTTTTGTTGTAATGTTACGACTTTTAGGTCTGTAATCGAGTGATCAGGGAGATTGAAGTGTTCTCCAACTGGTTTTTGAATGTTATAATTCTTGACGTCTGATTTGTGTCCATTTATTCTTTTACGTAGAGACTGTCTGGTTTGGCCAATGTACATGGCAGAGGGACATTGCTGGCACATGATGGCATATATCACATTGGTAGATGTGCAGGTGAACAAGCCTCTGATACTGTGGTTCATGTGATTAGGTCCTATGATGGTGTCCCCTGAATAGATATGTGGACAGAGTTGGCAACGGGCTTTGTTGCAAGGATAGGTTCCTGGGTTAGTGTTTTTGTTGTGTGGTTGCTGGTGAGTATTTGTTTCAGGTTTGGGGGCTGTCAGCAATGCCCCTCTGCCATGTACATTGGCCAAACTGGGCAGTCTCTACGTAAAAGAATAATTTTGATTTGCTGACAGCCCCCAAACCTGAAACAAATACCAGCAACCACACAACAGTGGAGAACGCAGCTTTTCCAAGCTGAAGTTAATAAAAACCCATCTACGCTCCACAATGACACAGGAGAGGCTGGTCAGCCTTGCAACCCATCTCAATAGAGCATGAGCTGGCACAGACTGTGGACCTTCAGGAAGCAGTTCAAATCTTTGCAACCAAGAAGGCACAGAAAGCACCACTTTGATTATTCAAACAGATAAAAATGCCAGTGTTTACTATGCAGACAAGAAAAGTTACATTTGCTGTTCAGGCGTTTGAAAGTGAAGAGTTACTTAAAATTTTTGAACAAGGCATTTTAAGTTGTTAGTTCTCTTTTATTGAGGTAGGTAGCAGAGCAGTACCATGAGAGGAGTAGAACAGGAAGAAGGCAGAATTGAGACCTTTCAAAGTTATGGCACAAGCGAGGGGGCATGGGGGCGTCATTTGAGCTCCCCGCTTCAGGTGCCAAAATGTTGTGGGCCGGCCCTGGCCGTCCTACCAATACAACTTAAGTCTCTACTAGAGATGTCCACACCAATATAGTCTAGCCTCCTCCTTCGCTTTGGGCAACTCACATTTGGCCCTACACAACCTTATGTCCTATCAGGCAAGTCCAACCATTTGACCATCTCACCGTGGTGAAGAGCTTACTGATTCTTTTCTTGTGGCTGGCCAAGTCTCTGGTCTGTACGTTAGCATGGGTCAAAATACAGTTTTATACGCTCTATCTTTTAACTTTACTAGCATCTTTTTATCACAAAGTGCAATAACTTGACTTTTCACAGACTCTTAAGATTCTGTTACTCCTAAATTTATTCAGCTCCCAGCAGCTTCTTTGTTGATCTTAGTTCATTAAAAATCCACAGGAGATCTTAATGTTTATCTGTTAGAGCCATTTGCTGTTCATCTGTCATAGGACTGCATGGAGATAGTAAATGAGTACTCATTTCCTGTGTGATGGATTCATTCATTCATGGGATATTGGACTTCTTCAGCCTTGGAGGACAAAACTGCTGCTTCCTTTAGGCTGTTTTAGATACAGTAGTTTCTTAAAGTGCCTGGACACGTAGCTGTATGTTGCAGAGTTCTGCAATTAGAGAAATGGAATTTGGTCTACTTAATAATAAAAATAAGGGATTTCAAATGTAATACGACCTGACAATTTGTTGCCTAGCTTTTGGGTCAGCTTATGGCTGGGTTTAAAATGAAAAGAGCTCAACCAGCCTTGAAACTTTTGTGCAAAACTTTCAACCTACAAGGTCAGCTTGAACTGACTCATCCCAGAAATTTGGCTTAATCAATCTTCTTTCCATTAATAAAAAGAACGAGGAGTACTTGTGGCACCTTAGAGACTAACAAATTTATTTGGGAATAAGTTTTCGCCCACGAAAGCTTATGCCCAAATAAATTTGTTAGTCTCTAAGGTGCCACAAGTACTCCTCGTTCTTTTTGCTGATACAGACTAACACGGCTACCACTCTGAAACCTTTCCATTAATGACATAGAATGGGGTTTGGTCTTGAGACTGCTCTCACTGAAGTCCCTGAAGCACACAATCCCTATGCCAAGTACAAGCAGCATTTTCTACTCTTTCTATTCTCACAAGTCTCATTAACATTTGGACTTTTATTTAAAACCCCAGGTCCTGGAGTCAGGTGGTTACATGAGAATCCCAGCTTCCATTAAAAACAAAAAACAAAAACAAAAAACCCCCACAACTTTTAGTCATCCTGGTTGCTGAGAAAAGCTTGAAAGTCTGAAAGCTAAAGTTCCAAAACCAGAAGACAAATCATAGTAATTTTAAGCCAATCACAATTTTTTGGGCCTGACTCATGATTTTTGAACAATTCGATTGGGCACGAGAGCACAAGGTATTGTATATCCAAATAAAAAGTATTATACACACACACACACACACTGAAACAGCAAGGTAAAAAATTGCAACCAGAATGTTTGCCATGACAGGAACATTCTTTCACCTTAGACAAAGTGGGGGAGGTGCAGAGGCCAGGAAGGAAACATTAGCAGAAAGGACTAAACTACCCTTTTATTCCCCCCCAGCGCATACGCACACACACCCAGGTTGCCAAGCCTCCAGGATTGTCCTGGATTCTCCAGGAATTAAAGATTAATCTTTAATTAAAGATTATGTCACATGACAAAACCTCCAGGAATATGTCTAAGCGAAACTGGCAACCTTAACACACACACCCTATATATGCTGATATAGCAGCTGACTAGCTACAGCTCTGAGGTACATGTCCGGCTGGAGCGCTCCAGGGCACTCCCTTGCTTGAGAACAATATTTTGGAAAGGAGAACAAGAGAAAATGTATTCTGAGAAAATGAACATGTAATACAAATGGCTTCTTATTAGTCCCTGCTATGCTAGTGCTCAGACCACAGATATTAAGCCAGCTTAGTGACTCATTATGGCTATCAAAAAACACCCCTAACTAGCCAGAAGTCATCTGAGCAGCAGCAATATTATGGAATCCATAATTTGTAAATTTGAAACTTTGCTTAAAATAAAAACACAAACAAAAAGAAACAGCTGACCGATCTTCCAAACAAAAGGCTTTTATTATATTCCACCACCGATGAATTAGTCCTGACAAAGTGGAAGGAAAACCAGGCCCCATGTCACAGCTGCAGCACAGAGAAGCCTAGAGAAAGCAGTTCACTGGAGTGTCTCTCTGTGGGCAGTCACAGCTCGATCCTGCAAGGTGTTGGTACAGAGTACCTTCGGCTCCCACTGAATTGTCAGCTGCTCAGCACTTTACAGAGTCCGGCCACAAATGAAGGTTTAATTCATCAAAACATTTTAAAGGATTTTATCAATTGGCATCCAAAGGCAGTAAAAAGTTAGGATTGCAGCTGGTAGGATTAAAATGGCTAAATCACTCAGCATGGTCCTTAAAGCAGCATTTGTGAAGATAAAAATAATAAACATCGCAGCAGCAGAGGAGTAGCATGAATGTGAAGAGAGATCTGAACAGTTCCATCAGAAAAGGGATTGCTATCGGAACATTCCTATTCCAATGCCTGTTTCATTTCCACTCCTCATTCTGAAGTAAACCAGATTCAGACAGAACACTGATAAATAAATGCAATATTGCCAAACCTCAAAAAAGGCACTAAAAAGGTCTGAGCCATGCCTCCAAAAAGTCACGAAATTTACGTCAATCATGAGATTTTTTTAAAGTTTCTTTTTAATTGGAGTTCTGTTTTGTGAGCCTGTGGGGCTCACATTTTCAGTCTTTTTTCCACAATTCATGTAATCATCTGACTCTAGGAATTGGGGCTTTAAGAAAAAATGCAAAATTGTGAGTGGCAACACTGCATATGGAACGGTCTCAGCCACTCAGAGTGCGGGACAGTTAAAAAAAAAAAGTTTACAAAGCTAACAGTGTTAGGAATCATTAGGAAAGTAATAGATAGACAGAAAATATCATAATGCCACTATATAAATTCATGGTACCCTCACACCTGAATATTTCACGCATTTCTGGTTGCCCCAGTTCAAACAATGATATTAGAATTAGAAAAGGTACAGAGAAGAGCAAATAAAAATGATTAGGGATATGGAACACCTTCCGTGTGAGGAAAGATTAAAAAGACTGGGATTGTCCAGCTCAGAAAAAGGACAAATAATGGAGGATATGATAGGGGGCTATAAAATCTTGAATGGTGTGGAGAAAGTGCTATTTACTCCCTTCATACAACACAAGAGCCGGGGGTCACCCAATGAAATTAATAAGCAGCAGATTTAAAACAAAACACAAGGAAGTCATTCTTCACACAGTCAACCTGCAGAACTTGTTGCCACAGGATGTTGTGAAGGCCAAAAGTATAACGGAGTTCAAAAAAGAACTAGATAAGTTCATGGAGGATAGGTTCATCTATAGCTATTAGCCAACATGGTCAGGGATGCAACCACATGCTCTGAGTGTCCCTAAACCTCTGACTGCCAGATGCTGGGACTGGACAACAGGGAATGGATGAGTCGATAACCGTCCTATTCTGTTCATTCCCTCTGAAGCATCTGGCACCAGCCACTTTGGAAGACAGGATACTGGGCTAGATGGGCCATTCGTCTGATTCAGTATAGCCATTCTTATGTACCTACTAGCAGGAGTACACCTTTCTAGATGCGGATGTCTGCTGTGCATAAGCACCACGAGCAAATCAGACTGCAGGGATCTGTTAATCACTCTGGGGTAGTTTGGGTCCTTAGGAGCAGCACTGGGAGGCAGATGGTTCTCGTGGGAGCTCAGCTGAGGGAAGCATGGCGTGCACTGGAAGCAAAGGCTTCACACCTGCTACTACTCCATTTGTGGAACACCTTCCTCTCCACCCGGCCAACTTTATGGCTGGTGCAGTGGGGGCAGAGCAATGACCTTACCACCTCAGTGCACCCGTTGGGGCACTGTAACCCCCGGTGAAGTAAGAATAGACAAGACCTGCAATTCCACCTAACCCTCATTTGGGCCCCAAGCAAGGATTCAGCCACAACCCTTTACATGCTTTTCTCTCCTTTCCATCCCTCTCCCCAGCTTCCCCACCTACAGGCCAAAAAGGCTCTTGCCCTTATAATAAATATCATGTACAGCTGTGCTCACAACGCACAGCTGGATGCTGGCAATCCCAGACTCTCCTGGTTCAGATTTGAACCACAAACATATGGCTATGCTGCAGTTATTCCATGAAAGGAGGCAACCGACCTGTAAAGAAGGAAGGGATTAGAGTTTTTACCTTGTAACCAGTAAGCACCCTCATGTTTTAACTAATATTGCTCTTACACTGTGCAACCGCCATCTCATTCAATTTTGACTTTAAGCCAAGCATCTTCCCATTGAGCCTGCTACTTGCGATATCTCCCCTCAGTTAAGTGATAGCAACAAACCAGTACTACTATCTATTTTGATTTCAACGTATTAGCTTTAAAAGAATGCCTGTATCAGGCTCTAAGTGCAAAAATTCAATCAAGTAAATGGACATTCGAATATAATCAAACTAAAACATTCTCTATTGTAAATTCCCTACAGCAGAGGTCGAGCATCACCCCTTCATGCTGGAAGTACACAATACAAATGGTTTTCATTCAGATAAAGATCAAGAGATGCATCTTATCTCCACTTAAATAAAGTCAGCACAGCTTCCAAACCAAGCTAGAGGGATGATCTATACAATTCTCTGGTCTTGTCATTGCACAACCTCATTTCTTACACACTGCAGCATATTACTTCTCCCCACCCCCATGCTTAAACTCAATTTTAGATGTAAAATATTAGTAGATCCCATTTAAACATGGATAAAAACATTTTAAAAACTTAATGACCATTTGCACTTATATTTGCTTGGATAAAATTAAAGGGATTATGATCTCTCCTATTTCCAGGTGTTCTCTGATCACCAGCTAAAGCCAGAAAGAAAGTACTCCAGAATCAGGAGCGGGGAGGATTTTAATATCCTTGTTTTAAGCTTCTGGTGTTGACCATTGTCAAAAGGTAGGACATCAGGCTAGATGGACCATTGGTCTGTTCTGACAGGACACCACCTGTGTTTCTTTATTCCATTGCTAACGTGTATTGTTCATAGCACTTTTTTTTTTTATTGTGGGTTTTTTTTTTTAAGTATTCAAGAAAACATTTAAAAGATGGTTTAAAACCAGAAGGTTGTTCTTTGTTTTTTTGTTTTTTTGTTTTTTAAAGAAAACCCTTGATTTTCTTCTTTCATGTGACAAAGGAGGAACGGACGAAATGTAGGATGGATTAGATCCAGAATTGTCCAATGATCAGTGGTTTTAGTTTGCCAAACCTCTCTTAGTTTAGTTTCTCATGGGCTCATACCTCAGACCTTCAGGTTTGAAAAGCCCTAAAATCCAAATTGATACCTAGCTGAAACCACCACATTTTCACCTGGGTTGGGCTGAAACCGTGGAATTTTACATGGAGACATCCAAAAGATAAAACACAAATCCAGATTTCAGTACAAAACCTCCACATAGTTGTAATCTGAGTAAAAGGAACTCTAAGGATAATGGGCCTGGTGTAGCTCCCTTCCCCAAAGATAGAAGTCTCTGGTAGTGACAAAGGGATTTTTCATTGGTTAAAAGGCAGACAGACCACACATACCTATGCACAGTGACAAGAGTTCCAAACCTTCAATGACCTTCACATAGGCAGATCCTGAACGCCACTGACTCCACTGGAGCTCAGTGCAGATGCAGGGCCTGCCTGTGTGGAGTTCATTCAGGATCAGGGCTTAAAGATGAACGTTTGTCATGGCCATGATTTTTTAGGGTTTGTGTTTGGAAGATTTTTGTGCATTTTTTTTGTTTGTTTTTGTTTTAAATAAAGTCAGCCTTTCACCCAAATCTGCCTGAGGGAACCTCACCCTGTTATTTACTATTTGTATTCCAATAGCACCTGGCTGCCCCAGCCACAGACCAGGACCCGTTGGTCTAGGTTCTGTACCAACAGAACAAAAAGATTGTTACAATTCAAGCTAAGTAATTTTTGTTGGCATTTTGCTATCTTCATGTGCTTTTAAACTGCTACTGGTAGCTATAAACACTTTCTAATGTAAACATCAGAATTAAAATATGATGTGACTTTTAATAAAAAAAAAACCACCTCAATTATGACTTTCACATTTTTTCCACGATGACAAAACCCCCCAGCCTTAACAATAACCAAGGACCCAGGTTCCTAATGCCTTAGGTGCGTTCCGTTGATGGTTGAGCCCACAGTTGTTTCCCGTGGGACTGATCGGCTGTGTTTGGGTATCTGAGACTCAGGGGCTCAGAGTTAATCAACTGTCCAGGATTAGAGCAGCAAAAGGGGAAGGGCAGCACATATATGCCCAGTCTGCAATAACAAACAACCTCAGTGCTTTGATCCTTTTTGTAGGGTCACTCAGATTGTGACAGAAGTGAACTTCAGAAACAGAAGAACAAATCGTCTTCTATATTTAAGAGAGATAAATTTGGGGAGCCTGTCAATCCTTGTCTGAACTGGTTTATCACAGCTAGACCTAAAATGGCTTCCTCTTCTAAGGAGAGCTAACGTGACAAGGAGTGAAAGGAAGCATGGCTGACAGTCAATATCAGTCTTGCTCCAGTGAGTATATCGTAGAAATTGGAGAGTCTTAAAACAGCAAGATGTATAAAAAGAGTCATAGGACAGAATGGCTCCAGGACTGGTAAAGGACAACACAGCCTTTAACCTCTATGTTCCCAGTTCAAACTCAGTGCATGTTTGTAGCAACTGGAAGTCATTCACTTGGCAGGGCACAGTCATTAAGCGAGTCTGGTATTCTCAGAAGTACTTAGTGGCCACATCACAAGAACCAGACACAAAAGCCTTTATCCTGCCAGGCCTCATGTGATGTGCATCAGGGAGCGCAAGAAATGGCGGCCACATGTGGATTAAGTGCCAGGCCTAGATTTCTACGCTAAGGAGACCTCCGATGCCCTTTGTGTGCCTCCTCCCTAAGTGTGCAAATTAAGAGAAGGATGGTGTCTCATTGGAGAATAACGGTGTCGTCTGATACCTTACTTATCTATGCAGTCCCCTCTTTGGCCTTGTTCCTGTTACTAAGCAGAAATAGTTTGGCAATATTACAGCAGTTCTCTCACTAATCATGGCATAGGCTCCCCAGCACCTTCTCTTGTTAATTACTTTTTACCTTTCATTTTTACGTAGAAGACTATAAATAACAGTACTGTGCAGCTTGAGGCCCTAACTGACCCCTTTATTGGCTATATAAGCAGAGAAGCCAAGGACTGAATGGGTCTGGAGACAAAACTACCTTCCCATTGCGGGGATGACTGCACTGTTATGGTATCTCTGGTGAATAAAGAGAGAGCTTCAGTCTCTTAGGCTGTCAGTCCAGATCCTTTTCTCAAGCAAACTCTCCCAAAAGAAAAAAATTAGGCCTAACTTCCATTCTAATCAAATGGAAACATGCCTACCTTTTCCCTCCCCCTCCCCCCCAAAAAAGACATTCAGAAGCAGCCCATATTTGTTTGGCACATTCCATCTTTAGGTAATTAGTACAAAGGGCTTCTCAGGTAAGCCTAAGAATAAATGGCGACGTTCAAAAGAGACGCTTAGCACCGCAGTCAGCTTTCAAAGATTAACTAGCAGGAGATGCAGAGATATCCAACCGGCTCCCCTTAGGCATCTCTTTCCTTCAGCTCTTCCAAGTCAGACTTCAACAGCGAGTCAAACCGCATCAACATTTGAACAGAGAAAAAAAATGACAAGCAAGAAAATGTCTCTGAAGACACAAACCCCAGTGACCACCAAAGCTTCAAAAATACAGTCTGAACAAACATTCACAGGATAGCACTCCCCCGTCTTCTGCCCACTCCCTTTAAACCGTTGAAAGAGTGCTCTTATAGGCATGGCATCTTTGATGAGAGAGTCAAGTTCAGAGAGACAATTTGGCCAAAATATTCTGAAACGCATTTTTTTTAGATCAGTGTTGTTAGAATTGACCTATTAATCGGAGACATTCACTATGTTTTAAAGGGCAATAACCAAATAAAGTTTTGTGGCTTGGGGTGGTTTTTTTGTTTTGTTTTGTTTTGTTTTTAGTTAACCCCTTCATAGCTGCATTTCATTGCTATAGGAAGTGACTTTGTGCCTTTGAAATGTGCTTTGTGCTTTCAAAATGCTGGTACACTATTTAGGGCATCAGCATGTGATGTACTCTATTGGGTACTTAGACAGCCTCAGTACCATCCTATGAGGACACCTGAATCTTTAATGTATTTAGTCTCATAATACTCCCATAAGACTGAAATGCTATTGTCCCCAATTTACAGAAGAGAAACAGACACAGGGAAAGACCAAGTAACTTGCCCAAAGTCACACAGGAAGTCTGTAGTAGAGCAGAGACTTGAACCCAGGTCTACATCTCAGACAAGTGCCCTAACCAGTGGGCCACCTTTCCAATCATTAAATCTTATTTAATAAGCAAGACACTTCATCAAGCTAGCCTTAGTGCCATTAAAAATCTGGTATTGGACACCTAGAACAGTATTTTCCTCTGCTTAGAGAGAGAGAGAGATCCCATAGTATCACAACTACTGAAGGGTGGCAAATGTTAAGGTTTTAATGGCACCCACTGTACACAT
>NW_020664439.1:36038897-36051074 GCF_002925995.2 Terrapene triunguis
TAGGGGGTGGAGTCCTGGGGGGCAGTTAGGGGCAGGGGTCCCAGGAGGGGGCAGTCAGGGGACAAGGAGCGGGGGGAGGGTTGGGGGTTCTGAGGGGGGGAAGTGGGAGGGGCAGGGGCGGGGCTAGGGCAGGGCAGGATGGGGCGGGGCTAGGGCAGGACAGGGGCGGGGCTCCTCCCGTCCTCTTTTTTGCTTGCTGGATTATGGTAACCCTAAACTCTTCCCTAAGGCCAAAGGGCCCACTTCTTTAGACTCCTCCACAGTCTCTCTGCACCTCCTACTGTAGCCAGCATCTGACAAGTGGCACCTCCTCCCCCCCCCCAAAAGGGCTTTTTAACCGTTTAGTGCTCTTTTGATCTCCAGGCTCCAAGTTTTGCCCAAAACAAGGCATGCAACTGGCTGGAGATAGGACACTGGCAAGGCCTTTGAAGCTAACAGCTCACCCCATCATCTTTCAAGTGTGAGCTGGGATGGGACATTATCTAGCTCTGGTGTGTTGCTTTCCTCTTCACTCCCACAGCCCCCCCCTCTCCCCCCCCCCATGAATTAGATCAATACATTCATACAGGATATTTTAATAACCCACCATAGTTCTACCATAATTTGGCCTCACTGACCAAGTCACATACAACATTCATACCATTATTACTTATCAGTATTCAAAGACTGAGGGACACCCCCAGAAGTTTTCATTATAGTACACCCCAGGGCTTTCCCTGGCCAGCTCCCCCCGTGCAGTGATGCTTGAGGCAGTCACTGAGCAAGTCCTGTCGGAGAGCAAAGGGGACACAGGCATCTGTCATGACTGGGGGGGGAGGTGGGAGGGAAAAGAGTGTGGAAGGGCCAAACTTGAGTGAGTGAGCATGGGGGTCATAGCACCGCTCAGGTTTGGCCCCATGGCCCTTCTGTCCAAACCTGAGCAGTGCTGTGACCCATGTTTTTTAAGTCACAACACCATTCACTCAACTTTGGCCCTGCAGTTCCCCCTACTTCACCCCCCAAATCATGACAGAGGCGCCCTGGTGCTAAATCTGAGTGGGCAGTGAGGCAGCCAGCACTGCTCCTTGTCGTCACTGCAGTTGGAAGGGCCCCAACGCTAATGACTCCGCATCCCTCCCAATGGTACGGACAGGCGTACAGCTGTGGGTGCCACTGTAGAGATCAATACAGCTTCTCATCCAGCACTACTTTCACTTTTCATTAAAGATATCCAAATTGTAGACCCCCTCAGCTGTCTCTTAGGGGGGAGGGATAGTTCAGTGGTTTGAGCATTAGCCTCCTAAACCTAGGGTTGTGAGCTCAATCCTTGAGGGGGCAATTTGGGGCAAAAATCTGTCTGGGGATTGGTCCTGCATTGAGCAGGGGGTTGGACTAGATGACCTCCTGAGGTCCAACCCTGATAATCTAGGTTGCTGGAATATGGGTGCTATTTTATTTTATTTTATTTTTTTTTGGTGTAGGCAATGCCACAATGAATAGGTGTATAGTCCCTGACCAATAGGAAAACAATCTTCTCAGCAATTTCTCCACAGGAGCCAAGCTGGAAAGTGGTTATAAGACCCAGTTCTGATCAATTTTGGCCTCTTATATTTACAGCAAATGATTAGCTCACATTTCAAAACACTGGTGTCACAATGCTCTCCAGCATGGGCTGATGGCTCAGCATGTGTGTTTATAATGCAAACACAATACACAACTACATCTAGTGCAGTTCCCTTGCAGGAAAGGGGCATTATTAGGTAGTCAACCCCCTAGTCCAGGTTGAAGCTAGCTCCTCAGGATAAGCCTAATTTTCAACTGTTCCTAGAATTTACTGATCACCCTGAAATGTTTCATGTTGCGGCTCATCGCAGCGTACAGTTTGTTTCTGGGAAGTCTGGCAATATTCAGACAGTTTTAAGTTATACAGTGTGTTAGAAATGTACCTTTAAAAAATATTCTAAGGCCCTTTTAACTCGTTATGGCCCCCAAGTCATCTGCTGTGGATTCACCCACATAAAGGGACCATAAACCCAGTAGAACTGGCTCCCAGTCAAGTGACCTCTTATCAATGGATATGAGCCATTTATCTATATACATGCAGCGTCCAGGCTGTTGTCAAGTATAATAGTGTAGTGTCATTGCATCCTGGTTAAGAGGGGGAGCCATTACAGCGGAAGTGATGACCTAATATTTCATATATGTCCATCCCATGTTGGGATTACTGAGGTGGGTTCATAAGTGCCCTTATGCCCACTAAAAGACATGAAAGGGGACAGATATGTACTTCCTTGACCAGTCATTCCATGGTATCATTCCCTACTTGATGGGTGAATCACTTGAGAGAGCTGCTGCTGCTGCTCAGGGCTGCAGTTCACACTGCAACATCCTCTGCCCCAAGTAAGGAACAAACCAAACAGAATGGCTATTCTCCAAACGCCTGCCCCTCCCTTTAACCATACACCTCAGCCATCTACATGGCCAGAGGTAGCACAACAGGAAAACTCCTTTTCTGCCTGTCCTTCTCCCATGCCTTTTGCACCATGCAGCACCATGACCCTCATCCTGCATCCTGAGTTTATCTTTATTCAAACTGCAGCTACTACAGTGTTGTATTGCTTGCTGCCAAAGCAGAGCTAACACAGTGACACAGAGGACAGCGTGGACAAATGTCATCTCATAATCCCACGGTTACGCTGACAGCGCTCACACCATCCTCTTCCACCACACACTTGAGGGGAAAAATTAAAAATAATTATAAGGAATTATTAATTCATTAATCTCTTTTTGTTACCACTTAGAACCTGTGTTCTATAGGCTTGAAGCACAGAAACACCTTTCCCTTGAACTATTCAGAAAGCACAAAAGTTAACGTGACATACCGGCATGTGGGCGTGTGTGGGTTGGCTTTGGGGGGAGAGTTCTCTGTATCTTTCACAGATTAAGCTGCACAAGATGTACCAGTTGCTCTGGTAACAAAGCTTTTTTCTTTAAAAAAAAGAAAAAAGAAAAAAAAGAAAAGAAAGAAAAGAAACATCGTTTTAAGTGTTCTCCCAGTTAAGACTTAGCTGCTTGTGTGACATAATAAAAATCAACTGGGAAGTCCACATTTCAGGGCCATGCACGCAATTTGATTCAGCTAGGGAAAGGAGTGTCTAGGCTATTTTTTTTAAATATTACCATGCTAGGGGCATGCCAAATTTAGGATTTAAGTTTTACTTCTAAGCATCGGCTAGTAGGTACTATTTTATACTACTATATTAGCTTAGTCTTCTTTTCTGCCCCAATAAGAGCTGATGAAAATTCACCAAACCAATCCATGTATATGTACACATTTAAGGAAAGGAACAGGTCATTAGTGGCTGAAATCTGCCTAAAGATGTGCAGCATCCAGGCTGTTGTCAGGCATATTAGTGTAATGTTCAAAAAAGAGCTAGATAAATTCATGGAGGATAGGTCCATCAATGGCTATTAGCCAGGATGGGCAGGGATGGTGTCCCTACCCTCTGTTTGCCAGAAGCTGGGAATGAGGGACAGGGAAAGGATCACTTGATGATTACCTATTCTGATCATTCCCTCTGGGGCACCTGGCATTGGCCACTGTCAGAAAACAGGATATTGGGCTAGGTGGACCTTTGGTCTGACCCAGGATGGCTGTTCTTATGTCATTGCATTCTGGTTAAGGGAGGGAGCCATTACAGAGGAAATGAGGACTTAACATTTCATACTATGCCTTTCATACTGAAGGATCCCCAAAGCACAGCAATGTAATCTTCACAGGCAAACCCTTACAAACTTGAAGTCAATAGGGCTTCACAAGGGCACAGGCATCTGCCTATGTAGGTCAGTTTGCTGGACCCTGAGCCACTGTACATATAAATGAAATGCTTCACTCACCCTCCTGAAATGTAGCCACCATTGGCGCTGAAACACAGCAGTTACTAAACAACAGTATGCAGCAATGCTACACAATAGTTTGAGACAGGAAACCCAACTCCATATTGATCAGAAATTTTTAGGTATTCTAAATGTTACTATCCAAATTAGAGTTTAGCTAAGACAATGGAGTTAGTATCTTCTCTTACACCTTGCTTAGTTTATGAAATCTGTCAATCCATAATCACAAATGGATATACTCCCATAACATGGTGATGGGCAGCAGTACAAAACCCTGAGAAGGAAGATAGCTGGAGACTACAAGAACCAACACAAATGAAGGTACAATACTACACAAAATTGCATCAGACTCTAGCTGTGCACTACCTTATGTAACCATGTGATCTTGTCAGGGTTACCTTCCCTTCAGCCCCCTTCCTATTGTTTGCAAAATCCACTTGTTATATCTTGTCTGAAAATTAGATGTCAGCTCCTTTGAGCAAGGTGCTTGTTTTACTATGTGTTTGTATAGAGCCGAGGACACTGGGGCCTCTAGACACTATTACAATGTTAACAGTGATAATTCACATCTTACCTAATTATTCACCTTTAAAATCTTGGTCAGGAGTTTCTGGTAACTCAAATACAGCAGTCTGTATGGTGAACAGACAAGAGGGGACCAACACTGTTAGCTGAGCAAGTCTGCAATGCATATGGGGGGGAGGGGTTGTGTGTGTGTTTCTTTCTTTTAAATATTTAGCCCAGTCTCCCAGACAAGTCACAGCAGTTAGTTTTCAGATATGAAAGCTCTGTGTATAAACTAGGATTCATTCTTTTCAGTAACAATCCCCTTGGGTCATAATAATTTTGTGCTTTACAGTAACTCTTTTTCCACTCAGCTAAAGGATCAGTGATTAATCACCAAACTGTTGACCATCAGTCTTTCAGACAGAGAGATAATAAAGCAACTATTATTAAAACAATTAATGCCGTCCTTGTCCTGCATTACTTGCTTGAACTCTCCGGGTATCAGCTAACAACAAGCTCAGGAATCTGCAATGTCTGTTCCACAGTCCCCAGGAGAACAATCCCTAGTCCAATGTAGGAAGAAACTTTCAATAATAACCTGGCTTCCCTCAGTGCTGCATGATTGACAGGCTAAACATCTAACACAACTTAGCATTGCAACCCTAGTTATTTGCTTCCCTCCATAAAATGTTGAAGAAAATATCTCAAAACAACCTTTAGCAAATCCACTTGCTACAGAAACAGCATTCAGCCACTCAATTAAATTCACAAAGCACTACCGTGAAATAGCTGTGAGCCAGCAGGGCATTCTGGGTATTGATGTGTAAATGAGCACACCAACAATGGTGCTTGAAAGCTGTAGGCCCTTAGTTATCCCAGTTCATTGGGCCAGCTCCAGATTTAGGCAAAATATTACTGGGTTTATGCCCTGTTCCCATGGCATTCTCTATGGTTTGAGCTGAGCACTAGAAGTTACTGGAAGTCTAGATCCTTCCAGAACTCTGCTGGATGCTAACTTCAAGTACTTCATTTACTTAAAGATACAACCTGCCAAAGTAAATTTAGACTGGGCCAAATGCATGCACACACACACAATCCCCTTGGGTCATCATAATTTTGTGCTGTACAATAACTCTTTTTCCATTCAGTTAAAGGCTCAGTGATTAATCACCAAAAACTATTGACCACACACAATATCAATATAAATATATACACACACACATACACACACACCCACTCTAGGTGCACTACAGAGAACAAGTATAAAGATGTGTCCTTCTCTTTCATGTAGTTTTCTAACTCTGATCTAAAAGCTAAAGAGGAACTAAAGATAGGATTGTAATCCAAGCACAACTCATAATCTAACTCTTGTAACCCTGGTCCCTACCCACTTGGTTTAGTCAGAACCATTTGTGTTATGTCTGTGGCAGATTGAACGCACCTTGGATTAGGACCTTTTGCTTGTTCTGTAGAGAGCCATGCACACCTTTTTAACAAACAAGTGATAAATAAGAAGGCTATAATTGTTGGTATTTTAAAGACAGCCTCCTCTGAGTGTGTGATCAAAGTGAATGGATATTGTATCACTCAAATCATTTTAAAAATAACCCTTTCCATTGGATATCCATTCCTATAAGACATGATTCCTATTCTTGTAGATAGGCATTCAGAGGGCTTCTGTATTAGAAACCTTTAACATAGCCACAGATGATAATCTAGACAGAAAGATCATTCTAAAGACACATCCAATTAACTAAATTCAATACATTGTATTGTTGTGGATGAGTGGGATGCCATTTGCCTACATACAACAGCAATATAGAGAGCAAATGGCTGAACAGAGGAGTAACTACCACTCAGCCTAAGTCGTAGGGTAAACACTAACATACGTGCTTAGCATTACTACTGTAAGTAGTCCCATGGATTTCATGGGGCTGAGCACTGTAGTTTGGTAAAGACCTGGTATAAAAGAGTAGCATGTTTGAAAGGAATTATCTCAACATAAGTTGCATACAGTGGATTCTGCTTATTAGCGGCCTCTCAGTTCCCAGAAAAGAGTTGCCATTATCCCGAGGTTGCAAATATGTGGACGGCAGGTTTGCCAGGCTGCTGCAAGGGGAAAAAAAGCTGGGGTTTAGCTTTCCTGGCCTACGCGGCAGCAGCCAGCGAAGGAAGCGCGGGGATGCTCCGAGCCTGGGCCACTGGTGCCAGGGCAAGATGCACACTGAAGAGCACAGGGAGATGTATTTTGCCTTCCCACAGGGCCCCTACCCCCAACGCTCCTGGTCCCCATGGAAAGCTGCCATCCAGCATGCTGCCCTGCCTGTAGCCTCTCTTCCCATGCCCAGGACAGCAGCACAGGGTGGCCCCGCGGCTGGGGACCTGCTGCCTACACAAGAGGTAACAGGAGTCCTGGTGCTGCAGACAGGGCCGGCTCCAGGGTTTTGGCCACCCCAAGCAGCCAAAAAAAAAAAGCCGCGATCGCGATCTGCGGCGACAATTCGGCAGGAGGTCCTTCGCTCCGAGCTGGAGTGAGGGACCGTCTGCCGAATTGCCGCCGAATACCTGGACGTGCCGCCCTTCTCCGGAGCGGCCTCCCCAAGCACCTGCTTGCCAGGCTGGTGCCTGGAGCCGGCCCTGGCTGCAGAGTGGGAGGGAAGCTGCAACCCAGATTCCAGAGCTTTCCGTGGGGAGTGGAGGCACTGGGGGCCCACAAGGCTACACAGTAAGAAAAAAAACCATGACAGTTGCTAATATCTGAATCCCATTAACATTAAAACAAGACAGGACTGGTTGCCAGCAAAGTGTTGCTAACAACTAAAAGATGTCAATAATCAGGACTGACAATAGCCGGCATCCACTGTATATGGTGGGGGCAGATGCATAACACCATTTTTGCACTCAGATGTGCTTTCCTGTAGCAAGATAGAAACAAAGGAAATTTGTACACTATTTTACTATGCACCCCAAGAACAATAAGCAACCACCTCAGGCTGCATGGCATTTGTGGGGGAACCTCCACAGGGTGCAGGTGGTCAGTAGTGTGCTTCCCTCTGACCTGCCCACTTCTTCCCTGGCTCACCCACTGCCTGCAGTATCCTACCATGTAGATCCCTGGACAAGCCAAGAGCCCTCTACATGTGCCGCTGAAGAGGGGGAGGACACATTTTCTGCATGGGGAGTGGGAGAGTCTCATTCAAAAAGGTTTGTCATGCAGGATCAAGAGGCAAACAAATCAGACCCTTTAAAGCTAAAGGCTGCTGTAACATACCTACCCCTACCAAAAAAACACAGTAAAGAAGTCTGAGTAAACTTAACTCTGTTTGTTATACAGAATTCTAGTTTACATATGCATATGTGATTTATAGAAATAAGAGTATCTCTATTCTTCCTGAATATATTTAGGAGGATAGTACTTAGTTATCATTCTCATAGTGCAAAGCACTATAAAGTCACATCACCATGAACAAGAGATACAACACACAGGAGTCATTGTCCAGCAATCTTCAACATTTTGTGGTCTTCACACAGCCTTGAGAAGCATGCAATACTTCATTCCATCCAGGCAGCTACATCACAGAGCCACACTCACCGGGGATGTCCCCTGCCCCAGTGTTAGTCCCTGCAAAAGTTGATTCAGCAATCTTCCTCTGCTCATCTGACCCTCATGTGCCACAAACTCAAGGGGTTTTTGTCTGATTGTCTTGATGTCAGGTATGACTCTGGTTATGTTGTAAATTTGGGCGATTACTTCGTTAGTGTTGTGCACAAGGTATAGCTAATGTGCAGCCATTGCCTGTACCGTTTAAATTCAAAGGCAGCAAGCCTCTGAATGTCCTGTTTCCTTAGCATCCACATCTCACATATAGCACAATGCTGAAGACGAGACTATAGCAATTTCACTTTACACTTCCAAGTAATACTTTAACTTCGCTAAATGTGGCTGTGTCCTAGAGCAGTGGTCACAAGTCCAATTCTGTCAGATCTCTATGTGATGTTTAGCATCCCTTGTAAGCATGCTATCCAGGTATTTGAAGTGCTCACACTCCATGGCCTCATCAGATTTGGGGAGGAATATCTTTGCCTTTTCAACAGACTTATGTAACCATTGCCTTTGTCTTTTCATACGATATCTTTACACTGAAATTCTCTGCTTCCTCCACTACTCATTCTAGCAATTTTTGAACCTCTCCTTGCAACAATCTAATCAGATTAATATCATCAGTGAAGCACAGATGACTAATTTTTGCTACATTATCCTGTAGCTTTCCATCAGTGACTCCTCTTAAGATTTCTGCAATATAACTCTTGAAGATAGTTGGTGATAGCATGCAGCCCTGCCTGACACTTATTCTCAGGTGAAACTACTCTACTCATGCCCCACAAAACACCAAAGCCATTGTGCATCTTTCAAGATTTGTATCAGTCTTATTACATTTGCACTAGCTCCAGCCACCTGCAGAATTACCCAAAGAGGTTTGTGCCATACGCTATTGAATGCCTTGGCAAAATCTGTGAAGTCATGGACCACCTTCCCATCATTCTCCAACACCGTCTGATATAGCTCACACAGATTGAATATTGGCTCAACTATACCTCTTCGGGTCTAAACCTGGTTTGTTCTTCAGCCAAAAAGTTCTCTATCTTGGGTACAATCCTCTTCAAGATGAGGTGCAGCAGTATTTTGCAAAGGCATGTCAATAATGAGATTGTGCCGTAGTTTTCACAAACCATCGGGTCCTTCTTTTGAAGAATAGGAACCATCAGGGACTTTCCCCCAGTCTTGGGCCATCTTCCAGACTCCAAAAGTCACATCGGGTGCCTCTCCACCACTTTAAACTAGTTCTGCTTGTATGTTATCCACTCCAGGGGCTTTACAGTGTTTATATTCTGGGCCAAATGCTGCAGTCTTTAGGGCACTGGGGATTTTGCCCTACATTTAGAACTTTAGCATTGCTTTATCTTGCAGGGTACAAACTACTGTGCTGTGGAATAAGTCTATAATTACACACTAACTATTGATTGTTTAATTAGCTGGTAAATGCCATCTAATCACTAAGCCATTACACGGTTTATTCTGTCTTCTAAATTAGAGTGTTATGAGATCTAAAAGCTACAAGTCATATGGGTATTGTTCTTAGAGTTACTTGGCAACTGATAGGTGGAAGAAGGAATAGCATTATTTCAGGATAAAAAAAAAAAGAGAGAGAGAGAGAAGGCATCCCAGAATGAAAGGGGTGGGCAACATTGCAACCTCTGCATGCTCCTCCCAACCTCCAGCTGTGCACATGGTCTAGTTATGTAGTACAGCAGTGGGGAAGGGAGTCCCAAGCTGGACACCAGAGACCACAAAAAGGCAATGCAATGCAGAAATGTTAGTTATATGTAAGATAGTGGTGTGATGTACAAGGGGAATATTCTGTGAAGTGAACACTCCTCAAGGTTAAATAATTTCTCCTACTTTCCACAGGTAAGAAAAATTGTTGCCTATAATTTTCACCAGTTCCAATTAACATGTTTGCTCACCTTAAATCGTCAAAGCATTGTATAGGAGATCAAATATTTCAGATAATATAGAATTCTCCAAAGGTGTTTCCATTATCGTAGCACATAGTTGACTGAATGTAGAAGTGTAAGCAGCAAAACAATGAGTCAATGGCTGATTATTTTAAGACCAATTAATTGTATTCATGTATTCAAGATGACAGAATTAAACACAAAACAATAATCTCATCTTAAATAGACTAAGACTAGGTAGTTCCCTCTCTCAAAATTATTCTAAAATCTGTTCCATTAGACACCGAATTAGAAAAATAAAGAAGCTCTTCCAGTTCAATTGAAGCGATCAACCACTACCAAAGTGGTTTCTCATTAAAACGACCACCACCAGAGAGAGAGAGAGAGAGATGCAGTGCATGAGGATTTACTGACACCCCCGCCCCCCTAGATATTATTTGTAGCCGAGAGCTTCCAGTGGCCTGTTGCAGTTAGGAGAGAGATACATGACTAGAAAAATCCTTATTACTAATCTATCATTCAGGGGGAAGGGATAGCTCAGTGGTTTGAGCATTGGCCTGCTAAACCCAGGGTTGAGTTCAATCCTTGAGGGAGCCACCAAGGGATCTGGGGCAAAATCAGTACTTGGTCCCGCTAGTGAAGGCAGGGGTTTGATGACCTTTTGGGGTCCCTTCCAGTTCTATGAGATAGATAGATAGATAGATAGATATACCTATATATTTTGGTGATCCTTATATATAGGTAACTTTTAGGACCAGACTGTGGCTCACACTTACATGGGTACTCCATGGTGGGGCTGTTGTTCATGGAGCCTCCTGCCCTACCTTGTGCCCCCGAGCAAGGGTTTTGCTCTTGAGTTCACAAACTGATCCCTGCTACCACTTCCTGGTGGAACAGGCTTTTCCCAAAGGGGCAGGAAGCAGATGTGGCAAACGCCTGCCATTGGTCTGCAAGAGTACTGTCTCTCCATAAGGTACAATTCCTCCCAGTGGTCTTGTTGAGATAGTGTAGCTCAAGCGAGGAACTGCTTCCATAGTTACAATGGATGTAGATCGATAGTCTATTTTTTTTATTGTATAGCAATCTAAGGGTGAGAGCCATGTGACTTAAAAGTGGCTTTGCATCATTACCCTTCTAGTTGTCCAGTAATTTTGAATGATGAAAGACTGTTCATCAATACCACTGAGCGCCAACTGCAATCACCAAGAATGGTATTCTAGTAATTATGCCTATGAAATTTGTTGGCAATTAATGTTTTCTATCATGCTGTGCCCATCTCACACAATATGGATAGGGAAAGACATTTCACAGCAATGTCATATTGGACCTACGCAAGCTAGAAAGTGTAGTGCGCTAATAGTTCAGGAATTCTTATTTGCGTGTGGCAGTCTTGGGCTGGTTGATGGGGAAATTGCTAATATCTGAAGCACTTTGATAAGATTTTTGTTACCTCCCCCAGAGTCACGCTCACCCCCACAAACAGTGGGAAACAAAGAACGACGGAGTGTGGAAAAGAGCTCCTTTAGCAACACTTTTTATTGCAACTGCTCTGACTGTTCATATTCTTGCTCTAGTAAGAAATGTCAATCTCCGAGCCCTCGCTGTGTCAAGATTGTTACAGCATTCAGTCATCAGAACACTATGACTAGCTGCTTTATTAATGCAAATGAAGGGGTTTTGCACTCCACTGCAAACCCTGCAGTCCCTGTCAGTCAGAACCAGCTCCCTTGAGATCAAGGGGAGACTGACCCCTAGTTTATTCTGGCCCTTGACAGCAGGCCCCAGCGGTTGTCATTACAACTTCTCCTTCGCTAGTGGCCTAACGGGCGCTCTGTGATGTTTGAAAAGAGGTCAGCACAGACCAGGACTCTGCACCAGTGCAAAACAAGCCCTGTGTAAAAAGCACTACATGAGTGAGGCAACGGTGGCCAACATATTGGGCCTACAATATGTTTGGTCGAGTGCTAGCCTACATATTTGTAGACCTGGGGTTCATGTCCTGGCTCTGCAATCAATCTGATGTGACACCTTGAGCAAGCCATTTAACCTGTTTCACCTCCCGCTCTTCATCTGTCCTGTTTATTTAGCTCTTTGAGGCAGGGACTGTCTCTTACAATGTGTTTGTATAGCACCTAGCATAATGAGGCCCTGATCTCAGTTGAGGCCCTTTAACAGTATTACAGTAGTGCAGCGGTAGGCAACCTTTCAGAAGTGGTGTGCCAAGTCTTCATTTATTCACTTTAATTTAAGGTTTCGCGTGCCGGTAATACATGTTAA
>NW_020664439.1:36061074-36068039 GCF_002925995.2 Terrapene triunguis
ATGCAGTGAAGAGCTTTTGCATCTTAATAGCTGATGTGGGATACTCTGCCTCTCCGATATCAGACAGAACATGGTTACCATTTCTTTCCTAGGGCTGCAATGCAAAGTGGTCATCACTGCAAGTCTTAACTGATATGGTAGAGATAATGCAGGAGTGTAGTAGAGAGCAACAGCAGCTCGGGAAAGTGGAACCGATATTTGATTCCTTAATATGGATAAATTAAAACAGGGGCCTTTAAATTATTCGGGGGGGGGGGGAATAAAATAAAAGGACTGGGAGACAAGTCCAGGATAAGCAGTTCTCAATCTCAGACCAAACAGTGTTTCACAGATAATGGAACTTGCACTCTCTGCTGCTTACAATGATGTACTATATTTCATTTGGCAATAATTGATTTTCCCCTCCCCACCAAAAAAGCTCATTACAGGCAAGTGCTCCAAGGTTCACTTTGACCCTCTTGCTAATACCTATCTGCCCCCCCCCCCCCCCCCCCCCCCCCCCGCCTTTACCAAATGGCCTTGAGACTGAAATAACAATGGCGATGACAGAAATTACACAATCAACATCTGCTGAGTCCTTGCAATTGTTCCTTTGACAGTGTATATTTCTGCCTGTTGGAGCTTTCACGGTCAGGAAAAGCTATTGTTAAGGCTGCAACTCAGCGGTGATGACAACCTCCCATTTTCACATGCCCCAAACTCTCAAAAAGTTCTTTAACTAAAGCTTCCAGGCTTGTCTTCAGCACATGCGTGCGCACACACAATGCTGAAGTAAAATCAAATCAAGTTAGGCAAAGTTGGAGAAAAATCAATCTTTCCGATTTTACAAAAAATAGACTTTTTGTGCACAAGTAACAGACTCCACATTTCACTTTGGAAAAAAAAGTAATTTGTATTATTGTAGCAGCAAAGGGTGTGTTGTGCTCAACTGTGTACAAACACATGGAGACGGTCCCTTCCCCAAAGAACTTACTGTCTACATAGACAAAAGATGGGAGGGAAAACTCAGATAAAGGGTTTGTCTACACTGGAAACTTCAAAGCGCTGCTGTGGGAATGCTCCCGCGGCAGTGCTTTGAAGTGCGAGTGTGGTTGTGTGCGAGCGCTGGGAGAGAGCTCTCCTAGCGCTCCTGGTAATCCACCTCCATGAGGGGATTAGCTCCCAGCGCTCGGAGCCTGTCTACACTAGCGCTTTAAAGCGCTCAGACTTGCTGCGCTCAGGGGGGTGATCCAGCAAGTTAGAGTGCTATAAAATGTAAGTGTAGACAAGCCCTAAGAGAGGTGAAGTTACTTGTCCAAGGTCACACAACAGGTCACTGGCACAACTGAGAATAGATCTCAGGGCTCACAGTTCCTATACATACCAATGTTCTATGCACAGGGACTAGACCATACTGCCTCTCACGTAAGATAGACATAATTATAATATGCACATAAATGATACAAGATGTGTTACATTGTTACTTTGTTTGCTTATACTGTGTAAGGCACAGTTCCAAAATAGGCTGAATTAACCTAAGGTTTTGCATTTAAACATATGCTTTAAGCCAGAGGTGGGCAAACTACGGCCCTTCAAATGTTTTAATCCGGCCCTTGAGCTCCAGCCGGGGAGCAGAGTTGGAGGCTTGCCCCGCTCTGTGCATGCCGGGGCTCTGCGCGGCTCCCGGAAGCAGCAGCATGTCCCCCCTCGGTCTCCTACGTGTAGGGGCAGCGAGGGGCTCCGCACACTGCCCCCCCCAGCTCCCATTGGCTGGCAACGGTGGCCAATGGGAGCTGCAGGGGCGGCGCCTGCAGACGGGGCAGCAAACAGAGCCTCCTGGCTGCGCCTCTGTGTAGGAGCTGGAGGGGGAGACATGATGCTGCTTCTGAGAGCTGTTTGAGGTAAATGCCACCCAGAGCCTGCACCCCTGATCCTCCTCCTGTGCCCCAACCCCCTGCCCCAGACCTGATCCCCTTCCTGTCCTCCGAACCCCTTGGTCCCAGCTCGGAGCACCTTCCTGCACCCCCAGCCCCACCCCAGAACCCACACCCCCAGCCGAAGCCCTCACCGCCTCCCGCACCCCAACCCCCAATTTCATGAGCATTCATGGCCCACCATACAATTTCCATATGCAGATGTGGCCCTCGGGCCAAAAAGTTTGCCCACCCCTGCTTTAAGTATTAACCAGTCCACTCCTCCTAATGACTTTGCAGTTAACTCTGTCATATACTGCAAGGGTCCAGACCTGCAGAATTACAGGAGTAATGTTACCTGAATAAACATTTCATTGACCTCAGCAGGACAACTCATATACAAGCGTTTTCAGAATGGAGTCGTTAACCAGGACAGCACGGCCATGAGAGCGGCTCATTGAAGATGTTATTCTGGATTTATGCCAACAAGAGCAAAATTTGGTCCAGAGATCTCTAGCAAAATGTTTAAAAGGCATGAAGATCTACCAGCCAGTTACTTACAAGAAATTAAATACCATAAGTAATGGTATGTGCCTGTACCCAGCTCTCCAAACTCAGGTAGAGCGAGGAGCCAATTCCATACCCCTACAGCACAGTGTTCTTCCACCTTTCCATGTTCTCTGTATGTATATATATCTCCTCAATATATGTTCCATTCTATGCATTCGAAGAAGTGGGCTGTAGCCCACGAAAGCTTATGCTCAATTAAATTTGTTAGTCTCTAAGGTGCCACAAATACTCCTGTTCTTTTTGCGGATACAGACTAACACGGCTGCTACTCTGAAACCTTCCTTTCATGGTTTACTGAGCCTCCATAGCTTTCAGACTCGGGTTGTGAACAATGCATTGCTCTAGGGCTAAGACAGACACATTCTGGAACTAAGGAAACTCCTATTATGCTTTTGACATAGGGCCTGATCTTGATCCCTTTAAAGTCAATGGCAAAAAACTCAGACTTCATGAGAACTGGCACTGGAACACCAGAAAGTGGGGCCGGGGTGGGGGGGAAAGAGAGAAACTTAGCAAAAAAGTTGCCATTTAGCAAAAAGTAAAAGTACTTTTAAAACTATTGTATAATTAAAATTTTCAGAACTTCTGTGTGTAAACGATAAAGCAGAACTTTAGGGACAAACAAACAAGTTCTTCAAAAGGAGAAAACTAATCAGTAAGGCACTAGCAGAAGAAGAATTCGCAGCAGGAAGAGTTTTGCAGTTAAAGTAGTTTAGCTCTGTGTAATCCAGACCCCAGTAGAATTAAAGGGGGAAAAAATACACACACACACCCCCCACCTGTGACTGTACTGCAAGATTTCAATATCTAAAAGACACGACGGAACCAACTGTTAACCAATTTGTTATTTAAATGATAACTCGAGGGTGCTTCCTGTTTACAAGGTAATAAGCACATCTTGGGCTAAGTAAACTCAGAGCTGAAGGCTGCAGGTGTTTATCAGTGCTGGATATGGTTATTACTGAATTAGCAAAGAGTACCTTCAAGTCATTATTATACTGGAACATGTTCTGCATCCTTTAAACCCCAGTGCTCAGTTAGCTACCACCCTCAGAACTCCCTATACAGATGTCTGCAACAAACAGGACTGCGTCTAATGCTGTCCCTTGCCCATCTTAGCACCCCACTCTATATCCCAACCTCCTCCATGTTCCTTAAGGAGGATCACCTTCTCCCCATATCCCCCCCTAGGAATGACTCCTTTAAACCATATTAGAAGGCACTAGGTGGGAATGAGTGGAGAGTGGGAGAGACACCAATTCAGTCATTATTGCCGTGGCTGTATAGATGGGGAAGTAATAAATCAGAATGAAGGGATTTGCATAATCACTATACAGTTATCCCTCCACTCTGAATGGGCTAATAATGGCCCCCAGCTGAAGTATGGAGATAACTACACATTATGCACATTTTATACTCCTTCAGCCAATCAAAGCAAGGAACTGCATAATTGTGAAATAAGTGAACAGTTATGGGTCAGTAACTGACTAGCACCCCATGCAGATTGGCTGAGGCAATTCCATTGCAATAGAATCTGCACTCACCTTCACTAAGGATGACAGCCTGTGTTACTAACAGTTCAAAATACCATGATTTGATGCACCTTGGTCTACAATATGTGCTCCCTTTAAATGGATAGGAAATGTTTTCATAAACTAAGCATCATCAACCAAAAAAAGAACAGGAGTACTTGTGGCACCTTAGAGACTAACAAATTTATTTCAGCATAAGCTTTCGGGGCTACAGCTCACTTCTTCAGATACATAGAGTGAAACACACAGACCACTCTATGCATCTGAAGAAGTGAGCTGTAGCCCACGAAAGCTTATGCTGAAATAAATTTGTTAGTCTCTAAGGTGCCACAAGTACTCCTGTTCTTTTTGTGGATACAGACTAACACGGCTGCTACTTTGAAACCCATCATCAACCAGTTAACTTAAAAAGAAATCTAGATTTTAGATCCAGCTGTCTCTACCTGTCAACAGGTGGCTGTGGTTAGACTGGTAACTGTAGTCATAAGAGCAGTTTTCCAAGTTTGGGAAGCACCAGAGAAAGGGTCATTTTACAGAACAGTTGGCTCTTGTAAATGAATGATAATGTCACTGTATTCAGCCAGTTCACATTCATGGGAGAGCCATAATCTCTGGTAAGTGTCACAGAGCTCAGCATGAAACAGTGAATGTTTTCTTTTGACACAGGAGATTTTGTCAAATGTACTAGATTACTAGATCGCTTGAAGGAAGAAACATTGCATTAGCTCATTAAACTCCAGCCAAGAGGGGAGTCTTGTTAATTCAAAGGAATGAGAAGACCTTACCAAGAATGTGTTCTGTTTAATCACACGGTATTGGTGACAGGTTTCAGAGTGGTAGCCGTGTTAGTCTGGATCAGCAAAAACAGTGAGGAGTCCTTGTGGCACCTTAGAGACTAACAAATTTATTTGGGCATAAGCTTTCATGGGCTAGAACCCATTTCATCAGATGCATGAAGTGGAAAATATAGGAGCAGGTAAGAAATACATGAAAGGATGGGAGTTGCCTTACCAAGTGTGAGGTCAGTCTAACGAGACAATTCACTTAACAGCAGGATACCATCAGATTAGGCCTGAATAAAGATTGGGAATAGTTGGGTCATTACAAAACCTAAACCTATTTTCCCCAATACTAATTTCCCCCCACTGTTACTCACACCTTCTTGTCAACTGTCTGAAATGGACCTCTCTCATTACCACTTCAAAAGTTACCTTTCCTCCCTTGGTACCCTGCTGTTAAGTGAATTGTCTCCTTACACTGACCTCACACTTGGTAAGGCAACTCCCATCCTTTCATGTATTTATACCTGCTCCTGTATTTTCCACTTCATGCATCTGATGAAGTGGGTTCTAGCCATGAAAGCTTATGATTGTTAGTCTCTAAGGTGCCACGAGGACTCCTCGTTGTCTTTACGGTATTGGTGATACAATGTGGTATATCAAGCAGCCACCAAGGAGTAACATTCCTGGTTACACCACATGTCAACCTAAGTGGAGGAAGGGAGATTTCCAATCTAATGCCCTTGGCTTGCTTTATTTATTTATTTTAAAAATCCTTTTCTCCTTCAGCAAGTTTAATGGCCATCTCAACACATCCATCCATCCAATCTGTCCAAAGTAAATTAAACAAATTAATTAGGAATCTTCTCTTTCTTAATCACCTTAGGCCATTCCCGTGCCAGTGTGGGAGTTTTACTCACAGTACATTTACTAGTACATTGTTCGGTCAATTAAGCGTCCAAAGCAACAGAGCTTCCACCACATCTCACTGTTCAGCAGCTTAACAGACCTCCTTGCCAAGTCCTCCTGAAGCCACATTAACCGCTCCTTTTCTTGTTTGCTTGGGAAACGGGGGGTTGCTGGAGTTGCAGTCTGCGTTGCCTTAATTATATTGTATTTTGATTTCCCAGCCTTTCCACACTGATCAGTTTTAATACTTGTCCCCCTCACACTTTAATCGCTAGAGACCTGATCTTGCAGCCCCTATATAAGTTGCCCTGGTGCAATCCAGGAGAGAGATTATATGTTGAAGAACTGCAGGATTGGGTCCTAAATTTGTTACATTCCCTCCAAAATTGTTTTTCTGAAGCCAAGTAGATATGTTTGAGGCATTCCTCATGGTGGTGAATTCAGATAGCTTGGGCTGACTGGTACCAAGCATTGATGTCTCCCAGACATCTCGTGGGCAACAGAATCCACACCTGCCTCACAGTCTAAGAAGTCATCGGCTGTTGCCTCTACTTAGGCATTAACCCATTCACCTTGCTTAACTGTGGCTTTTCCCAGCATGCACAAATATAAACATAATGGGAACGTGAGGAAGTCATGAGAGTTAACACAACAAGCTCCAAAGCGTCTCAGTATAGCTGCCCATAATGATATGGGACTTAAGGAAAAAGTGGAGGATTTTCAAATGCACTGCAAAGTGGGTTAGTACATGGACAGCTGCCATGGTCTCCAAGGTATTCCTGGCTAACATCCCTTTGGGTAATTTCATTATAATATGGGAAATAGCGTTGGATAAGACAGAAGGGGTTTTCTAGAACAGGGGCAGAGATCAGCAAGGAAAGCAATAAGAAAACCAGCCAATGTTTTGCCACAAGCAGAGATCCTGGATTCTTTTCTAGCTTTAACTCCTCTCACCCCTCCTCAGTAGGACTTCCTGAACATAAACCCTTCCATTTTTCAGTTTTTTGCTTTGGTTATAAGCTGAATAATGAAGCAGAACCACATTGGACCACTGGGTCCTATTCACAAAGATTGCTCAATCTTATTTCCCCTTCTGTAGCTGAGTATTTTTTTCGTTTGCCCACCCACCCAGAGGCTTGTACCAGTAATTATCAATCCATATACTACTGTACCTCGTGATTACTCAAGCAATACAAAATGCTTTATTTGAAATAGTAATAAGGAATTCATGATTTTGTGTGTGTGTGTGTGTGTGTGTGTGTGTGTGTGTGTGTGTGTGTGTG
>NW_020664439.1:36068049-36149951 GCF_002925995.2 Terrapene triunguis
TGTGTGTGTGTGTGTGTGTGTGTGTGTGTGTGTGTGTGTGTGTGTGTAAGTAGTTCTCTTTCCTGGCTCCAGATCCAAAATGAAAACATTCGTCCTGAAATAGCACCTTAAATAGTGTTTCAAGACCATTGACAAAGCTAGATTACTATTCACACCTCGGCTTGCTATACACTCACTGTGCAGACAAGCACTAAGAGAAAAAAAGTTCTGTCTCAGCTGTCAGACGTATAAACGGACGTCTCCGTCTATTTCAATCATTCCGCTTCAGCATGTCAGGATGAGCCATCTTCTGCTTTGTCCACTCCGTCTTCCTAAGACACATGTTGATGGTCTCTACCTCAGCCCTCCCCTAACTTCAGCTGGAGTGGAGATCCTATGTAAAATAATGCTGTAGCCTTCCTTCCTTTCCAAGTTGTCCAGATCCGCTGGTTGTTAGGAACAGCAGAGCTAATCAGAGTGAATACAGATGTTTGAATTACTTTTCCAGTGAAAACCTATTGGAAGAGAGAAGATGGAAGATTTTCTTCATCTGTCACTTGTCCAGTGCTGGACACAAGCTCAGCATTGTAAATAATATGTTCACATCTGGACTGGAAGCAAAATAACTATCCGGGAGCAGGAATAGCTGAGGCCGAATTCTGGCTGCCCAGCATGCACAGGTGTAGAGCAGAATTTCTGCTAGCAACATAGGAAGGTCAGGAAGATTTCTGACCCAGTTTCTGCTACCTACTAAAACCAATATAAAGGCCATGGTCTGCAGGCCCTCCATTAGGAGGCGGCATGGGAACATTAAACCATTTATATGCATGGGACTGGAATCAAACATTGAAGTTATAAAACCAAAATCCTGCATACACTGCTGTAGACAGACCACAGCCTGAGCTATCCCAGTTATACCAGCTGAGAATTTGGCCCAATATGTCTGCACTGAAAATCATGAAGTGTTTCTGTGGGTAAAGTCCTCTACACAAAAAATAGATGGCTAGAAAACCATTTAAAATGGTAACAGTATTATTTTTTTTTAAATGACCATCTTATGCCACAATGGGGACAAAATTGTGGTAGCAGAGACAAGTAGGCAGTGGTAGAGGGGGTTGTTTCTTCTCAATGCTTTTATGGAGTAAAGGCCAATCTTAAATATCGGTAGCACAAAGTCTACAACAAAGTGGTGATGCTTGCTAGAGATTTCATATCTGATTCTAATCTCAATCATACTAGTTTAACTCCAGATGAACGTCATTGGAGTGTGTAACCAAGATGAAAATCCAGCCCTGGTGTCCTGGTAGATAACATTAGTACTAATTGTAAATCCTAACGGACATATTTAGCATAATCTTAGAGGATTAGTTTCTTCAAGTTCTTCATTTTAGTTTGACCAGTTCTTTAAAAAGAAATCAGAACATTCTCTCTCATTCCACCTGCTTCCCCTGATAGATCAGAGAAATCTCTTTGTATCTGCTAGGTATGGTACCCATCATTCAATATCCCTTTCCTCCAGTTCATGGAAAAGTTTGCATCCAGAATATCAGAATTTCTGTATGGGATTCCATCTTCTCATGAAGAAACAAGGTGTCAGCAAAAACCAGATTGTGAAGAGATCTTTTGATGTTTTCAGTGCAGTATTCTAAATGAATGTGGCCTCATTCAGCCAGCAACTTAAGCACATGCCTGGCTTTAGACCTGAGAGTAGTCCCATAGAAATCACATACTTCGGGACATGGCTGAATTGAAGCCTCATGTCTATAAAGAGCTGGAGAGACAATTACAAATTCTATCTATGGTCCCAAAAAGATCTAAACAAACCAACAGTAGTATTGTACCATGCTGATTGATGTCAGGCTCATATTAAGAGAGCAGAAGCTGGAAGCTTTCTTCACTAAGACGACATTATTTACAGTCTCATACTGGTAAGATATTCATAAAAGTTTAGATCTTGTCCCTCTGAGAAATAACGGTTTCACATTAGCCAACAAACACTTGCACCAACTTGAAATTGCTACCTACTGGTATATTCAGTCCAACATTTGAGGCTTCCAAAAGGAAATGGATTAATTCATTACACAAACAGCTTCTAAACCGTACTTCTCAAAACAGGAAGTTTCCAATAAGTACATTTTAAAGCTGAGTAAGGCCAAGATCCCACCTCAATGGAGCATCATTTCAGTATATGCAGTCAGCGATTCAGACTGCCAAACACATTAGGCTTGTGGCTGCCTATAGACATGGTAGCTTGAAAACTTGTTCATATCTTTACAAATCATTGCATCAGCTCTGAAGCCTTTGGTACCAGAGTGCTAAGGGCCCCTGTCTAGGATTTTCCCACTGAATGCTTTCCGTGTCTTTTTGTGCTCCACTGCTCCCTTCTCTTTTGTTAGTTATGCACAGATTGATGGACATTGGAATGACTGACAATGGGAGATTTCTTACCTTTAAATTGATGTGTTTAGGAGCTAAAGAGAAAGCCAGGCTAAAGTGGTCTGCTATTAAATGCAGGGTTTCTTTTGTGTCTCCGTCTGTTCTCCGCTATTGCTGAGTAAGATCTGGCACTGACCATGGAAAGGGGACGGGTTCTAAATACAGATCTGTGATTGGCACTAAGGCCTGGTCTACACTAGGCGTTTATGTCGAATTTAGCGCCGTTAAATCGAATTAACCCTGCACCCGTCCACACCACGAGGCTAATTAGTTCGACATAGAGGGCTCTTAAATTTGACTTCTGTACTCCTCCCCAACGAGGGGAGTAGCGCTAAATTCGACATGGCCATATCGAATTAGGCTTGGTGTGGATGGAAATCGACGGTAATAGCTCCGGGAGCTATCCCACAGTGCACCACACTGTTGACGCTCTGGACAGCAGTCCGAGCTCGGATGCTCTGACCAGCCACACAGGAAAAGCCCCGGGAAAATTTGAATTCCTTTTCCTGTCTGGGCAGTTTGAATCTCATTTCCTGTTTGGACACCGTGGCGAGCTCAGCAGCACTGGCAACGATGCAGAGCTCTCCAGCAGAGATGGCCGTGCAATCCCAGAATAGAAAGAGGGCCCCAGCATGGACTGATCGGGAAGTCTTGGATCTCATCGCTGTGTGGGGCGATGAGTCCGTGCTTTCCGAGCTGCGCTCCAAAAGACGGAACACAAAGATCTAAGAGAAGATCTCTAAAGCCATGGCAGAGAGAGGATACAGCCGGGATGCAACGCAGTGCCGTGTGAAAATCAAGGAGCTGAGACAAGGCTACCAGAAGACCAAAGAGGCAAACGGACGCTCCGGATCCCAGCCCCACAGATCCCGTTTCTACGAGGCACTGCATTCCATCCTTGCTGCGGCCGCCACCACTACCCCACCCCTGACCGTGGACTCCGAGGATGGGATATTGTCCACGGCCGGTTCCTCGGACATGTTAGCGGACGGGGAAGATGAGGAAGGAGATGAGGAGGACGAGGCAGTCGACAGCGCTTACCAAGCTGATTTCCCCGACAGCCAGGAGCTCTTCATCACCCTTACAGAGATCCCCTACCAACCCTCCGCAGCATGTAACCTGGACACAGATTCAGGCGAAGGATCAAGCGGTAAGTGCTTTAAACATATTAACCTTTACTTTTTACAAAACTTGAATATTAATACTAAGAACAATCTGTGCATCATGATTTCTTCCCCCTGGGCGCTTAAGTAATCAGTAACAACTATTTAAAAAAAATCAAACAGTGTCCGGTTGTGCATGATTGTGCTGCCCAAGCTGCTCCACTCTTTAGTCCCTGCTACTGCAGCTATATTAGAATCCTGTCTATATGTTCGGGGATAAAGCAGTAGTCCTCCACGGACATCTCCACAAAGCTCTGCTGCAGGTAATGGGATAGCCTGTTCATCAGGTTCCTGGGGAGAGCGGCTTTACTTAGTCCTCCGAAGTAGGAAACGTTCCCGCGCCAGGATACAAGCAGGTACTCCGGTATCATTGCCTTGCATAGCATGGCGGCATAGGGCCCCGGTCTCTGCAGGCTTTCTCGAAGCATCCGTTGGATCTCGGTGTCCGGGATCCTCATGAGAGTAATGTCGCTCATGATGACCTGCTTTGAATTAGGTAGGGGACTGTTAGTATTGGGACTGCTTGCAACAAGTTCCTTTACAGAACTGTGACCGCTGGTTTACAGCCACGCGGTGGGGGCGGGAGAGGGGCGGGAGAGGGGCAGCATACAGGGATCTTTCCCTGGCTCATCCGCAAGGGGGTGGGACAGGGCCAGAGTTCCTGCTTGGCCGATTGCTGGCAGCACAGACTGGCAGTGCTTTCAATGTGAAAGGAGGCCAGTGGTACTCCTACAGTTTTAAGCAGCCACAAGTCTACGGCTTATCATGTTTGCCTGCTACAGAGAGTACCGTGTCCTGCCCCGCTTCCCAGATCGGCAGTGCAAAAGCCCAGGCACTGAAGGCGAGGTTCGAAAATTCGACCTTGTCCTGAGTGCGCATGTGATAGGTGTGGTTCATGGTCTTGTTCACAGAGAAAAACTATGTTCTTGATTCACAACCACATTTATCTTTCGGAGGAATTCACTGCCTTTTCCTCATTCCCACAGCCACATCTGCAACTGTCTCCCAACCCAGCTTGGCATCACACTCCCAGAGGCTAGCGCACATTAGGCGGAGGAAGAAGAAGATGCGAGAGGACATGTTCTCAGAACTAATGGGCTGCAGGCAGCACAGCAGAACCAGTGGAGGGAGAATTTGTCACAAATGCACCGGACACACATGGAACGTGAGGAGAGGTGGCGGCAGGAAGACCAGCAGGCGACTCAAACGCTGCTTGGACTTCTGAGGGAGCAAACGGACACGCTCCGGCGCCTTGTTGATGTTCTGCAGGAACGGAGGCAGGAAGACAGAGCCCCGCTGCAGTCTATCAGGAACCGCACTCCCCCGCCACCAAGTCCCATACCCTCCTCTCCCAAAGTCCAAAGAAGGAGGGGTGGCAGAGTCCGTGAAAACTCTCACTCCACCCCTGCAGACTGCTCAAGCACCAGAAGGCTGTCATTCCCCAAAATTTGAAAAGTCTTTTCCTGCCCGCCTCACCCAAGCCCCCGTCTGACTTTCACCCCCCAGTTTCCTGTCTGGTTGTTAATAAAAAAATACGTTTCTGTTCATTACTGTTTCAGTCAGGTTCTTTTGAGGGAGAGTCTGTCTGGAGGGGGGGAAGGGGCTTGGTAATTGGACAGGACAGTCACCTTTAGCAGGGTACAGAGGCGGGGGCAGGTCCAGCAGCAGGGCACATACACAGTGCAGTGACTAGTTACCCTGGTCAGTCTGGGAGGTGGTTTTCATGTTCTGTGGGGGGCGGGGGGTGGTTGTTTGCTCTGTGACTTTGTGGCGGGGGAGGGCAGTTACAGATCTTATGCAGCGGTCCTTGTCCTGGATCACAGAGCCACGCAGCAGGGGAGCTGTAACCCTCCTCCCCCTGCCATAAAGTCACATAGCCCCCACATACACACAGTCCCGCTCAGGAGGGCTGGCAGGCTCCGTTGAAACAACCAGTCCGCCACTGCGAATCCTGTCATTCCTGGAGTTTAGAAGGATCATTTGCATCAGTACACTACACCCGCTCCCCACCACAGTCTGCGTCCCCGGCTTCAAAGATTCCCGCGAAAACAGTACTAAAGACAACGGTGTTCAATAACAAAATAAAACTGATTTTATTTTTTTGGAAGGGGGTGGAGGGGGTCTGTAACTGGAGAGGATAGTCATCCTTAACTGGGTAAAGAAACGGGGGCAGGTTCAGCTTCTCTGTACAGAAACTTAACAGTCACCGGTTACCCTGCTCAGTCTGGAACCTTGCTTTCAAAGCCTCCCGGATGCACAGCGCGTCCCGCTGGGATCTTCTAATCGCCCGGCTGTCTGGCTGGGCGTAATCAGCAGCCAGGCTATTTGCCTCAACCTCCCACCCCGCCATAAAGGTCTCCCCCTTGCTCTCACAGAGATTGTGGAGCACACAGCAAGCTGCTATAACAATGGGGATATTGGTTTCGCTGAGATCACAGCGAGTCAGTAAGCTTCTCCATCTCCCTTTGAGACGGCCAAAAGCACACTCCACCACCATTCTGCACTTGCTCAGACAGTAGTTGAACAGTTCTTTTTCTGTGTCCAGGGCGCCAGTATAGGGCTTCATGAGCCAGGGCATTAGCGGGTAGGCTGGGTCCCCGAGGATCACTGTAGGCATCTCCACATCCCCAAGAGTTATTTTGTGGTCTGGGAAGTAAATACCTTCCTGCAGCCGTCTAAACAGACCAGAGTTCCTGAACACGCGAGCGTCATGAACCTTGCCCGGCCATCCGACGTTGATGTTGGTAAAACGTCCCCTATGGTCCACCAGTGCTTGCAGCACCATTGAAAAGTAGCCCTTTCTGTTAATGTACTGGCTGGCCTGGTGGTCCGGTCCCAGGATAGGGATGTGAGTCCCATCTATAGCCCCACTGCAGTTTGGGAATCCCATCGCGGCGAAACCATCTATGATGACCTGCGCGTTTCCCAGGGTCACTACCTTTGAGAGCAGTACCTTAACGATTGCGTTGGCTACTTGCATCACAACAACCCCCACGGTAGATTTGCCCACACCAAAGTGGTTCGCGACTGACCGGTAGCTGTCCGGCGTTGCAAGCTTCCAGAGGGCTATGGCCACTCGCTTCTGGACAGTCAGGGCTGCTCGCATCCGGGTGTCACTGCGCTTCAGGGCAGGGGACAGCAACTCACAAAGTTCGAGGAAAGTCCCCTTCCACATGCGAAAGTTTCGCAGCCACTGGGATTCGTCCCAGACCTGCAGCACTATGCGGTCCCACCAGTCCGTGCTTGTTTCCCGGGCCCAGAATCGCCGTTCCACAATATCCACATGACCCATTGCCACCGTGATGTCCTGGGCGCTGGGTCTCGTGGTTTCTGACAGCTCTGTGCTACTCTCCGACTTCGGGCCCTCACGGCGGTGCCGTAGTCTCCTCGCCCGATTTCTCTGCATCTGCCTCAGGGAAAGGTGTATGATAAGCTGCGAGGTGTTGAGAATGGCCACAACTGCAGCGATGGTCGCAGCGTGATCCATGATCGCAGTGCTGTGGCGTCCGCGCTGTCACTGACCAGAAAAGTGCGCGAACTGATTTCCCGCCGGCGCTTTCAGGGAGGGAGGGACGGCGGTAGTGACGGACGGATGACGAGAGTGACCCAAAAGCACCCTCGACACATTTCTTTACCCAGAAGGCATTGGCGGCTCGACCCATAATTCCAATGGGCAGCGGGGACTGCGGGAACTGTGGGATAGCTGCCCACAGTGCACCGCTTCCAATGTCGACACTTGCCCCGTTAGTGTGGACTCACAAAGTCGAATTACTGTCCTTAGTGTGGACACACACGTTCGACTTTGCAATATCGATTCCACATATTCGATTTAAGTAAAATCGAACTACTCTCGTAGTGTAGACATACCCCAAGTGTTCTGACCATCCAGCTTCAGGGATGTGCATCAAAAACTCAGGGTCACTGAATCGGTGGCAATTTTGCCCTGGACTTCAATATGAGCGGGAGCAGGCTTTGGGCCATATTTGCTTATACCAGTTCAACATCCTGGAGGTCAATGGAGTTACACCAGCATGGAACAATCAGGTCTCCTTTACTAAGGAGTGTGCAAGAAAGAGATTGTGTGAGAGAGAGCAGCACATTTTTTAAAGCCCTACATTTAAGAACTTGTACTCAAAAATGCATTTGGTGTTTACTACCCAAATACACTGTAACATCTGTCACTGACTGACTGGAGACCCCACATGTCAGAAGTGTGAGTGTGGTAGGAATTCATGCAGTTACTGACAAGACCCTCTTGGACACCTAGGTACTTAAAATAACAATCATGCTTTGCACTTCTATAGAACTTTTCACCCTAGCACCTAGAGAGCGTGAAACAATACACTCATACCTCAGAACTCCACTGGGATGTACTATAGCTAAGTACTCTAGCCACTTGAAAAACCTGTAAGACGCCTGATGTAGGCCAAAATTTTCAAGTTTGGGCACTGGAAGTGAGGCTTCAAAGTCAATATTTAATCAGGTGTTGCCTTATTGAAGTCTATGGGATGACAGATGTACAGCACCCATGAAAGTTAGGTTTCAGAGTGGAAGTTAAGTCACTTATTTCAGTGCCTGTCACAGGATGGCTGGCCCCTTTAAATGAAGCAGGTCCATTTTTCTCCTTAAAAATGGATACATTCTAATTTAAATTATTTGCCATTACGTTGACAAATCCTTGGATTGTGCTGAGGAGTTAGAGGAAAATGGGTGAATTTGTTTTGTTTTGTTTTGTTTTAAAAATCTGATCACCCATCACTGATTCAGATGGGTTTGTCACACTAGCCCAGTTTTCACAGCTCTGATATTTTACTATTAGCACTTTTCAAATAGTTCTCCCCCAGCCTGTCACCTTTCATCAACTCCTCACAACAGGCACCATAACAGCTGGTTACTAGGAAGGGATCAGATAACCCTAGTAGCAATAGCTCCAAAAAAGGACAATACGGAGAGCAGGTTACATTGAATTATTTAGTGTTCCACTAGTTGAGGAACTGCATAAAATGCAGCTGACAGACCAGGAAACTACCCAGCTATATTGAATAAGCTACCTCAGAAATGATGATTAGGAACAAATCCTGACTATCAGGATCCTGACAAAGAGCAAAGTTATACAGTTAAACTTGGGTTTTATAAAAGTGTGCCAGTTTGTATTCTCACACCCACAGATTCCTCTCATAATGGAATTCACACAGGGGGAAAAAAACCCAATCAATAAGCAGTCTTTCCCACAAGCCACCTTAAATAATGGGAAGTTCCTTGGTCTTCATCTTAACAGACTGTCACGTATATATGACGGAGTATAAACCAAAAGTCAGATTCTCAGAGGCTGCACATTGGGGAAGCTGCATTGAAGTCAGCTGAGAATGTGACTCAAAATGTTGATTTGCAATAAATTTCTGCTAGTTCACAAAGTATTTTCCCATAGCAAATGTCTGGACTCCTTTGTGGCTGATAATCTAATTCAGGATGTTGGGTCTCATACCAGTTACATTAACAGAAGTTATTAGGGCTCCACTTCTCGTTTTGTTTGCTTTGTAGGAATAAAAGGATAAATCAATTGTGTGATCAAATCCAATATCCTGCAAATATCAGATGCTTCATAGGAAAGGGAAACTTCTTATGATGCACCTAGCCAATTGTATGGTGCTACAGAAGTGGCATAAGGGTAGGAAAGCATCCTCCTTGTCCCTACAGTCAGAAGACTGTGCCCTGAAGCATGAGATTTGTTGACACTTCTCTAAGCATAGAACACTGCAAATATGGTCATTGATCATTATTATTTTATTATAGGTGGAGCTGGTAGCACTGCCTGTAGTTAAGGTTGCTTGACATTTTCCATTATAAGTCTAATTTTTCACTTACTTCACCAAAGTTTACCATTTGTGTTGAAACATTTTCCCTCCCAGGTTTCTGCCTTAGGCTGATTTTTGGGGGGAGTTGTGGGAGGTAAAGTTTTAGCTAAAAGGGTTCAGCTATTTCCCAAGGACAATACTAGACGAAAAGGTTGGTTTGCCTACGTTACCAAAAAACTGCTTACAACTCTTTCATTGAGAAGCTCTTGCGCTCCCAGGTTTTGGAGCAGCAACTTGAAATTTGTTAAAAGGGTTGCCCTGGTGTCGATGTGCCTTTTGCTATGCCCATGAAAATTCACCTCTCTTTGGCCAAGTTACAAGCCTCCCCAAAATTGCAGTTCACCTGTTCTCAGAGACTAACAACCGTTTGGCAGCTAAAGTTTCTGAAGAGTCTGCTTGCAGTGAGCATGCTTCCTCACCACACAGTTCCTATATGCCAACTAGACTGGGCATCGCCATCCCCACAGTGCAACGAAACAGGCTCCTTCCATGGCTGCAGGGCTGAGCAAGACTTTTCCTGCAACTGCTCTTCCTAGCTACTGCATCAGTTGAGAAACATTCTGCAGAGGATAACGTTGTGTCAGCATACAGAACATTAGATGTGATTATATTATACCCTGCCAAGTCTGGGGAGGGAGAAAAAAGTGGTGCATATAAACCTATGAAAAGTCTGGGGGAGCAACTCTCCCCCCTTCCCCATACCAAATGAAGCCCCTGGGGCACCAGACACAGGGACTGAGAAAAGGGAGACTCTCTCTCATTCATACCCTTGCTGGTGCCCAGGCAGCACCGGAAGAGAAGAAAGCAGCAGCCCAATTTGAATGCAGCAGTACGGAAGAGGAGGGAGAGTAAGAGCAGTGAGAAAAAAGGGCGAGTAGCCAGACAGCCAAAGTACTAAGTACTCCTGGGGGGGGGGGGGGGGGGGGGAGGGGGAAGCTGCACACAAAAGTCAGGCCCTAGATGTTATGTGACCAGGATGTGGGCATGCCTAGTGCTGGAGAAAGAGTCAGGCCCAATGGCCAGAACAGGCATCATGCCTAGCGGTTAGAACAGGAGTCTGTAGCCAGGAATCTGAGCCAGAGGCCAAATGCCAGAGCCAAGAGTCAGAGGTCAGGAATCAGAGCCAATGGTCATAAGAACATAAGAAAGACCGTACCGGGTCAGACCAAAGGTCCATCTAGCCCAGTATCCTGTCTACCGACAGTGGCCAATGCCAGGTGCCCCAGAGGGAGTGAACCTAACAGGCAATGATCAAGTGATCTCTCTCCTGCCATCCATCTCCACCCTCTGACAGACAGAGGCTAGGGACACCATTCCTTACCCGTCCTGGCTAATAGCCATTAATGGACTTAACCACCATGAATTTATCCAGTTCTCTTTTAAACGCTGTTATAGTCCTAGCCTTCACAACCTCCTCAGGTAAGGAGTTCCACAAGTTGACTGTGTGCTGCATGAAGAAGAACTTCCTTTTACTTGTTTTAAACCTGCTGCCTATTAATTTCATTTGATGATCCCTAGTTCTTGTATTATGGGAATAAGTAAATAACTTTTCCTTATCCACTTTCTCCATATCACTCATGATTTTGTTTACCTCTATCATATCCCCCCTTAGTCTCCTCTTTTCCAAGCTGAACTGGTCAGAACTGGGTTCCCTGGGATGGGGCGAGGCAAGGCAGGAGGAGAGCTGGGAACAAGGCAGGAGCTATCGCAGCTGCAGCCAGATGCTTTGAGCAGCCACTGAACTGCTGCAGGGCTTAAATGCCACTCTACTGACTCTTCCAACCAATTAGGTAGCCTAGTACAGGCCAATTGCATTCATTAAGTTGCCCAAAGACTAGCTCTGCTACAGGCCTTGCTTCCAGACACGAGGCATTTCAAAAGCACTGGACTCCCAAAATTAGTGGACATTTGATAGTTTTGGCCTTATTCTCTCTACATCTCAGCTACCCATCTGTGAAATGGGGATAGGAGACCACCTAGTTTCACAGATGTGTTGTAAAGATAAAATGTAGTAATGTTTGTGGTGTACACAGATACTGTGGCAAGACCAACAGAGAAACACCCAGGAGGAATTCGGTAGGTTGGTGGCCAATGCAGGGTTTGGATGGTGAACGAGGCTACCCTGAAAGAGGCAGGGGCCTAGGGAAAAAAAGGTAGTTTATGATCACACAATTAAAGACTGTATCATAATGCACACGCACAAGGGGCCAAATTAAAGTTGCACAAACAACCTTCATTCTGACATTTCCTATGACTTGAGTGCTTGGCTGTATGTTAGAAGAACATTAAAGATGCAGGGGTTTTTTGGATATAATTTAATATTTATATTACAGCACCACTCTTAGACCCCCTAATCAAGAGATAGTGGTCCCATCACTTTGGTATTGTAGAAGGGCATCCAGTCCTTGCTCATAAATTATCCCTGCCCATTAGAAAATCTAACTGCAGTATTTGACGTGATGGGCTCAGTTCAACTCCCCGGCAAATTGCCCTTGCAGCACCATGATACGTTACATGCTGGGGACTTGCTACCCTGAGGATCTCAGTAATTGTTGCAAACTCTAGGGTGAACTGGGCCCTGGGATGTATTAAGTGGGTTTGCTGGGCAATCGAGTATCCTGAAACAAAGAATTCCATTTATATTAGCCCACCGAAGTGGGCTGGAAAGATCAAAAATAAATATAAATGTAGAGCAAATCCTGCCTTACTGGAAGAGCTTAGTGCTAGATACAAGATATAATGGCTTAGGGTGGAAAGCCATGCACTGCTTGTCTTTTGATAAGGAGCAGCACACTCCTCTGTCTAATGGGTGCTGCAGACACCGGGCCCCCTCACCACCAGACAGTGTCCTCGGAAGGTAATGGCCAGTCACCCTGTGGTGAACCCATGGGCATTGGCCATTCCCCATATCTAATGCCGTCATGAACTCTAGCTTGGAAACCTTCCAACTGGAGTGTAGGGAGATCTCAACACTCTCTTCCCCCAACTACAGCATCTGCACAGCACAGAAAAGGGAATGTCCCAAGGTCACAAATGGCAAGATTAATTTTCTGGGTGCATGGTTGTAAAAGGGGGATGGGGAAAACATTTGGAAAGGCTTATAAATTAATTGCTGTTACTGTTATTTGATTTGCTAAACCCTCAGGGACTACATTTTCTTTTAGAAAGCTATCAAGGTATCAGACTACTCAACATAAAATAAATGGATTTGAGTTATTTATTTCTGCTATATCTATTCCCATTTGGGTTTGGCACATCGCTACATTCTTTCCACTTGGTGGATAAGAAAATCATTTTTTCGGGAATTGCAGCTTTTACAAAGTACAACAGTTATGTGAATTTATAAACATGGTACTCGGTAAGGAGCACAAGCTATAAAAATACTGGTGCAACCCTAGAAATGGGTTTCCTATTTCACAGATGACTGCGATCATGTTTGACCTTTTGCTGAGCCCACCAGAGTGGGATAGGAAGCATAAATCATTACTTGTGATATCTGCACCCAGTGCATCTGAGACAGGTTTATTTTCCACTAGACAAAAACATTACTTCAAAATTAGCGGCCATTGTCTTCCATGGGAAGGCAGAGCACAGTATGTGAGCCAACAGTGTAGTACAACAGCATTGGTACTAGTTGCCCAAATGTTTGTCCAATACAGTTTCAGGTAAAGGATGAGGAACCTATGAACCAGAAGATGTTCTATAGCACTGGTTCCGCGGGCCAAAGGACATACTGGCTGCCGCTTCCAGCAGCTCCCATTGGCCTGGAGCAGCGAACTGCGGCCACGGGGAGCCACCATCAGCCGAACCTCCGGACACGGCAGGTAAACAAACCGGCCCGGCCCGCCAGGGGCTTCCCCTGCACAAGCAGCGGAACAAGTTTGGGAACCACCATTCTATAGAGAAATTCTCCTCTTTACGGTTCACCCTCTTTGCTCATGTGACAATCTGATCACGTTTCTAGTGGAGCATGAAAGAGGATAGGCTGACTACAAAGCTCCAGAACTTCAAACAAAACCTGCACAACGCCTTCCAAAGACGAGCTTAGGAACTTAAAGTTGTCAATCTGCTAGACTCTATAAACCATGGACTAAACAGACATTGGTTTTATGGCTCATTACAATAATTTGTAACACATCCCACTGTCTGCTAACCCTTAATTTAAATGGTCTCCTGCAGAATGCTTAATCTATCCCAAATCTGTATTTAGCTCAGACACGCTGAAGAAGAGCTCTGTGTAGCTCAAAAGCTTGTCCCTTCTACCAACAGAAGTTGGTCCAATAAAAGCTATGACCTCACCCACTTTGTGTCTCAAATCATATTGTTAATATTTTGCACTTATAAAGTATCTGCCAAACATTTAAAAACGTTTTTCAAAGGTGGAAAAGTTTCAGCCCTGGCTTACAGATGGGGAAGTTAAGATAGAGATGCAAGGTCCAAGGTCACACAAAACCTTTGTCTTTACTGGGGGCGGAGGGGTGTTTTTACCATGAAACAATTAACATGCACTAGCTCTGCTGCTATAAAATTTACCATGAGATAAACAGGAGAGGTCAGCCCTGGTCAGAGGGTATAGTGCTGAGCTTATCTACCTACCTGATGGTAAAAACTGTAGGTAGGTGCCTTGTTTCCACAAGGATTTTATAACAGGAGAACTAGTTGTGTCAGTTATTCTGTTTCTCATACAGACATAAAACCTTTTTTGTAGCGAAGGCATAGCCAGAGAGTTAGGAAGAGAAGTCAGGTCTCCTCAAGCCAGATCCAGTGAAAAAAATCCAATGAAAAATGCATCAGTACCCACCCGACCACCACCTCCCAGGCCTATGCTTCCAGCCAATCAGATATTAGAAATTAATCTTTGTTTCCACAAAGCATTAAATGTATTACACTTATAGCTACCAAGGAGGAAACATGTTGATTTCCAGGTCTATTCCTCCATTAATTTCTCTATCAGAATAATTATAATGCTGACAATTTCCCAAAAATTGTATTATCCAATTCAGTGCTTAAACAGTGTGAATATATATTTAAAAAGGATGGACTGGCTTAGAAGAAAAGATTAGCCTTAAAACAAAATAAAATAAAAAGCACAGCTCCACTGGAGCAAGACAGACCTTCAGGGCTGACTCAAGTGCAGCCTGAATCCCTCTGATCCCTTTGCAGCAGGATCATCTTCTAACATCAGTTCCCCCCTGTACAAGCAAAGGAGACTTTGCATTCCAATATTCCCTCTGGACAAATTCCAAGGATATCACTGTGGTGGGTGGGTTTCAAGGAGCCCACTGGATTGCCTCCAAAGAACCACTCATAGACAAAGTTGATGAATAGGCACTGGTGGGCTTACATGGATTTTGGCTTGGTACCCCATAGTTATGAAACTTTAAAGTGGTATGAGAACAGTTGGGACTACAAGTTGTCCCATCCGTTCTCCGCGTCATCTGTTGGGAAGAGGGTATGCTCAGAGAGTCACCCTCTACAGAGGATGAAAGAGTTGCCTGACAGACCCTGTAGTAGGAGGACTGAACACAAATGCACAGTTACCTTAAACTACTGTCTCATTGGCACTATTAAATTTAAAGTCCAAATCTTACAGTCAAGCCAAGATCTATACTTGTAACCCACACTGAACCTTGGGAAACGAGGGGGAATATGTAAGGAGCTATACCTCAGGCTGCCAATGGAAGTTCCACTGCATGAAAAACCATATTTAATTAAGGACTAATACATTAAAATTCTACATGCATAACATTTTACATCAATCACACACCTTTTCCTTAGGCTCTGTGAATAATTCATACCTGAGTCAGACCCATTCTTTCCCATTTGGACTGTATCTTACTTTTTTTATACAATTATACAGGACAAGATTCTGCCACCCTTATGTTGTTTAACACCTTACTTCACAAGTATTCCTTCTGAAATTAATAGGGCTCCTCACCAGAGTAACTTACTAGTCAATAAAGGGTTTTGGAATCAAAGCCATAAGAGACATGACTTCACAAAAATTAATTAATTTTTGTGATTAGATTTTGATTTTTCAAAGGTCAGACAAACTCTCCATGAATACATTGTAATGATCACTTATAACAGTATTGATACCCTTTAGAAAACCTAATGGGCTCAGTTCTCCATCCCTTAGCACTTTACACAGGACTAAATGATTATGCAAAGTGTGACCATTTTGATTTACTAGAGTTTTACACCTTCTTTGCAGAGGTGTTAATGATTATGCAAAGCACAAGGCAGGAAAGAACCAGGCTTAATCTCTTTAAAATATTAACAATGAGGAGAGTCTGACCTTAACTAGCACTAGATTCTCAGCTGGTGTAAACTGGCATAGTGCCACTGTACTCTAAGACCTATCTCAGACAAGGGTACATCAGGAGTAATGCAACAGCATTACACCAACATAAGCAAGATCAGAATCACACCTTCCCTCTCCCCCACCCCCCACAAATGCAATTGACATGCAAAGAAATGAACAAGACCAGAACATGTCTTTGTGAATTTGTGTGTGTAAATTAATAGATTTTTTTTTTAAGGCCACAGGGGACCATTATGACTATCTAGTCTGCAGCAGGAGGGGGGGGGGAACATTTTTAGGATGATGATACAAAAAGCTATGCCAAAGCAAACTCAGGAAATGATCTTACACCAGGTTTCACTGCCCACCAGCCCCATTCAAACATAAAGAGCTCAGCCCTTCTCTGAAGAATGGAGACATTTATGCCTTCCATTTAAATCCATCCAGACATTAGTCTGCTGCAAAGAGAAGTAACACACCACCTCAATCTTACTTCCCAGTCTCTGTTCCCCTTTGTTATCATCCTAGGACAAATTTGTATTATACCCAGTAAATGTCAGTGCCAATTTGAAAAATTTCTTCTGATAAAATAACGTATGTAATTTTCCACATGGGCAGGACAGGAGAGAAATAACAATTACAACACCTGATAACAGTGCTCATAACCAGCAGTCATCTTGACACAAGAGTTTCTGCAATAGCATATTCCGTCCACAAAAGTAAAACAAATGGCACAATTAATTCCTTATTTATCACACTCCACTGAGGACATGGCTTCCACCACTTATGCATAGCTATTTTCCTTGGGCTAGTTCCTGAGCTGGTGTAAATTGGTGATGCTCCATTGACTTCATTAAATCTATCATTTACACCAGCTGAGAATTGGACCCTTTTGGTCCAAATCAGTTACAGAACCCATGGTTGATGGGGGAGGAGCACAGGGAACAACACAACCATCCAAGACTTCCAGAGATGTGTTTCTGTCTAGCGCTGAGATCAAATGTGAGCCATAGGGTTCTACAATACCACCCCAATTTGTGCTACAGGTGTGCAGCCCAAGGAGACTACAGGTTCTATCATGCAGGGTCTCATCAACTTAATACAACTGTAATTCTCCTGGACTGTGCCCATATATTAGACATGGGGGTGGCTGCAATAGGTTTTATTTTAAGCAAACCAAAAAGCACCCTTGGCAGGTCACCATTCTGTCCCTTTGCCTTAGGGAAAGCTTAGGAGGATGAAGTAGTATGAAATCTAGCTTCCCCCTTTCCCTACAATACTTTTTAATGCTTCTGATATACAATTGTTCTCTCTTCTGGAATCTGTAAAGTATTTTTCTTACAACTTGGAACCTGTAGCAAGATTTGCTTACTGTCTTAAGAACTGTTTCTAGATTTTACTGAGATTATAAACTCATGAGAGCTGGGACTGTCTTTTCCTTCCGCTTGTGCACAGCACAAGGGGGTTCTAGTCCGTGACCAGGGCTCCAAGGCACTACAATAATACAAATAAAAAGTGATAGATCATAGCCCTGCAGCTAGAGCCAATTATGCCCATGCGCCGTCGCATTGACGCCATCCAATATCGAGTGGTCTTTAAGAAATGTCAGCCCCTGCATCAGAGCTCGGCACAGTGCTCTGGACACATTGCTAAGCGTTTTTAAAGTCAAGCAGCCTAGGACAAGATGCCATCAAGATATTGGCTGGGCTGGGTTTCCTGTATCACTCACCTCTTTTAAAGAAACAGTTTGAAGAGGTGTAGGGCCTGCTTCAGATCACTTGTTCAGATCCTTCTTATCCCACAAGGCTAATTCGGTTTTGTTCTTTCTCTCTCTCTTTCAGGGTGTGTGTGCGGGGGTGCTCCCTTTTCTTTGCTTTCCCCCCAGCTTGTCTTTTTGCCTAGTGTTTTCCAACCCTTGTGTGTTTACTTCTCCTTCCCCTTCCCCAAGAGTTTTACTCTTTCCCAGTGGGGCACTGAGCCCCAGCCTGCTTCCCTACTGGGAAAAAGCTCCAGCTCATGCCTAGGAGTATGGGCTGGGTTAGGGAACATGTTGCCCCACCCTATTTACAACTAAATCTTCCCCACAGAGTAGTTTCTTATCCCAACAGATGCATTCAAGCTACAACTTTGCTCCCAGGAGCATCCCATGGGCTTTCCATGCCCCAGAGTCCCTGCCCAGTCACAGAACTCTGCAAACCCACAGTTCATTTAAAGGCAGGTTCTTTTTGTGTGTCCCTGATGCCTACACAGATAACAGACAATACCCCAAGTCCCAGCTGGAGTCTTGCTAGGTTCTTCTCTGTGACTTTTCCAGACAGGGCTTCTCTAACCTGCCTCCCTGAGAGCAATTACAGACTTCCCTGATGCTGTAGCCATAAATATACCTCCCTTTTCCCACAGCGTGATTGCAACAGTGATAGAGAATGGAGCTTGCCATGCATTTTGGCAATAAACATGCAAATAACACACTAATACAACTGCCCTTGTAGGGCCCCTATTTGTTGCCTCTTCCTGGTTTTATACATGCTTAGTCTGCCCCTGCCCAGCTGGGCTTCATCAATTAGCCTTTATCAGGCCCTGGCTCTCTTCCAGGTGCATCCTATCAGGTTAATGGGCCCTTTTGCTCCTGGTTGAGCCTTGTACATATTGGGGTCCAGGAAGTGGGCGGGCATAAGCCCGCCCACTGCTAAAGGGCCCCTCCCAGCCTAAGGGGAGGACCCACAGGGCCTGAAACCCAAAAGATTACGGGAGACAACTAAAGTAATAACAGGGACAGGAGTGCGGTCAAAGGGTCAAAAGAAGGGAACCTGATGGGGACACCGAGCACAGAACCCCAGACAGCGCCCACTGCTCCTCAAAGGTGTCAAGGGAGCCAGTGGACGCTGCCCAGAGGAACTCTGCCCAGATACGTGAACGGACAGAGGATCGGAAACAGGCCCCACAGTCACAGGAACCTCCATCGGCCAACCTCCTCTCCCTGGTTTTATAGATGGCCAGTTTAGCCAGGGCCAAGAGGAAGTTGACCAGGAGGTCCCGCGACTTTGTGGGGCCACGGATAGGGAGTGCGTATATAAGAAGGTGAGGGGAAAAGTGCAACCAAAAACGCAACATAATATTGGTGAGGAGCCGGTGTAGGGGCTGCAACCTGGTGCACTCCAAGTAAACGTGAGCCAGGGTCTCCCTCACGCCGCAGAAAGGACAGGTGTCTGGGACAGGGGTAAACCGCGCCAAGTACACACCCGTGCTCACGGCCCCATGAAGGAGCCACCAGCTGATATCCCTGGCGGGCCTCGGGACCAGGGTGGAATATAGCCTGGCCCACCAGGGCTTCTCACCCTCAACCGGTGGTAGGAGGTCCCGCCACTTTGTATCGGGGCGGGACACGAGGGTGAGGAAGTGAAGAGTGTGGAGCACGAGCGTGTATAGATGTTTCCTTGGCGCGGTCAGGAAACGAACCGGCTGCAAGTCGTGCAGCCGGCTCACGGAGAAGGGGCGGAGGGGCTGGTTGGGTCCACTGGTTGAGCCTTGTGTTGGGTGGACACCCCATTACAGGGCCTATCAAAAACTTATTTCTATAGCACCTGCCTCCAGAGGATCAGAGAGCCATTTGGGGCCAGATCTTCAGCTGGTATAAAATCAGCATCTCTCCATTGACTACTCCATCTAAAGAGTGTAGCTCTTCTCTACTCTGCTAATGGGATGTGCATTTTAGAGAGTGCAGAAAGGATTTTAGGAAAGGCAAGGGTTGATTTCAAGCTATTTTATTCTGCAGGGGGCACCTGAACTCTGATGACAATGAAGCTGCACCACTTTATACAAGTTGAGGGTCTGGCCCTTAAGTCACAAGCTGCGTGTAATACAGCCCCCTCTGAGTAACTTTGTACTAGTGGGTTTGGGGCAGGCAGGTAACGCAGGGTGTGCCGCCTCTCATTCCAGATGAAAGGGCCCGCAGGCACATCTTGTGCAAACAACCAGTTTCTGGAGGGTTAGGTGGGAAAGAACAAATGAATCACTTGCTAAGCAGGCGGGGCCTGCTCTGTGGGAATACCCCTAAATGCTATGCTGAAATTCACCTTGAAAACTAGCCACTGAGAATGAAAGGTGGCCTTGAAGTTAACCATGTAACCCATGGTGAGAGAGGCAAGCTGGCATAGAAAGAACTCTGGCTAAGGGCTGGTCTACACTGCAAACTTACAGTAGCATAGTTACATCTCTCAGGGATGTGAAAAATCCCCAGCCCCGAGAGAAGTAGCTATGCCCCCAGCATTGACAGCGCTAGGTTGACGGAAAAATTCTGTCCGCCTAGCTCCCGCCTCTCGGAGAGGCAGATTAACGACTGTGATGGGAGGACACTCCAGTCGCTGTTGAGAGGGTCTATACTGAAGCGCTACAGTGGCTCTGCTACAGTGCTGCCGCTGTAGCATTTTAAGTGTAAGGCAGAGCCTCCGACAGCTGACAGACAGCAGAGGGGTCTCCCCATAGAAGGTAACTTTATCCAGCCAATGGGGTCAGCCGCAGAACTTTACAGTGTGTAGCATAAAGTTCCTAGCCCACTGAGTAGAGGGATGGGGGGGAAGGGGAAGGAGGGAGGAGAATATGTTTACTTATTGGCTGATTGGGTGGTTTTTCCCTTTATCTCTAATGAAGAACTAAATATGGAATCGGTGACGTTTAGCGCAGTAAACCCCAGAGAGAATGAAAATTGACTTCTGACTGCAACGATGGCAGAAGCAATAGAGAATGGAGCTTGCCTTGCATTTCAGCACTAAACATGCAAAGGATGACATGCTAATACAACTGTATGATGTATACCAGGAATGTGAACACAGGGAACCATCCCTTAAAAATACGCTTGGGATTTCTCCACACACTTGTCCTTTATTTCCTTGATGCCTCACGGCACTGGCCTCTCCTTCTGCTGGGAATTCTCGCCAGCTTGTTGTTGGCTTTTTCCTGCCAGGAACCCTAACCTATGGGCTGTTTTTATTTCCCCATCTCCCTCCCCTGCTGGGAATTCAAACCTGCAAGTGATTTCCCCTCCCAAACATCAACACTAGCATTTGGCCTTGGCAAGGATACAAGACATGCATTTATTTAATGGAATGTGTTCATCAGATTTTGCAAACATCAAGAACATTTAGGACCACACCTCATCTAATCCAATTAGATCAGCAGCATAGTGGATAGTTACAGCACAGGGTAGGGAACTGGCAGCTCCGATTTCTATTCCCAGCTCTGCCACTTTTTTTTTGTTTTTGGAGTGACCTTGGGTGAGACGCTTGACTTTACCGCAATAAAACAGGACCAACATTCCTTAATCCACCCGGGGTCTCATCTGGATCTCCCTACTGATGGATTAATTTAATTAATAACATTAAATAAATTGGAGTTCCTGCAATGAAAGGAGTACATAATCAATAGAGTAAAAGAAGGGGGACAAGCAGTGTTTGCTCATGGGGCTTGTAAGCACCCCTGTAAAGTGTATCCAAGACGACTGAACTGTGTTTTACTTCTACTCCGTGTAATATACATCTGTATTTATGGTGAACTTTTAAATTTCCTTTTCTGCTGTCTGGAAAGAGTTGAAGCTTGAGAAAGCTCTAAGAAAGGAGGCGAGAAGGAAATTAAGAGAGTGGTCATTCACAAATTGTGGCAGTTGTGTGGGGTACAGCTAGGGTGACCAGATGTCCCGATTTTATAGGGACAGTCCCAATTTTGGGGTCTTTTTCTTATATAGGCTCCTATTACCCCCCACCCCCTGTCCCGATTTTTCACATTTGCTGTCTGGTCACCCTAGGTACAGCTAATAAATTGGCTGAAAGATATAGGCTACCACTGATCTGGGACTACAGCAACTACCAGAATAGCCGAATACCGACTACTACGAAGGCTGCCAAGTTTTGTCCAGCTCCAGGTATGACATCTCATCAATGAGAAATAGTCATGTGTTTCTTCCTCAGGGTGTCCCTATGCAGTGGGACAGGAAGGGGTGAGGATGGAGGGGAGAGCCTGAAGCTTAACTATCCTTCATGCACCACAGGAAGTGGAGTCCTAAACTATTTGCAAAGCCTAGTCCAGAGTGCGTGGGCACTCAGCGCCTGAAAATCTGACCCGGAGTTCTTGAAAATCTTGGCCATAATGTACATCTCTCAGTCTCAGACTCACACCACAGATCCGTTCTCTCAGACAAGGGAGGCATAAGTATTTATGTTCCTGGCAGAGCACACAAAGGGGCTTTAGAAAGCTTAGTTGATTGTCCTGCTGGGAATATATATTATTTTATATAAAACATGCAAGTTAATAGTTCCCCTCAAAGTGTCTGAAATGTTCAGATGCGGCTGAACCCGCTCACCCAATGGCCTTAGCTCTCTTTATATAACAAATGGGACTGTAGCCGTGTCAGCAGGTTGTGACTCTAACAAAAGTCACAATTTCAGCCATAAGTGGGGCCAAGAATCTTTTGCTTATACAGTTGTGACTGAAAATGGAACACTGACTGTTCTGAGATGTGCACAACTAATCTACCACCACTGCGGGCTAGATTCCCAGCTGAGGATCTGGCCCAGACACTTGTATAAGTGTTTAACTTTCATTTTAAAAAAAGAAAGTGGAAGTATGTCATTGAACTATAATTTTATTTAAAATGTACATAGCTTTGTTAACTTACTCTAAAACAGAAAGTGAATGTGAGAGGGCACATTTTAGAGTTTTGCGACCACAACACTTGCTACTTGCATAATCTCAAAATAGGCTCGTATGCTAGAGAGTCACAAGGAAGTTGTGTAACTTGGGCTTTCTACCTGACACAATTTGCAAAATAAATTGCATAATAAATTCTCATAAGTGCTTTTTGAAGTAGGTTCTGTAGCCTTCACTGAGGAATGGCCTCTCTCTGATAAGGCTGTGTGTATGATGGGGCAGTCTTGCAATACTGCTATCATGTACAGTGTTAGGAATCTGCTCCTGCAAAACTCAGTTGGACTGAATTCCTTCAATTCCATTGGAGCATTGCCTCATGAAAGACTGCAAGTCTGGGCCTTTGATTTTAAAGTGATGGTATGAATATGTGGAGGAGAGGGAAAGGATGGGAATAAGAATTCTGAATTGCTAACCCACTTTAAAGGAAAGCTCTTGGAAACTCAAGGGCAGTGGTTTTCAGATAGTGATCCATGGAGCCTGGGGGTCCGCAGACTATGCCTAAAAGGTTTGCGAAAGCTTGTCATTACCAGAGAAGTGATTTTCAACCTGTGGTCTGCAGACGATGTCTAAGATTTCCAAAGGGGTCTGCACCTCCATTTGAAAATTTTTAGGGATCTGCAAATGAAAAAAGGTTGAAAACCACTGCTCAAGGAGGATTAGATCTTATTTGGCTTTTAGAGCAATGAGAGAAGGGCACCTAGGACAATCAAGGATAAAATGGGGGGTCATTGGGGGCCAGATTCTGGCCCCCAGACTCTCAGTGGTAAGCATGAGCCCCTCTAGCATGAATAAGGTCACTGGCCCATAGATTCACAATATGGTGTAGCAGACATGTCTTCTGCTATTAGCTTGGCCTTGCTTTGTTTGGCATTTATCTACAATTACTTCTGCTTTTAGCTAGTTAGGCCACTTGAAATAGCTATTACTGGAATTGAGGAAAGCAGCTAGGAGTTTCATGCCACCTTCTCTAGGTGACATTTACTCCTCCAGTCACTCTTTGAATGAGCACTTCCTTGTTTGCAACTATCTGTTGCTGATAATGATCAAAGGATGAAAATAAACCTTGCCATGATCTCGAACTTCTGGGAACATGAACCTAGGTTTCAGTCCGTGCATAGGTTGCCTATTTAAGTTTCATCATGTAGGGTCTGATTCAGAGGGAAACACTCCTATTGACAAGGCCCCACATAGAAGGTCATCCAAGTATACAATTTGTTTGGGGAAGAAGGAAAGAATGTGCCCTGGACATATTTTCCCTACACACTACAAGCAGTAAGACAATGCTGGTTTCTTTACCTATTGTGCAACAGAGATGAGTGGTACATTTTAGGTCAGATGCCTGCAACTTGCTCCATGCAATGACTTGAGTAAATTAAAGCTTGACAGTGTTTGCAAGAATTTGTATGTTATTAGCCCAACTCAACAGTTGATCAGATTTTGTATTATGTGGTCTTGTATCCAGAGAGTTCTATCAGATTACTTACCCAGTTCCTCAGACACAGACTGAGCCAGTGTGTTACATGGGCTGCCAATGTTCTCAAACTAAGGAAGAGCCTGGTGGTTTGCCTTATAAAGTCTGAATGGTCAGGGGGTGGTGATCTACCAGGGGCAATGTCAGATTTGTCCAGCTACCATTGGTCTTTGGCACCCTGACAGAATTCAGCACACACAAGTACTCAGTCTCCGTTGAAACTGAAACTAGGGTAACTGGACATAGCTACATTGAAAGACAATTCAGGTGCACTGATTTACACCAGCGGAGGACCTGGAACTGAGAAGTTAATTGCAAAAGTCTAATGAAAACCAAAAGCTTTCAACAGAGCACTACCAGAGGGACACAGGACTCCTTCCTGGGCAAGCCCTTCTATGGGTCTCTTTTATAGACACCAGCAGGGATTTTGAAAGGATGGGAACAAGGCTCTGCATGGCATGATGGACCCCCAGAAGCATCACAGTGCAAGAATACCTTGCTAACGATGGAAACTGTTAAAGACGTGGATTAAAGTGTAAAGTGGATGTCATGGAGAATAAGCTCTGAATGAGGAATGCACGGGTCATCAGCCTGACAGCTTCGGCTGGGCTGGAGAATCTGGAAGCCTTAATTAAAGAACAGTTACCAGCTGTCTCAAGGGGGAAAGCAACAGATTTACATCTCTGGCCCTTCTTTGGGTATCTGAAGCAGTGGAAACATTTGCCACTCTGGGAATCCTAGCAAATTTCCCTGCCGGTTTTATAAAGAGGAGTTTCAAGTCATCGCCTAACAGAAGAGGTGGTTTGCTTTGTTTTAAACAGAAGTAACAAAAGAATCTTCTTTTGGCTCACTGCCAGTCATTTAAGAAATTGACAAAAATACAATTTAGAGAGAAGTCGGGATAAGATTAAGGGCTTTAAACTCTGATTGTTTTTTTCCTATGTATCATTTTCTCCTCTACCTTTCAAGGCAGGGTTCACATCAGGAATAATCTCTTCTACCTTCACTCAAAGGAGCAAAAGAGTGGATTGTGACTGTATAAGGCAGCAAGAAGTCCTCTTGCAATCCTGCCTGCCTTACCCAGACCTTGGATCTGGCCATGTAGGACCCACAGAGCATTGTATGCCTGGCTATTCCCTTCTGGAGCAGGTGACAAGCGAGGTGCAGGGATGGGTGATGTCTGGGGTCTTCATCTCCTTACTTGCTGGCCAATATGGCTAAGGCAGCCCCCGGGGAGTCAATTTGCTCTTGCATTGCCATCCACCACCCCCCGTGTCTAAAATTCACAAGTTAGCCCTGCAAAAATCATGAGATGGGCTTAATACTAAGACATCTCAAACTGATCAGTGTTGGATTCTTTTTATTGGCCTTCTGGTTTCTGAGCCTTTATGTTGAGGAGTTTGAGCTTTTTTCTACAGCCAGAATTACTTTTTTAAAAGTGACGCTGTGATTCTCTCATTGTCACCGGATACCAGCAGAGGGGGCTTGAAGAAAAGACACCCAGTATCATGTTTGGAACATGTTTGCCAGAAGCGGGGAATGGGCAACAGGGGATGGATCACTTGATGATTACCTGTTCTGTTCATTCCCTCTGGGGCATCTGGCATTGGCCACTGTCAGATACTGGGCTAGATGGACTTTTGGTCTGACCCAGTATGGCCATTCTTATGTTCTAGCATGCTTATAATGTTTCTTAATCATTCATTAAACCCTGATAAAAATATACCCTTATTATAAACTTTGACCCTATAATAAAATCTTGCCAAGACGACATTGTTCTTACCACCTGTGACTGGGACCTATTAATTTGCTGGTTGGGGTGATTGGCAGGAATTAGGGTCCTCAGCAATCCTGCCCTTTCAGTACCACATTGTGCTCCCTTAGGCAACAATGCATTTAGCCCCAGTCTTTAGGGTAGTTTGTACAGTCTTTATGTACATTAATTTGCTCTGTAATTCTATTAAAAGGCAATTAACTTCATTCTGGTAACTGCTAATGTCCCCAACAGCCAAGCACAGATGGTTCTAAATACCAGTTATTTTCAGGAACATTTTAGGTACCAATATGCTAAACACACTTCTTTAGCCTGGCTATTGAACTACACAATGGTAAATGTACTAGAATTTGGCACTTGTCCTTTGCAGGTGATTAAAGAGTGACTCATTATGTTGCAGTGTATGTGTCACCTTGGCTAGGTCATCATAAATGATAACTGGTCCTTAATTATTTCCTTTAAGGAAAAGAAGTTTTGTAATGCTCACTTTACATCTGTTTTTATCCACCAGGTCTTGCCTTCTATTACCTGCATCATGGCTTGCTTTTTACTTCCTAGTATAGAGTAGCACTAGAATGGTCAATCCACATCCAGTGTAACCATGTGGTGCCTTTGAAAACAGGTGGCTCACTAGACTGAGAACTGAAGATCTAGGACATTGAATGCCTGAAGAAAGCAGATCTGTTAATTTCAAGTATATATGAACTTCCTCTGTTTTTAATATGTTGTCACTCCTAACATCTTCCTCATTATCTTTCTATTCTTTACTGAATATACTCTGCTCAGAACTCCATCCCCAGTAACCAAATAAAATTGTTAATGAAAGATAGAATTGTGTAGTGCAGGCTTTTACTGTCACACTTACCACTCAACATTAATAAGAGTTGGGCAACTAACAGCTTCCACAATCGTCTCAGAGCACCCTTCAGGTCCATTGACTGTGAAACAGCCTCCCAATGCACAAGAGAGTCATTTCAAAGTAGACTGGACAATGCACTTGAAAACTAACAAAAAATTCTGTACATTCAGGAGGATGGACAGCCAGCAGCTCTCTTAACAAGACATTTTAAAAGTAACCTCCAAGTTCATTGGGGCATAAATAACTCGACTCACATTATGTACTCAAGCATTTGCAGGATGAAACCTGCTGTTGCACATGCATTCTTGCCTGTGCAGGAGTCCTGCACCTTCACATGCAGAGTAGCCAGACATCTGGCTACACAATTTGCACGCTCAGATGCTGTTTGCTTGGGGACAGCAAAGTTTAGAACAGTGGTGGGCAACCTGCAGCCCATCAATGTAGTCTGCTGGCAGGCCGCCAGACAGTTTATTTACATTTGCACGGCCACCCGCAGCTCCCAGTGTCCGAAGTTCGCCATTTTCAGCCAATGGGAGCTGCAGGAAGCAGCAGCCAGCATGTCCCTGCGGCCCGTGCCGCTTCCCACAGCTCCCATTGGTAGGGAACGGCAAACTGTGGCCACTGGGAGCGGCGGGCGGCCGTGCAAATGTAAACAAATTGTCTGGCGGCCTGCCAGTGGATTACCCTGATGGGCTGCATGCAGCCCGCGGGCTGCCCACCGCTGGTTTAGAAGCTGCGTTAAGGCCCCTTTGATCATTTGGCCCACTATTTTGTCCCAAGAGGGTTGTATTTATTTTTTATTTCCAGTTTCAGAGACAAGAACTTGGAAGGCGAGAATGCCTTGTGGTTTAAGCCCTGAACTGGATAACAGGAGATCCGAGTTCAGCTCTTGGCTCTACTACAGCCTTCCCGTGTAACCATCAGCAAGTCACTTGTGCTTTTGCTGGGTCAGGGCCCACATTTAAACTTCAAGCATGTGAGCAGTCCCATTGACTTCAGTGGAACTACTCACATTGTTAAAGTTAAGCACCTGCTTAAATGCTTTGCTGGATTAAGGACTTAATCTCTCGGAGACTCGTATTTCCATCTGTAAAGTGGAACCAATAATACTACATCTCTCTTTTATTTTCTCTGTCTTGCCTACTTACATTTGAAGTTTTTCAGGCTAGATTATCTCTAGGTTTGCACAGTCCCGACCACAATTTCAATTGGAGGCACTCCCACCGTTCAAGTACTAAGAATTTCTTGTAACTATTTCACAATCTTTTTCTACATGTAAACATATGGTTTCAAAGGCAGTTTGCATAATTTGCTGAGAATGAGTTTACACTTGTGACAGCGGCACCAATTCAGGAAAGTCCTGAAACCTGGGCTTAAATTAATCCCTTTCAAGACAGCAAGGTGAAGGCAATGAGCAAGTCCCAACCTGAAGAGGGATGTTCTCACTGATCCCGATTCAGCTTCAGCTGCTCCCTTTCATTTCTGCATGTACCAGCTCTCCCCTCCTTTTCATAATACTCCTGATGACCATTAAAAGCTCAGCGAATATTAGTTTGGAGCAAATGGCTGAGATTTCTGTCCATCATCACCAGGGAAGAGTGTATTGAATTCGGTATACGTGGCTTGGGAAATTTGTTTTTGTCCACTTTCAGCATGTCCATCAGTGCAGAGCTCTGGGCAGTGTTTATATTTAGAGCAGTCCAGTGTATTCAGACAGGAGGAGGTAGTCACTGTGGCTGAGAGTTTCACTTTGGAGACCATTTGCAAAGCTCTCTCATTACCACAATCCCATTTAGCTATTCCAGGCTCTTTGAACATACTAATACACTGATCCCTACAGAGTGGCAAGAGGAAGACCACAGAGTCATCACAGTCTCTCAGCTAATCAATATTTAAAGGCCCAAGACTTACTGCAATGAAGACAGCTTGTCTGCATAGCCTGAAAAAAGACTATTTAAACCCCTTTTAATTTTAAAACCTAGGGCCTAGGCAACACCCCAAGAGCATTGCTTCCTTCCCCACCCCATCTCCATTTCTTTCTTCCTGGGGCATTAGCAATTTAGAAGATGCTACATATTGCATGACTCCCCCCCGCCAAACACTGGCAGCCAGTGTGCTAAGAGTGAATATTGAATGAGAGGGAAAACTGCATTGCCCTTTACTCTCCACCATGGAGTGCTGGCAGCACCACAATGGTTTAAGATGAAGTCACCATTTCCATTCTAATGTTGGGTGGGGAAGTGGGAGCAAAAGGCGTTAACTGAGTTATCGGGATTCATTGCAGCCCAAAACATTGCTTGGAAGTTATTGGGTTTTTAATTCCCGGGGTACATAACATACAGGAAGACGCCCTTTTCACCACATCCAATCTATTTAAGAGGAACAATCTGAGTTTTCTTTGGAGGTTTCCATAGCTATAGGGGAGATTTAAAAAAAAACAAAAACAAAAAAACTGAAAAATATGCAGGGTCATTCATCCACAGTGCCACTTGGTCTCTTGAGAAGGGAATTTTTAAATGGCTAGTTATATTATTTAGAAGAGAGGCTTCTGCACATAAAGTCAATACCATTTTGTTCACTGAATTAAAAAAAATTCCAGGCTCATTTGGCTTACAGAGCTCAGATTCATACCTGGACTCATTTGGATCAACATTTGCAACATTGGCTCCCTAAAATCAAGCACCTTAATAAACGTGTCCTGATTTTCAGAGATGCTGAGCTCCAGCATTGATTTCAAGTTGCGGATGCTCAACACCTCTGCAAAGTGAGGCTGCAGTGCCTCGTTTTAGGAATCCACCTTTGCAAATGTAGGCCTATGTTTTCAAAAGGTCTCAATAGGTACAAGCACATAAGATGGGATTTTCATAAGTATTTTGTATTGGACTAACTCAGCACCCACTGGCGTCAACAGTAAACTTCCATCAACTTCACGGGGAGAGGAGTTAGGTCAACATTACATGCTTTTGAAAAAGTCTCACCCAAAAATGTCAATGTACACAAAAACCAACCATTTGCTTCTGCAAGTCAGATACGTACATTTGCAGGTGCAAAGTCAAGTCAAGTTTTCAAGGAGGCCTTCAAATATCTGGCTAACTGAAGAGCTACAATCAAAAAGAAACAATGAACTTCTGTATTGACGCTGGTTCTTCAATTTCTTCTTTGATCATCCTGTTGTGCCTCTAAAGTATTGCAACGATAATAATCACACTTGGCATCCCTATAGCATCTGCCATCTCTAAGAGCTAGAAGATTGACACAATGACCGGAGATTACCACAGACATGCGACATGTGATGTAGTACAGTACCTATGAAATAGGCATTACTTCTCTATCTCATTTCCTATTAACTTTTATGTTAATTCCTGGTTACCAGTTTATCTTAGAGGTAAATAAATAAAAAGAGGAAGGAAGTGACAAATATGTTGAGTTACCCAAATTAATTGTGGATTCTTCCTAGTTTATAAAGCAACATCACACTTTGCTATATCTTTTGCACCTAAAAAGTGTTCCTTTCCAAAGAACATGCAACCTAGTGGTTTAGCTCTTTAAATCACTCTACAGAGGAAGCATGCAGACACAGTTTGTGTTTCATGCACCTTTTATAGCTAAAAACCCCCAAAACACAGTTTGGGAGTGGGGTAATTCAGAAAAGCACATTATATCTACTGGACTGATGAGGAGTCACACATAAGAAGGAACTTATCATTCCCAGGCTCTTGGGCAAATTAAACAAGGCATTTTTCTTGCAGCAGGCCATGCTCATTGTCAGTTCACAGTTGTGGTACTATCTGGATTTCCCAAGTCTCAGCTACCCAAAACAGGGGAGTAGTCCCCGACATCTATTATTGGATGATCAAGACTTCCTAATGGAGGGAACTTCCCATACTGATAATCAAAATTGCCCTGCAGATGTTCTCTTTTTGGATACCAGAGCTTACCCATGAAGTTATTGTTCTTCCCTCCACTTCATGATGGATATTATCCCAGTTCCCTTAGGTAACTCAAGCCATTTTTGTCTCTCAGACAAAAACATCCACCACAAACATCCACCACATTCGGTGTTGTGTAAAACCCAGAGAACAATTTGAAATCAAAGGTCTTCTAGGAGAGAGACTGCCAGCTCATTGGCTTAATGGGTTAAGCCAGGGCCTGTGACCTTTTATTTCCCCAGCAAGTATCAAAAATCAAATACATTTAGTAGCTGTGCCTGTTGCAAAATGGTGCTCATTCTGAAGTTACCCCACTAATAAGGCATATTTGCCACTCCGAGACCCGATGGGAAAGCAGCAAGGAAAGGGAATTGACTCTCGTTCTTAAGGGAGCAGACTTTATGTGTCAGGTTCAAGGTTGTAGAGGATGTCTAATATCTGCCTTATCAACAAACAGGCTTTAAATAGCGCAAGTTTCTGTCCATTCCTCCACTTTCATAAAACATGCACATAAGCTGTCCAAGAATTGGGAAAGGTTTCCCCCCACCCCTTTTTAAAAAAACATTACCAATCAGGGTCTGGGAATTCAAAGGTTGGGCCTTTTCTCTGGAATTTGCTCCACTGGGTACATGTCAGAGTTTGGCCAGAGTGTAATACATTGATAGATATCTATGTTCAGGTCTTCTATTAACTAGAAGTTAGAATCCCCTCAGTCAGGGCTGGTCAAAAATGTTCCACTGAAACTTCCCCCTCCCCCCAGCCACAAAAATTGGGTATTTGGCTCAATGAAACTTTTCATAAAAAGCATCTGCCTTCCTAAACAAAATTCAGGATTTTATCAGAAAGCCAAAAACGACAAAAAGTCAAATTTTCCATATAAATACCCCCACCTCATTTTCTGACTAAAATATCTCCAAAGCCAAATATTCCTGTCACAAGACAAGAGTCAGCATCCTTCATTCTGTTACACTAGCATTTAACTTACAGCCTTAGTTTCGCTCTTCGCTAAACTAATGGTAGCTAGTTAGTTCTGTGCTGGGCAATTGCTTCAACATCAGGTCTGCTCACCTCTTCTGTAGGGAAGAAATACTGTTTGCTCTTGCCATATGAAATCCACCTGGATACTATAGTGCTGGCTGCCTTATGTTATCACCTACATTGATGATGATTACTGACCCACACCTGAACTTCAGGGGTGTGGCTGAGTGAGTATGTGGGGCAAGTTAGTAATATCAGAAAAACCATTGTGGACTGAAAGATAGGAGACTTTCTCCACTCTGGAAGTGTTCGCCATTTAAAACAGTAAAATCAGGAGTGCAGAAAATTATAAGTGAATCACGATTAAACCTCTTTGTTAAACACTTTTTTCCAACTTCAGATGCTTCCTTTGCCTTTTAAAACAAGCAATTAGCCAAACTCTTTGGGTACAAAAGCCAAAAGCTAGGGCCCAGTCTCACAAGAAGTGGAGCACCCTGCTGGGAAATTGAGGGCAATGAGCCCCTCCCTCAGGATTAGTCCTGCAATTAGTGCTGGAAAAGAAAAGTTTTGCCATTTCCTAAATGTTCTTTAGACAATTCTCCCTCTGAAATCATAAGCCTTTTACGTGCAGAATGTCAAAGCTCATTGCATTTGCTGCCTGATCTAGTCTCAGGCAGTTTCAATATGCAGGCATAGTTCAGAGCGACAAAGGGAGATGGGGGGGGGAGGGAATCAAAGGCTACAGGCTGTATAACTACTAAATGCAGCTCTTCATGTAACTGAGCTTGAAATGATTGAGGCTTCTCTAAGTGCAGCAAGCCAGTGTAGTCCAATGTTCTAAACATCAGGAGCTCTAGGTTCTAGTCCCACCTCCACCACTAGCCTGTTGTGTGACCTTGAACATATTGCTTCACATCTCAGGATATGTCTAAACCACACCCAAAAAGCACCACCGCAGCATGTCTCGGAGCCCAGGTCTTCAGGCTCACACTACAGTGCTAAAAATAGCAGCATAGCTGTTCCCACTCAGGCTCTGAAACCCAGCAAGGGGGTGGATCTCAGAGCCTGAGCAGAAGCATCTATGCTGCTATGTCATAGCCCAAGCCCTAGTCTGTAGGTGCAGGCTTTGAGACTCACTGCCACAGGTTTTGTTTTCCTTTTTTTCAGTTTTCAGTTTTCCCATCTATAAAATGAGGAGAAAGCCAGTCTCCATCCGTAGCTCTCCAAAGGAAGGTAAGCATTATAAGTGCTAGATACTACTGTAACTTCAACTCTCAAAAAGCCAGCTTTTCAAAATGCAATACATTGATAATACGACAGAATCAAGGAGAGATTGGCATGATGCCCTATATCCTACCAAACGGGAGTTGAGTCTTCTCTTGCTCTCTTTAATGGCTATTGCTGATTGTCACAATTGTGATGTTACAAATTGAATCAAACTGTATTTTTTCCCACCTCCACGCCACGTTACCTATTTGCCCATTATTGCTAGTTTCCCTAGAGGTAGAACTGTGTGAAATCTAATAAGATTGTTTTAGGAGCTCCCTGTTTATATTCTAAGTCTGTGGAAGTCAGAATGACGATCAATATTTTGCCCTTGGTCTTCAGGTATCAAGCAGGGTAATTTAAGATTCAAATCCGATTGTAAGGGAAGGATTTTCAAAGAGCATCTTAGAGTTTGCAAGTTGAAGTTGGGATTGCACTGTCCGTGCATCGTGGTCCTGTATACAGTAACTTTCAAGTGCATCTATTCCTTGGAAGCACATGGGTGATTATTGTCAATACATTTACAGCCAGTTCAAATGGAGATTACAGTTACTCCTAACCACCTGTTCTACTCACTACATTTAATGTAGTTTAGTAACTGAACATCTTTATATAGAAATCACAGGGTCTACGCTGACCATTTGCCCCTGCGTGTGTATAAAAGGTGTAATCTGATGTACTGACCGCCTTTTCCATTGAAATGCCTTTTTTTAAGAGTTACTTTTACCATCCTTGGGCCCCAACCGAGCCAAGCACTTTAAGCACATACTTAAAGTTAAGCATGTGCTTGAGCAGATTTAAGAAAGTGCCTTGCTGGGTTTGTGCCATATTCTGTAGTTTAAAAACAAAACAACCCACAGTTGTCTTGATAGTTGATTAGAGCAGAGGTCAAGGCCTTACAGCAGCAGACATTTCTTAGCCGTGTTTTTTAACAACATGACAAGTCTCTAAAGCAGTGGTCAACAACCGGTCGATCGCAATCAACTGGTCAATCCTAGAAGATCTCCCAGTCGATCGTGATCTCCGGTGGTGCAGTGTGGCTGCCGCTAAGGCAGGCTTCCTGCCTACACCAGCTCCAGGCAGCTCCTGGAAGCGGCCAGAGTGGCCCCGTGGGTGGGGGGACAATGGTCTCCCTCCACACGCTGCTCCTGCCTGCAAGCACCACCCCTGCAGCTCCCATTGGCCGGGAGAGCTGCGGGGGCAGTGCTTGCAGAGGGGGGCAGCGCATGGAGCCATGTGCCCCCCGCACCCCCCCAGGGGCTGCAGGGGCGCGTTGGCCCCTTCCGGGAGCAGTGTGGGGCCGGGATAGGCAGGGAGCCTGCCTTAGCCTCGTTGTGCCCACCGCCGACCAGGAGCTGCCGAAGGTAAGTGCTGCCCAGTGGAAGGCTGCACCCCAAACCTCATCCCTGAGCCCCCTCCCAGAGCCAACACCCCATACCTCCTCTTGCACCCCGAACCCCCTCCTGCACCCCAAGCCCCATCCTGAGCCCCCTCCCAGAGCCAGCACCCCATACCCCCTCCTATATCCCAACACTCTGCCCCAGCCCGGAACCCCCTCCTGTACCCAAACTGCCTCCTAGAGCTTGCACCCCTCACCCCTTCCTGCACCCCAACCCCCTGACCCAGCTCGGTGAAAGTGAGTGATGGTGGGGGAGAGTGAGTGATGAGGGGGGTGATGGAGTGAGCAGGGCGGGCCTTTGGGGAAGGGGCAGGGCCTCAGGAAAGGGGTGGGGTAGATCCTGGGTTGCCCTTAGATTCAAAAAGTGATCTTGGGTGGAAAAAGGTTGAAGACCACTGCTCTAAAGGAATATGATTTGGCCACAAGAAAGGAAGAGAGAGAGAGAGAAAGACAGACAGACAGACAGACACCATTGGCAGGAAATGGATCAACCCTAATGGTGACAAATCCAGAATTCAAGAATCCAAGAGCATTTCAACCAACTACTACTTACTTGTATTTACATAGTGTATATTTGGTACACAGAAGATATGCAGGGTTACAGACGAGAGGTACTAGTCAGTGATACTTAGTATACCATTCCCCAATAGTAAAAGTGTCAGTCATATTCAATAATCACTAGGCTGTTTTGCTTTTAAGTCTGAAGTGACAAATAAATATCAACATCAGATTTCAAAATACTCATGAGATGATGTTCTTCATCACCACACTCATGGGGGGGGGGGGGAAAGAGGAGAAATTTGCTAAGATTCAGGACTGTACAGGAATAGGTTATATCAGTGCCAATTTAAGGGTAGACAATGTTTTAAACAAAATCCCCCACTCCCTGGCATTCGATAAACCTCATATATTGGAAGGCAGAAAGGAGAAGCAGTGGAGATGGCTTTCTTTTGTTTCCCTTTTAACCAAAAACTCTCATTAGAACCCTAACCAAAAAATGTGGCAAAAGCATTATACTAAACATAGGCCAATTCAGGAAAACATCACCACTTATCAGAGGCATTTAAGCACGTTAACTTTAAGCATGTGCTCATGGGCTTTCCTGATTGAGGCTCAAAACACATTAAGTGCATGTGCTGGAAGAATGTATACCTAAGAGTCTGAAAGATACATAGTATACTGACAGTACAGAACATTCTTCTGCTTGTGTCATGTAGACGGCTGATGATGAAGACCTTGTTGGGTGTGTTGTTCCCCAGGATTTTTTTTCCTCCCCAAAGGAAACACCTGACATTTTGAACTGTAGCATATTGTACAAAGGCACCACAACAATAACACTGCTCTTCAAAGTATTTATACGAGCCTCAAAGATAAGTCATCTCTAGTAGAGTTGATCTAGCAGTATCTAGAAAGAAGATACTTGGACTCAGGAAAATCACCCCAAACTTCCCTTCAATTTGATGGCAGAATTTTAACCAGGGGCTCCCTCCCAGATCACCACTCCAACACTTAGCTGAAATGCACGATGTATTAGTGGCTGTTCATACGTTTGGAGCATTATTAGCATTGCTAGCACGTCTTTACTTTATGTGATATATCCTGTGTTATCAACCTGATGAAATACTAGTAACAGTACGATGCCAGTATTCTTACTAGTGCACAAGAGGCTCATATCTTAATTAATAAAGATCAGCTAATGCAAACAAATGGTCAACAAAACGTCACTGTTCTACAGAGGCAAGGCTATGGGAATTAACAATGACACCGTTGCGTTTCATCCAGTTCTACACAAGTCAGCCAATATCACTACTACTTACCCAAGCGTCTTCCCCTGGAACCAACCCTAAGACCAAGAGTTTCCAATGTGACGAGTGAGTTGGGGCCCCTCAACATCATGAGCATTAAAGGGACCCAATTTCCAGAGCATGGGGGCTCAGCACTTTTTGGAAATCAAGCCTCTTTCAGGAGTCTAAAAGTGAGCATCCAGAAACAGAGGCATGGAGGAAAATGACATCAACCTTTCACACACAAAAAAGAGAAAGAAACAATGCCCGCTGCTCTCTAGCAGCAGGTTTACCACAGAGAGGAGCTCAAGCTGTAAATCCAGATCTGGCTTTCAAACACCCCAAAGTCCGCAGTGTTCAGATTCAGGGATTTGCTTTCAGACTGTTCTTGATTTATAATGAAATAAGGACCTACATAGTCTCCTTTACCAATTAGGCCAGGAACAGCTGTTAAGTGCCTTCTATTTTCCACAAGCCCCTTCTCCCTATCCACCCCAGTGGGTCCTTCGCTGACTAATGAAGGGTTGCTATGTGGTCCTTATTGCTTAAATCACATATAAGAACAAAGTGTACCTAAGCATGTTAAATCCAGGCATGCCAAGACTAGTCAGACAAGGCACAGCTGTGCAATCACCAGCTCTCAAAGTGATGAAAGAATAGGATTTGTTTTTCTAGAGCAACTTTCACACTCAAGTGGCTGAGAAATGGTGATTCAAGATGGATTAGGCAGTAGCTGATCAAGCTATGGCAACCATTGCAATAGCTCACAGGCAGTCTTGGGGCCCAATCCTGCTAACATACATGTTTGAAGAACTAGGCTCTGGGGCATTGAAATCTGTTGTATTGAGAAATGACATGCTGCCACTGTCAGGCTGGAGGCAGGTTACTACTAGTGGAGTTCCTCAAAGATGATCGGTCTTGGGACAAATCTTATTTAACATTTTCGTTAATGACCTTGATACAAAAAGTGGGAGTGTGCTAATAAAATTTGCAGATGACACAAAGCAGGGAGGTAAAGCCAGTACAGAGGAGAACCAGAATATCATACAAGACTGGACAACCTTGAAAACTGGGTAACAGAATGCGATGAAATTTAATAGTACAAAATGAAAAGTCATGAACTTAGAGACTAAGAACAAGAATTTTTGCTATAAGTTGGGGACTATAGTTGGAAGCGACAGATGAGGAGAAAGACTTGGGTATATTGGTCAATCACAGGATAACTATGAGCCACTGATGTGATGCAACCATGAAAGAGGCTGCTAATGCAGCTAGGACGCATTAGACTAGATATTACCGGTAGAGACAGGGATGTGTTATTACCATTATACAACGCACTGGTGATTCCTCATCTGGAACACTGTGTGCAATTCTGGTCTCCTATGTTTAAGAAAGATAAATTCAAACTGAAACAGGTGCAGAGAAGGACTACTAAAATGATCAGAGGAATGGAGACCCTGACTTACAAAAGGAAACTTAAGGAGCTTGTCTTGTTTAGTCTAACAAAACAGAAGCTCAGGGGAGATATGATTGCTCTCTAAAAATACATCAGAGGGATAAACACCAGGGAGGAAGAGGAGTTATTTACCTAAGGGCCAATGCTGGTACAAGAATAAGTCGATATAAACTGGCCATCAAAAAAATTAGGCTTGTAATTAGACAAAGGTTTCTAACCATCAGAGGAGGAAAGTACTGGAACAGCCTTCCAAGGGGAGTACTGGGGGCAAAAAACCTAACATATTTCAAGATAGAGCTTGAGAAGTTTATGGAAGGGCTGGTATGATGAGATTGCCTACAATGGCATATGGCATTAGCAAATGTCTCCTATGGCCAGAGATGGGACACTAGATGGGGAGGGCTCTGAGTTAATATAGAGAATTCTTTCCCAGGTTTCTGGTTCGTTCGTCTGGCCCACATGCTCAGGGTCTCTAACTGATCACCATGTTTGTGGTTGGGAAGGAATTTTCCCCCAGGTCAGATTGGCAGAGACTTGGGGAGGGGGTGGTTCGCCTTCCTCTGCACACAGGTCACTTGCTTGTCTGAACTAGAGTAAATGATGGATTTTCTATAACTTGAGGTCTTTAAATTAAGGTATGAGAACTTAAGTAACACAGCCAGAGGTTATGGGCCTATTACAGGAGTGGGTGGGTGAAGTTCTATGGCTTGAAACGTACAGGAGCGCAGCCTAAATGATCATGGTGGTCCCTTCTGGCCCTAAAGTCTATGGGTATGTCTGCAAAGCAATAAACACCCATGGCTGGCCTGTGTCAGCTGACTCAGGCTCGTGGGGCTCGGGCTGCAGCGCTGTAAAACTGGAGTGTAGAGGTTTGGGCTCAGGCCAGAGATCTGGGACCCCACTAAAGAGGAGCAGGTTATAAAAGAAAAAAAAATCTTTAAGCACCTTACAGAGAGCTATTATATGTTGGATTTACAACGTATTGTGAATTTAACAGTAGCAAAAAATGTCCTATTGGATCTCTAGTTACTAAATCTTCATTTTTATTCTAAAAAAAGCCCCCTTATTTAAAGTGCATCTCAACAGCCTGCTATATCACGGTTCCTGATATTGAACATTATTCTGCTAACAGCCAAGCCAATTCAACTCATTCTGCTATTAAACATGTCGAAAGGACTGGCAAAAATATAAAATAATATCTTCCAACCCAGTACTAAAGAATATTATTTTGTTATTTGTCTAATCCTCATGTCAGTGTAATATGTGGTGCTACCAGGTCTTAGGTATCTTCATCATCTTCACTTACAGTTTTCTATAACATTAACAATATTCATCAGCCTTCTGAATGATCAATATTTCCAGAATTCTTCCAACACGTAAGGCCTCATTCTGCCTTTTCTTGTGCCCTCAGATTTCCCGGTTGAAGCCAAGGCACACAGATACCATGATGATGAGCACTGTATAAAATGACTGATGGAGACAGACAGCGAAGAAGGCAGGATTGGATGCTAAATATGCTCACCAGGTGCACCGATCCATGCATTTTAAGCAGATCACACCTCAATGCATAATTTTTCATTGCTTCAGACCTTTGTTCCACATACACACACTACTGTGGTGGCCCAATCTTTGGTTGGCATAAATATCAATGTGGAAAAACATTATTTTTTTTAAATGGCATTTATTGATGTCAGTTTATAGTCCAATTCTGCAAATTCCTGCTCAGGCAAATAGTCAGTGCGACTACATAGGCCACTAAAACCTGCTTGTGTGAAAAAAGGTTTGCAGGACTCTTGGTTTTATTCAAACCATGTTCAATATTTAACTGCACACCCTACTTTAATTCCATGGAATTGTCGACTAGGTCCCTATTACTTGAGAGAAAAGGAAACCAGAAGAAAAGAAAGATGACAACATCATGATGAAGGCTCAGCATAGTGTAAGTTTACTTGATTGCTTATTAATAGGCATGTTTTCTATGCATTGTGTTCTCTTTCTGATCAGCATGTTTACAAAACCAAAATTTCAGTTGAATCAAACATAGTGATCCGTTTCATAAGCATTTCTTTTAGTTCTTCCTATTTTGTTTTTAGGCATGAACTGTTATATCAACCTGGCTTTGAACGGCTGGCTGCTTCTGGCTTATAACATTTTTAATAGCTATTTCTCACTATTTCAGACATGTAGAGAAATGAACAATGTTTCCTCCACCCAGACACACACATTTACAAAGCTGCAGCCACACAGCCCTTTCCTTATTTTGTAAATTGTGTGAGTCTTATGAAATTACTCCTCACTGATATGTTTTGTGTTCTGGCAGCAAATTTACTATTGATTTCTGATTCAGACACTGTGGCATGATTGAAACTCCTCAACGTATCAGCTGAATAACCTTCTAAGTGCTAAATGAGGTTAGTTTAGAAAATCTATTCCTCAACAAATTAGGGACCCAATTTTTGTTTGACTTGAATAATTGAAATGAAAGTGCCATAACAGGCCTCTCACATTTAAATTATTCAGCGTCTGGTATTCTTCCTCTTTGGATTTTGTGCATATCCAGGAAATGTCTGCTATGCCCAGGAAATGTGTGCCATGTACAGTGGGGGGAAAAGCATTAGAAAATGAAGTTCGGGCCCAAATGAACTAATGACATCTATTCTTTACAGCTAGGTGTTGAGAAAAATTTGATCCCTAATGCTAAGGGCTACTTCTGAGCCAGAGCAGCAGTTCACCCTAGGTTGCCAACCTTGGAGCATCACGCAGGGTCAAATGTTCACATAGATTAACTGTTCTTGAATAATTTAACTAATGTAGTAGATACAAGTAGGCTTTTCTCCAACCCAATATATGTCTCTTAATTTTGGGAGCTCTGGACAGATTATCTTCACTTTGGTATGTGAAGATTCACAGCGTGCCCTTTGTTTTCTTGTACACTCTCCTTCCCCACCAGTCAACATTGGCACCAACCATTCTTCAGGGGTTCAAAGTGGCAGCATGAAGAGACTCAACATCTAGATACTGTTGAGGCAGACCTACCATTAATCCAAGCCAACAGATCCTGTGGCTGACCAAATTAATGGAGGCAGGGTTTTTGGTTGCATTTTGGGGGGGGGGGGGAGGACAGGAGCACAATGCCATGGAAAGAGTGCATAGCAAGAGGCAAAATGAATGCAATTTCAGTAGAGGATTTCATATCTCCATTTCTGGAATCATTTTTTTTTAAATGGAAACTCAGTCCTGCTCAGAGGCTAAAAGAATATCAGTTATTTTGGACAGAATATATCTTGCACAAGAGCTGCCATTTAAAAAAAAAAACCACACATACACAAACAAAAATATGACGACATAACTGTAAAACACTCAGTCCTTAAGTGTTATGGAAATTCCTAAAATAAGTGTTATAAGGACATTAAACTGCTGATGTTCCTTAAGAACAAACAAACCAAACACAGTTATGTAGGGGCCAATTCGTCTCTCAAATTACATTTGCTTTACACTGGTGTTATGGCCAATCACATTTCTCCCGATATTCACCAGCATAAGTGAGAGGTGAATTGGACCTAAATGTTTATTTTTAAAATGCACGGTCCTGATATTCCAATCTTGTCCACACCTTGAACTGCTGAGCAATCATTTACAGCTACACCCTTATTCAGCAAGAAAGTGGGGCAAATTAATTAAATGGGAATCTTGTTTCCACTGAAGCAAATAGTATTTCTAACACTACACTCTTGAAAGTCTTCAGTGGATGCTGCTTTTAATTTTAGTTTTATTTTTAAAAAAGTCAGTGCCAGCATTGGAATAAGCAGTCTTGCTATAATAAAGCAGGAATGAGCATTCAGACAGGAATTTCAACAGCCATATCCATGTTAGGTACTACTCCTTTAAGTGACTAATAGCTGAAATCAGCAATATATTTTTAGGACCAAAAGGATGGAAGAAAATAAAAGTTACGGAAACAGGAGGAAAAACATCAGGTCACAAAGAAAGTGATGGCTGCCATATTTGGTAAACTATACATCTAAATGGTACATTTTAAATTCAAATAAGAGCTTTATCTTTAAAAAAGTGTGTGTGGGGGGGGGGAGGGTAGCTAATGAAAACAGATGAAGACACACACACACCTTCCCGGGGTTTAGCATCAGTGTGTAACAATGTGCTGTGCCACAAGGTGTGACCCTCCACACTCCAATGCCCACCCACCACATCTGCGTTAGTAGCCAACACTGATTCTGTTCCCATGATGACCCGTGTGTATAAAAATACAAATATATACACACACACACAGAGGTGTGTATGCAAGCATTTATTTAATCAAGCTCCATAAGACAAGCCCATGCACTGCCTGATGAGAGTGGCAAGGAAAGGTGCATCCCATTCTCCTGAGGGCAATGGAGGTGAGAAGGGAAATCATTAAGGGCTCATTATGTTCTAATTTCACGACAATAGCGTCAAAATGGACTCTATTGCCCCCCCCGCCCCCGCCGGGCCCCAGGAAAGAGCATGCAGATCAGTAGGGTAACTGCTGCTGTAAGAATGACCACATATCTCAGGACAAAAAGAAATGAAAAGCCACATCCTGGGGGGGGGGTGTGTGTGTGTGTGTGTGTGTGTGTGTGTGTGTGTGTGTGTGTGTGTGTGTGTGTGTGTGTGTGTGTGTGTGTGTTTTAATTCAAGCCAATGTCTCCGTCACCTGGTTGAACCCAGAGGGAAGGGAAATGTCACACTTCTCCCAGGTGGAGCAGCGCCGCAGAGACAGCCCAGCCCACACGGCGGAGACCCAGCGGAGCGCATGGCAGAGGGAGACACAGACATGTCCCCAGCTCCCGGGTCGCTACCTTGCAGCAGCAGGTTCGCTTCGTGCCAGATGCTGGCCGAATAGCAACGGAGGAAAGGAAACACTTGCCGGGCAAGCCTGGACTTACCCCCACAGTTCCCCCCCCCCCCGAACAAAACCAAACCCGACCAACCAGACGGGGTCGGGATGAGTGAGCTACATCCCACCCCCATCGAAAGCTACGTGATGGACACACACAGCGCTGGGGGGCAACAGAACACGTCTCGGGCAATATGGACTAGCCGCTCCCCCTGGGCTAGTTATTCCGTGCATGGCGGGGAGGTGGGGGCTGGGGGAGGGGACAGGTTGTAGTTCTGCAGATTTATTTATTTTCCCCCTCGATCTTCAGAAAGCATCACACACACGCTCACTCACTGGGGCTCTGTCACACACACACACACACACACGCGGGCGCGCGCGCCCAGAGCTGCGCCTGAATCACGCTTGCAAAGCCGAAGAAATGCCACCCGCTTGCATAAAATAGCAAACTTATCCCATGCCGAGCCATAAAGCGCGCGGGGGGGGGGGGGGGGGGGGGGCGGGGGGGGGGGGGGGTGGGTTAGGGGGAGGGTTTTTTTTTTTGCTCACCCTCAGGGCTGAGAGATCTATCTCATCCAGGCTCCGAGCCGGAGAATCACTCGCCATGTTTACTTCTTTGCCGGTGAAATTGACCAAAAATATAAATGAAACGCTCCGATCTTCTGCGTGGATCCCCACCTGGGTCTATTACACTCCTCTTCTCATGCGGGGGCTCGGGGTGCGAGACACCCCCACAGCGCGCCAAGGAAAAAGACAACACAACCAAAAAAAAATAACACAACAAAACAAAAATCCCTCAGCAAACGGTGCCTGCCTGGGCAAATCTTCCTTTGCAATCCTTTTGGTAGGGAGGGTGAGGCCGGTGCAAAGCTAATGGTGATGCTGGGGAGTGGGTGTATTTAAATAGGACATGCTTTCTGCTTTTCTGTGGATGGCGGCTGCATTGGCTGCTGTTATAATGAGACACATCAACTCCTCCAGTCGGATGGAGAGAGAGCCACACAAGTGTCTATCACGGCTTCCTGGGAGGAGTGAGAGTCACAAAGTGGGTGTTGCCTTCCCTCAGGAGAGAGGCAGTATTTCCATGCCATGTGTTTTGCACTATTATCCTTCAGGGGAAAGGAATGAAGGTAAAAACTGCCTGGACCTGGACCCTGCCGATTTGTGGACCTATAACCCTCAAATGGGACCATCAAAATAAAGAACAATTGTAACAGATCCTGTCCCTTCAAAAGAAAAGAAAAAAAACCACTCACCCCTACAAACACACACACACATCCTTCCTACAGTTGGAGCACCACAAAAACCCGGATCTGGCACTTAGATCCGTCTGGATCTTGGCAAATTTTGGCCCATTGTACTATCTAAATTGAAAAGAAGTGTAGCTGTTTCTGCTTTAAGAGAAAAATCTGGACCCTGATATAACCCAGCCCAATAGCACTGGAAAAACACAAGCATGGTACCTGGGTCCTGCTGCATTCAGTCAATTTTGAGCACTAATTCCCCAAGTTTTACTGTCTAAATAGAGGGGTAAAAAATGTAGACACTCCAAAAAAATCCAGGCCCTGTTGCAAACCGATGCAGCAGCTCTGCAAAAATGTGTATCTGGCACGTGTATCCTGCTCAATTCAGATAGTTCTATTTAAATTCCAAATCCAGGAATTCTACCAGCCATATAGAGAATGGTAGCTCCCCAAATTCCACTTCAAAAATCCAGACCCATCTCTGCACAAAAGCACCACAAATATTTAGCAGCTTGATCCTTCCATTTTTTGCCGAGCCCCCAACCCCCCTAATTATACCATTAAAATAGACAACATATGTTGCCACTCCTTCTTTACCAAGAGAATTCAGAATTCCACACATCCTGGTGCAAGAGCAGCCACATATGGTATATTAGGTTTGTACAATTTGGGGGCTGGGGACAAAAATTGCCAAGATTCAGATGCATGAATCCAGGTTTTCGCAGCACTCATGTTCCAGGATGAATTAGGGTCTGGAATTGTTAGGTGTAGAAGGAGTGCCCACACTTAATTCTCTATCTATGCCATTCAATATGGGGTTGAGGCCTAAAAATTGTCTTGAACCAATAGGATCCAGATATCAGATCTGTTGTTTTTTGCAGTGCTCTTGCTCTGAGATGTGTCAACAACTGGATTTTTTTGGTTCAGTAGAAGCAGCTAGACTGGCTTGGCTACACTGGCGCTGTACAGCGCTGCAACTTGCTGCGCTCAGGGGTGTGAAAACGCCCCCCCCCCGAGCACAGCGAGTGCAGTGCTGTAAAGCGCCAGTGTAATCAGAGCCTGCAGCGCTGCACGCTCGCTCACAACGCTGCAAGCTATTCCCCTCGGAGAGGTGGAGTACATACAGCGCCACGGCAGCGCTGGGAAGTCCCGAGTGTAGCCAAGGCCTTTGAGTGCAGTAGAATCTAGCAGAATCCAGTTGGATCCAGGAAGATCCAGCTTTTACCTTTTTCCTTATTTGTTATTCTCAACCACCCCCAAACCTGGTACATTCCATGTATTTGTTGCCTCAGGAAGGATATTATAGAGAATGCACTGGGGAGATTGTCAAATTTCACAGGTTTATGTGGGGATCTTACAAAATGCAGATCTGTGAAGTGGCAACACAGCCACACAGTAGCTTGTGTACAGAAGAGCAGTTGGATGTTAATTGTGCTTCATGGATTAAGGTGCTCTTTGCACTTCTTTTTAATAGCAAACAATCATGCAATTGACAGAAAGGCTTGATGCTTGCAGCTAGTGCATAAAGGGTTTTGTAGTCTGAGATTCAGCACACATATTACCAGGAGTAATTTGGGAAGCAGAGGTAGCCAGTGGGCTAGCCTAGCATAACAGAGCCTAGCTACTGAAATTTCCCCCATAAGCAATAGGATATCATAAGCCAGGCGCAGATCTAGGGGCAGCCCATTACCCCACCCCACTTTGTCTCCTCTGTTCACGGTCACTGTGCTGTCTGCACAGTGAATACCCTGCAGGGAAGGAAGTTCAGAGCTCTAGAACTGAATCAATGTCTTATTATCATTATTAGCACTGATCACAGAGTTACTGATACATGCAGAGAAATAGAGCAACAGCGTCATCACCCAGTGCTGGTAGTTAGAGCATTTTCCCCTAGAAAATGCCAAGTGCAAAGCAGAATGTAATTCTTTTAATTGAACCGCCAAATGTCTCAGGTAACTGACTTATACAGAAATATAAGGGTTGAAAGCCTGCTTAGTGGTGCAGCGATGCAAGCATAGTTGAGCTCGTATCAGGGTTTCCAATACAAGAATAAGGAAATCATTAACATATCACAAAAAGATTAATCTCTGCTGACATTTAAAGGACCTAATTTGACTCAAATCTTAAATTACAGGGACAAAAGCTTTTACAGAACCACGGAACAATCAAATTGTTGCCACGCTTCTCTCATTTTTTTAAACAATGGAATTGTTTTTTAAACCAAGTGATGTTTATATTGGTTGTAACCTAAACATTGCAATATTGTACTAATACATGGGAACCTGAAAGCCAAATTGGCTAGAAGCCAGCAAAAAAACAAAAATGAAACCAATGTTACTGTCTTCATTGTTCTAGATGAGAGAAAGGAAAAGAGCAAAATCTACTTTTAATATTCTTTCAATTTAGAGAATATAAAGTGTAATTTATGAAACAGATGATTTTTTTTAACAGATATAAGTCTTAATCCTTCCACAGGCCTGCTAGCATGGACACCTGCAACAATATGATGCTACCATGCTGGCAGAGTTACTTGCAGAATTGAGGCCTATAATTTGTCCTTGAAGATGGTAAATATACAGAGAGCCTACTTATATCAATAACAGAATAAATATACTGAATTATAGTTTATAGTGAAGTGTGGTGAAAATTCCAATTGCTTCAATGCACTTCAGTGCACAAATGCAGCTACAGTCATGATAAACATCTGTTGATAGGCTGTTCTGCGAAAAGAAATGACTTTATTATTCGTGTGTGTGTGTTTATAATATCCAAATCTGTGATCACTTTAGGACTTCAAGATTGTTGTAATTGTGCTACATATAATGTCTTGGTGTCAGTGGACATAGAATCCAGATAGCAGAAACTTCAGCCAGCTAGGAAGTTTCTATCTGAATGATTTTTTTTAATGGAAAATGCAGTTTTTGCGAGATCAAAATTTTCCATGCAAAAATTTCAGTTTTGCTGAACATTTTTGATATTCCATCAGAAAATTGAAATGAAATATTTAATTTTGGGTTAGTTTCACTTGAATCAGAATATTTCATTTTGTTGAACTGACCAGAAACTCTTCGTTTTTAATCAGTTCAGCATTAAACAGCATTTTCCTATCGTGTTGCATTGCCTCATGGGAACTATAGTTTGGGCACCCATTCTATCCTATTGGCTGGGCTCACTAAAGAACTACATCTCCCATGATACAAACCAGAGTTCTGTCTCACCAAGCAGCCTAGTACATAATAGGAGTCATATAATTGTAGATGTGTCATGGTAGATGTAGTACAGACAAGGAGCATAGTCCATAGTGGAGAATGGGGACCTGAGGCTCCTGAACTACAACTCCCATAAGGCAATGCACTACAATACAGAAATGCAATTTAATAATGAACTGATTTGAAATGAATCATTCTAGATCAGTTCAACAAACCAAAATTAAACATTTCAATTTCAAGGACTATCAAAATGATTTGTTTCACTAAAAAATTTGGAAACAAAATATTTTATCATTTCTGAATTGAAAATTTTCTGAATATTTCATTCTGCAAAAATACGAATAATAAATAATAATAAATCAATTTTGTCCCAATATGGGATTCAAATTGTGATTTAAGTTATAAAAATGATTTGATTTATAAAAAATAATGATTGAAGTTAAATAATGATTTAAATAATGATTTAAGATATAAAAAAGATGTGTGTTAACAGGACACATTTGCTTAATAAGATTCTAATTGAATTCAATAGGCTTTGGATCAGACTTTGCAAAAAAAAAGAGTGACTGAAATAAAGAAGCATGGTAGGTCAGATTTGGGGCCTATTAACTGACAATATCCTGTCCACTAACATATTTTGTTAGTAGGGGAAGGAAGAAAGATTCATCCGAGTCACTGGTTTCAAAGACCAGATCTTCAGTTGGTGTAAATTGGCACTGCCACATTGACTTCCACCAGCTGAGGATCTAGGCCAACATTTTTACATGAAATGCAGTAGTTAAAGGGCATTGCCAAAACACACTAAAGGGTGTTTAAATATTAATACTCTATTAAATGGATAATAATTGGATTTCAAGCTAACGTGATTCCTGCCGCAGCTGCGTTACAAGATACTCAGAAATTAATGGCTACTTGTGTCCATCCTGCATCTATTGATCTTCCCAAATGCATTTTAATTGATACATCATCTGCTTGTCCCTTCTCATGCTGATGTGACTTTCCACAGGAGAGATGCAAAGCAATGGAGAACACTCTGGGTACGTCACTATCACACCGAGAGGCTTTGCCTGTGTTTTATTATTGGTGACCATCACTATTGTTTAGTAGAACAGGTGGTATCCACACTAATAATGAGTGACTGCAGCACGGTATTTCTATGTGAGCCTTATCTGCATCACTTGAGTCACTCCACAACATGGCATGGTATCACTCAACACAATGCGAGTCATTACACACTATAAGCAGTGCGATGTGACACAGTGAGGAAACTTCACTCTTCTCGTCCTAGCCTCTCCCTTGGGTAAATGGACGACCTTACTTACTCAGAAGTTGTGTGTGTCAGTAAATATTGCTTGGAAGAGGAGTGGGTATTAGAAGCCACAGTTAGGCCTTAGGACATGCAAAACTGCATGCCCGAAAAGCTGCAGTAGGAAGGAGAGCTGTGGGGCATGACTGTTGCATTCTGCTCCTGGTTCCTCCAAGCCCTGCAGAGTTCACACTCTGATAGATCGCCACAGTCAGAGTTGCAGTGGAGAGCATCATGGGGTAGCACATAGCATATGGTCTATGAATGAAATCCTAGCCATCCTAAAGTCAAAGGCAAAACTCTCATTGACTCTACGGGGGCCAGGATTTCACCCGATGTATTTTCATTTTAGTAGCCTACATCGCTGGGACTACTCTTGCTTCTGAAGCTGGGAGTCTGTCCAGGGCTTCTGAGATCACTTCCAAACTGACCAGGGGTCAGACTGAGCCTGCATGTTGCATTGCCCAGCACCAGTACTTTGCTGGTACAGTTTCTGCACAATCTAAGCTTGCATGGTAAATATATATATATTTGTGGTTATGTAGAAAAACATTTGAATGCAGAGTTGACTTACTAAGTCTGTATACAGCCTGCTCTGCAACAGTAATGCTGGGTGTTACCTCAATGGGGTGTTGACCTTGAAGCTTCTTGATAGAAATTACTCTAATTCCCAGTAGGTGTCAACGCCTCCCCTGTGGGGTCTCCAGCTGGAAACAAGAAGTTGGAAGGGGCGAGGGCTTCTAGTAGGTCATTTAGACCAGCCTCCTGTGTCATGGAAAGATTGCTTTCATTACCAACAAGCCCCCCTTAACAGCTGAGTGTCAAGCCTACCTATAAATGCCTCAATTGAAGGTAATCCAGTATAGCTGTAGCCAGGTCAGTCCCAGGACATTATGCTTAAACTATTTATGTTAGACAATCTGTTCCACCTTGCATTTTGCTGTGATTCTGGGAGTTCCTTTTCCAGACCTGAAGAAGAGTTCTATGTGGCCTGAAAGCTTGTCTCTCTCACCAACAGACATTGGTCCAATAAAAGACATTACCTTACCCACTTTGTCTCTCCACTGAAGGTAACTCCAATATCTCCCTTGACCATTTGGTAGATATACCTAGCACTTGCTGGACTACACAGAAGCAAGGTGATGCCTTTTGAAGAATTTAGTATCACTGAAAGGTCCTCTGCTCCCTCTGAATGTTGTCATTTCATGTAAGGTTTCACTAAAGCTCTACTAGGATTGTCTCTGCAAGACACACCATGGGAAAGACAAAGGCTTTCTGGAAACCTTTGGTGTCTTTTAATCAGTATCTCCCTTAGAACGAACTTTCATATTCAGTTGTACACAAATGGTGCAAAAACAATTTCTTCCTTCCCATCCTCAGTGCTGTTACCTTGTAACTGGGGTATAAAAGAGACTTCCACAGGGCCAGCCAAATGCTCCACCAGATCTTTGGGCTTGGTCTGGGAAGTTCAGCTGCTTGGATCACCCATGCTGGCTGGTCTGTACATCACCCTATATATATATCAATGTAAGGCAGCTATTTAATAACTATGTCAGCATCAGAGTGGGGTTGCTTCATCATAGCCACTGATACGTATGGTATAGAGTCAAATTCTGCTCTCAGTTACACTGGTGCAGATCTGGAGTAACTAATGAAGTCAACGTCATTGTCACTATTGATGTTGCCTCTTCAGCAAGAAGCTCAGAAATGGGAATTTTAACAGAGCACTTCAGGGCCTGCTCCTGCTCCATTAATCAAGCAAGTGATCCCATTTGCATTCTTGGAGCTATTTTTGTGTGCCAGGCCTGCAGGATTTGGCCCAGAGTGAACATATGACAAGAAAAGCTTCTTAAAATAGTTAATTGTTGCATCACTTAAAACCAAAGATCTGTAATCAGTGCAATGGGGGAATCAGCATGGGCTTTTTGAAACAACTCCATGGATTCATATACAGAGAACAACACTACGCATTTAAATATCTAAGGACACTGCAAATAAAGAGACAGGATGCTGGTACAATTCAACATGCTGTGTTAACCATACCTCCAAGTGCATGTTCTTCCCCTACACATTTTGCATTTAGTTAGGGAACAATATTTCTTTTGTTTAACCTGTCACTGAAGGTAAGATTTCATCCTCGGAGGGGCGGGGGGAGGGACTACACCTGATCACTCAAACATTTGTAATTTGACCAGATTGGACCACGTCCTACAAGCACTCCAAAAACAATGGTATAAAGTGTATCAAAATAAGCCCCACTGCTTTTTGTGGCACATGTAGCTTATGATTAAGCCCTATATCTGGCCTGTGTGAGTTAAATGATGGTTTTCAGGGCCAGGGGATGCTAATGCCCCTGGAAGTGATCTTCTATTATTTACCCTGGCTAGGGCTGAATAGAGGTTCAAGTAAGAAGCTGCAATTTTTAAATAAAATAGAACTGCATTTTCAAAGCTTTGCTCGCCTCAGTTAGCATGTGCACACTGACATTTGTGTCTTTGATAGTCCCCTATTAGTCCATATATAGTAGCTGAGGCCTAATGTATTATTTATTTATGTAATACATTTCCATGATGCTTTATGTTGAGCCTCTTCTCCAAAAAATAAACCATCAAAGACCAAATCTGAGGGTGGAAGGTATGTGTGTATTGAATCTGTTATAGGACTTTAGACCCCACTGATTAGAATTGTCCAAAAAAAAAAAAAACCTATGCAAAACCTTATTTGTGCACTGATTGCAGGGAATGTCATGTGATTTCACCCCTTAGCAAACTATGGCCCTGCTTGGGAATATTAACTCATGCTTTCATGCTGTGATCTCAAGGATAAAACCCATCACTTCTATCATTAGTCAGCTATTGCTATTCAACCCAGTACGGCAAGATGGTTCCAGAGCCTTCAGAACATGAAAGTCCTCCCAGACTCTGTGCTAGTGAATATCTCCAACTGCACAACCCTGACTGCAGGTCTGAACATCTGCACTGTTTTGGAGTCCCTCTGATCTGAAAGATTTGGTATTTTGATATTATCTTAATGTTGATTATTCTGGATTCTAAAATATACCGTATATCTTGAGTCTCTCGCTCTTCCCCAGATAGCTTAACGTGTGCTGGAGACTTAAAGCCACTTTTGCCCCCAGCCCTGGTTCGGCACTGACCATAGTTCAGCCAAACAAGAGAATCTGGCTCTATGTTTTGGCAAATTGTACTTTGTCTTGAAGTTAATTAAGAAAAAGTCAGGGCACAGGGAATTTGGATTTTAATGGCAAGCAGTCCTGATGTATGGGCAGGGTGTAGTATCTTTCCTTGGGGTAAAAAACGTTTACATAACTAGACCCATCCGTTTGCAGCTGGTATAAGTGCTGTCATTGCATATGCTGTGGGGCTTGAGTGACTGCCAGGAATGTAGAGTAACCGGAGACATAGATGTGTGTAAGAAAACTACATGAGCACCTGTGACAATGGAGGGAAACCTGGCCCTAAGCCCATCCTTGTTTCTCCACTTAACGAATTTATTTTTAATTATTGCCCCACGTTTGGTTGTTATTTGTAATTGAAATATAGACACAAGAAGTATTTTGCCTCCGCTTTGGGGGAATGTGTTGAATACAAATGCACAAGCCCAGTTAAATGCAAGGACCATTGATGTGAAAAGCAAAAGACTAAACCCAACAAGCTGGATTTTTGAAAAGCCCAAACCTCAGCCCTCCCACTCTTGCTCAGTGACTTCTCCACCATAGAAAGATCCTGTTAAAGGACAATTGGAAATGCAGAGTGGGGAATTTTTCAATTAAACAGACATAGCTGCCCAGATAAAAAAATTTTGCGCCTATTCCAGCTGCCCTTATGTACACGTTACTCAGTTAGTGTTGCCATTACCATGACTCTTATGACATTTCCCAGTCTTCTTGAAACCATAGCGCCTGGAGTCAATCGATTAGGAGAAAATCTCAGCTTTCATTCTTTCTTAGTTTCTAGCCCCTGTGGGGGCAGAGAAAAGCTTGAAAGCATAACTTGAACATACCACAAACTCTCAAAAGCCAGGCAGCATATAAAAAAGAATCCAACTTGTTTTTTTAAAATCATGACTTTTTTTTTTTAAGCCAATCCTATGATTTTTTGGTTCTGACCCATGATTTTTGATCTCTTGGGTTTGGCAGTATTGTCCTTTCCTGGAAGTCACTGGAAATTTTGCATGTACAAGACTACAGGATCAGGCCTTTTGAAAGTGTGGGGCAATGCATAGAAAAGACCAAAGCAAAGACCCTGGCGAGAGTGACTTTCTTAGCCACCTTAACTGTCTAAAATACAGTTAAAATAGTGACAGGGAATCCAACACTGTGAAGAACTAGCTGAGACATCAGGTAATGGGCGCTCTCTCATGTTACACCATTTTTGGAAAGGGTTTTCGTAAAGCCAGAGCAAGTTCAACATGCATTAGTGAACCTTCCACTTTATAGTTTAATTTGCTCAGTAACATTAAGAGCATGCACACTGTCTATTGGTTTAGCAATGCACTATTGGCTGTACACAGTAACATTACATATTGGCCCTTTTGTAAAACTGCCCGGGGTAAGTGAACTACCAAAATGGTTTGGGGGTTTGGCAAAGCCACATGAAGTCTTTCATCCTTAGGATATTGGGTTAGATTAAACCTGTTTTGACAGTGACTATGATTCCTCCTGATCATCACTGAGTGGTCTATGTGAATGAATTGATGGTCTCAGTCCACTTCCTAGCCCTGCTTCACAAAAAAACTGTTACAAACCAGCACTAACTGACACCCTGTTGGCAATCTCAGATAAAACACCAAGGAATGACTGGACATGAAAACCAGGTCACCCTTTAAAACAGTCTCTCCATCTCAGAGGTAAGGCACGTTGTCAGGGCAGCGAGGGGAAGTTTGTTCTATTACTACCTGGCCCGGATCTGTTTCTTTTATGGCTGTGAGTCTGGCAACTTTCACAAGAATTAAATCCATGTATACATTGTTATGAAGTACAGTAAAATCGGTGGGGGTTACTGTGTTGGGCAAATGGGAATGGGCTTTAGTGGGATGGACACACGGGACTCTCGCTTCCTCTCCCCAGACCATAAATTGACACAGCAAACTATTTTTTTTTCTGAGACTCATCTGTGAAATGACCATCTGGACCAATCCCTTTTCCTCTGCTGTTCAGACTTGTCTGACTAGGATGAGCTACCAGTTACCTGCTTCCAATACGGTTTTTTCCACACCTTGCTGAACTTGGTTTTCTTCATTTGGACTCTTCCTTAGCTTTGAAAGGTACTTACAAACTACATTGGATTATACTATTGACAATAACAGGTCTATAGAAAATAGACTACAATTTAAAACAAACAAATCTAACAGCTAGTTAATTCTCGCCATTAGTGCATCTTGGGAGGAGAGTTTTATGTGAAAGAGAGCTAGCTATATGTATGGAATTAACAGAAAGAGTGCCATCTACTGGCACATAAGGATAGCCAGCTCTGTGTATAAGTAAGGAGGATCAATCAATACAGTAGTTGTTGTCATGTTCTGCCCATGGCTTCTATAGTTGCTGCTCACAACATGCGGCTCTGAGCACCTGTCTGGGCTCCAGCTTGCCACATGATTTGCCCCAGAATGTAAAGACTGAGAAAAATCTCCCCATCTGCTTCTGCTCATTGAACAATCTGGAACACTGGGCTCTGAGCAACAGCATCCACTGGTTCCCTGGCTTAGAGGGGACTTTATACAAAGCAGCAGTTCTAAGTACTTCAAGCCTGGCAAAGGAATCTCTCAGCTCATGGACAGTGGGCTGGGACCGCTGTTGTGGAGACCCATTGTGTCTGAATCCTTTACATTCATTGCCCCAATAGGGCCTGCTATAAGGAGGGGTTCAGCAAAAAGGTTCAGTAGGGATATGTTAGACACCTAAAGGGGAGGCGATGTGGTTTAGTAGATAGAGCGCTGGCCTGAGCGTCAGGAGAGCTGAGTTCTAATCCCAGTTCTGTGTGACCATGGGCAAGTCACGTCGTCTCTCTGTGCTTCTATTTCCCCTCGCACCCTTTGTCTGCCATTTAGATTTAAGCTCTAAGGCTAGAGATTGCCCCTTTCTATGTGTCCGTGCAGTGCCTAGAACAGTGAGGCTCTGACAAGGGACCTCTAGACACTACTCTAATACAAATATTAATAAATATAGAACATTAATTCCTACCCTGGCTGCGCCAGAAATCTCTTTGAAGAATGTAAACAAGGGGAAGTATGATCTTGTAGTAATAGACAGGAGAATAGAGGAGGAGAAAGAATGAAGAAACTTTTCACCCTGGAGAAGGGAAGTCAAGAAAATCTGGGTAATGGTGCAGCACCATTGCAGGGGGAAACTGAGGATACATCCTGGGATGACTCATTTCCCTGAAATCTGTTGCAGATCAGATAACTTAAAACAACATCTGTGATATGAAGTGAATGAGGAGAAAAAGGAAATAAAAGGGGAAAGGCCCAGTCTGCTGCTAACATGCAATTTCCCTTAGCCAGGATAAACGAGAGCCTGAGAAGTGAAGAGCATAAGGTCAAAGGTATCTTTATAAAACACCTGGTAGAGGGGGCAGACTCCCTCAGCGTAATCCCAGACAAGGTTCGACATTATGTAATGCAGGGGTCGTGACTGAGACGGTCAATGCAGGTACAGCCCACGCTGTGAAGTGGCAATCATAATCTTATTAGGCTTCGGGTTAGAACAGAAATTAAAGTTAAATGGGTGGAGAATGGACATGCAGTAAATTTTTAAAGGCAGATGTCAATAAGATGGGAGATAGAGTGATTCAAATCAGGTGGGATGAGGACTATAACCATCTGATTGACAGTCAATGACAATTAAGCTCCTAAGGCCCAGATTCTCAAATGTATTAAGGAGCCTAATTACCACTGGTTTCATTGATTGCTTTGAAACTGGGACTCGGGCACCTAAGTCACTTAGGACCATGGGAGTTAGACACCCAAATGCCTTTAAAAATCTGGCCCTTAGGTGCTTTTAAAAATTTTACCCAAGATCTTTTTTATCTTTAACTACTATGATTTCTGTTTAAGAGCTGAGCTAATGCCCAACTAAAATTACCCATTACAAATCCTGAAAAACTAGAACACAACCGGTGGGGCAGATTTGCCCTGCTCAAAATACAGATCTTCAAACATGATCCCACCCTTTCAGAATAATGATTTTTTTTTTCAGGCATGCAAAACTGGGGGTCTATAATGGACAAGTATCCAGTAGCCAAAAATGACTTATCTATTTTCATTGTTTGTTTTTGGTTTCTCTAGTTCTTCCAGGTCTTTCATCGGCACTACTTGTTTAAACAATGTTGGCACCAAATGAACCCATTCTCTCTGGTGCAGAAGATTAGTTCGCCTTTCAGTCTTACTACAGCAAAAAGATCCGAACTAACTCCCATTCGATCAAAAACAATAAGCACGTGTGGATCAGAAGCATATGTTCTTGTGTGGTGAAGAATTGGAAAACAACCACTTGGATTTTGTTTAAAAAAATGCTTGGCACCTATTAAATATAGAGGGTGAAAGTAATGCAATTGGAGAATTAGCACAAGGCCTAAGCACCATGTACATCCCACTTAAAGCTTTACGCTGACCCACTCACAAAGAACAGTTCTAAGCATTGAGTTTGGCCTAGATCCTCAAAGGTATTTAAGCACCTAAATAGAAGTTAGGCGGCTAAATACCTTTGAAGATTTGGCCTTTTGTGTCTTTATTATGGGGAGGCAGATTTGCCAGCTCTCACAGTTTTATCACTAGCCTTACAATATGTAGTGATTTTAAAGCCCCAGATCCTGGAGTCAGATGATTATGTGAGAATCTCTGTTCCCAGCCCTCATAGCTGCAGTGGGGGGGGAAAAGCTTGAAAATGTGGCCCCTAAAGGTTTAAAAGCCAGAAGGTAAAAAAGAAAATCCCCAACATTTTGATTATTAGTCTTTAAATCTCATGACTTGAAGCCAGTCTCATGGTTTTTGGCAGCTTGATTCATGATATTTGACCATTTGGGGTAGCCAATATAGCAGGAACACCAGAGAATTGGTCAGACGCTAATGCTTCCATTTTTGGAAAAGGATCAATGGAGCTTATTTCAGCTCCAGCTCCGGAGTAGCCTCGCTGGAGGGAAAGTATTGGAAACACTGGTGGCAGGTTAGTTTACACACCATTTAGACACACCCAGTATAATTTAGTACACGATCTGTAGCCTGGTGCCATAAAAGGAAATTCTTATCTAAGAAGTATGCTCAAATCTTTTTGAACTGGCAGATAATGATGAAGCAGTGGCTATAATTCATCTGTTTTCCGGAAAGCGTTTGCCATTGTCCTGTGCATCAGACTGATTTACAAGGCCAGGAAGAATGATGCCAAGGGAGAGAACATTGACACTGATTAAAAACTGTTTCACTAAGTGATACCAGAAGGTGGCAGGTGCTGCAAAGCAACTCCTGTGCTGCTGCACCCTAAGCAACCCTTTCTCGTGGGGAAAAGGGATTTTGCCCTTGCTACCATGGCACTCCAGATTGACTACAATGCTTTACAACAGGGAAAGGAGTCCGTTCGGGGGAGAGCAGTACTAAGGGGAGCACCACAAGGTGCTGTCCTTCAGAGGTGACATTGACATGAGATCTCCCTGACCACACGTACTCATGGGGCTTTAAAGATCCCATGGTGCAGTGGATGTTCAGCTACTGGCCAAATTCAAATCTGGGTAATTAGTTAGGCCCAGATCCTCAAATGTATTTAGGCTCCTAACTTCCATTGGGCTCTAAGTCCCTTTGTGGAGCTAGCCCTGACTGTCTCCCTAAATTCCCCCTGCATTTTCAAATGGACATGGCATTTACTTCTTCTCCTAAACTGGGATTCTCAATAGTGCTCAGAATTGGCCTGTCTGCTGCCATTGAAGAAAGTGGTAAAATGCCTATTGTCTTAAAAAATCCTATGCCTCATATGTATTATTGATGTACGTTGTCAAACATGTTGGATTCCACCCCAGAGGTGGCTGCATCTGAATGGTGATTCTTGCATATAATGTTTCTAGTTTTGTATAGTGCTTAGGGATCTTTTGGGGTGAAAGGGGTTTGATAAACATATAGAGCTGGGATCTTCAAAAGCTTTCAGCATTGCTCTAACTCCTAGCCAATGGTAAAACTCCCATTGACTTCAGTGGAAGCACTGTTGGGTCAATGATGAGCATTTTTGAAAAATCCACCAATTAGTTTTTAAATTAAAACTTTAAATTAAAATTTAAATTTAAATTAAAAAATCAGTTATTATTATTGTAATGGTTGGTAGTCAAGTACTGGCCACTCTTATTTGGCATATCATTTGTCTTGAAGATTGGCTAGTAGGGCTTCATTGTTCTGTAATTTTCTTGGGTTACGTGTAAGGCCTGGTCTACACACAGTTTTTGTCCTGATTTAATTATTTTTATGAGGGGTGTGCATTTTTTCCAAAACAGTGAAATAACTCAGCAAATCATCAGGTGCTGATTTAATTACGGTCTAAAAGCAAGGTGCTGATATAACTCTTTTTTATTGCAACAGTGAAATCAGCAGCTACATTTACAGGAATAAGGAGCTATAATGGTATAAGCATCTTCATACTGGTAAAACTGTGTCCACGCTGGGCGGAGTTGTACCACTTTAACTACACTGCTTTAGCTATACTGTATAGCTATACTGTAGTGAAAGTGCTATGCTACAACCTTTGTGTGTAGACAAGCCTCAAGAAGAGCTACTAGTGCAGAGGTTCTGAAACAATTTGTAGAGTGGGAATATAGTGCTGAGAGCCATTGAACTAAACTGTAAACCCTGTATATGATGGAAACCACGTCAAGCCAAGGTGTGGCAGCATCCCTAATTCCAGCACCCATGTACTAGTGATACAGGATGATGCTTTCCTTGTTTAGTGAATCAAAAGCTGCATAGGAGACCACTGCCTACCATGCTGACTAATATCCTCTCACTGTTTCCTCGTGCTCCCATCCGCCTGTCTGTCTCTTCTCTTCTACTAAGGGTATGTCTACACTACGGGATTAATCCGAATTTAGATAATTCGAATTTGGGAAACAGGTTGTATAAATTCGATTGTGCGCGGCCACACTAAGCACATTAATTCGGTTTTTAACCACATTAATTCGGTGGTGTGCGGCCACACTACCCCATTAATTTAACCACATTAATTCGGTGGTGTGCGGCCACACTACCCCTAATTCGAATTAACAAAATCGATTTTGGGGCTACTCCGCTCGTCGAGGTGGAGTACAGAAATCGATTTTAAGTGCCCTTTAACTCGAATTAACTGGCTCTGTAGTGTGGACGGGTGAAGGGTTAATTCGGATTAACGCAGCTAAATCCGAATTAAAGTCGTAGTGTAGACCAGGCCTTAGACTGTAAGTTCTTTAGAGGCAGCAATCTTCTTTTTGGTTTGTGTATGTACAGCACCTAGCACAATGGGGTCTTAGTCCATGACTAGGGCTTCTAGGCAGTACAGTAATACCAACAATAATAATATGAATGAACTTAGTTTTAATCTGTTTTTATTATAGCCACCATTTTGATCCTACTGCAAGCTTCCTTTCAAAACAACATGTCTCATCCCAAAGAGAATTTTCCTGATGAGATATTTTGAATAAATCTTTTTGAAAGGGTAATAATAGTCATCAGAATAAAACTGAGATGCACAGGAAATGCAGAAAAACAGCACAAACCAAATTCAGAATGATTTGGACAATTCAGGCTCTTTAGGGCAATAAGCAGCGTATGCAGTTCAACACATCAAGAGTTGAAAGTTAGTGTGTAGGTTTGAATGAATGATTCATTATTCTGCTCACACACTGGTTCCATAGCTGCTCTCGTCTGTACCCATCTGGATCTCAGGAGAAATTCCTAGAGTGTGTAATTGTGTATAATGGGATGATCCTGTAGCAGGAAATAGGTTTGTAAGCATTTTTATTCAGTACAATTGATGTCATACAGATACGGTCTGCGAGGAAGCAAAGTGGAGATATATATTGCAGTGAATCATTGGAGAATTGATGCAGTCTTTTGGGAGATTATCATTTTTAGGCAGTGAATGTATTTAAGACAAAGCAAGCAAGAAATGCACTGCATTTCATCATACAATGTTGGATATACAGAATGTTTAAGTGAGAACTTCACAAGCTCCTCAGATTGCTGATACAGACAAGTGTGCTCGGTGTAAACACACAGGAGCATGCCTGGGTGCTGCAAAGCGGTTCCATATCACCTGCCTCCAAATATCACCCATGTCAATTTCCAAAGCACGAGTGGGTCATCTTTTACTGTGACCATCACCGTGATATCTGGGTGCACTACAGAAATTACAGTCAGCAGCAATCTACACAGTTGATGTTTGGTTCCCGTCTCCTTTTCCCAGTGCCCATAAATTTTCTTTGTCACTTTGCATCATCCATTAGCGTAACTGCCTTTTTTCAGAGGCAAGTGTTATTGCGGCTATTCCATTTTGTAGAGAAGGCAGTAAGAGTGACTGTGACTCTTATCTCCTTTGGAAAGGAGTTCCACAGCCATTGGCCAGCAGCGGAGATAGCTCTGTTCCCTGCTCTTGTCTCATCCTTGTTGAGGACTGGTCCATTTTTCCCTCAAAGATGTCCTAGTTTGTCCTTACCATGGAGGGAGAGGCACTCCTTGAGATAGCCCACGGCCCACTGGGTGTCAATTTGTTAGATTGGTGCATCTAGCTGTTTTTGTAGCACAGACAGGACTACTGCATGTTGTGGGAGACATGGTAGACTGCTCTTTCCAAAGGCGGGAATGGTGGTCTCCAATGGTAGAGGACCATGGTGCTCTTGATTGTCTTTTACCAGCCAGGAATGGCATGGGTCAGTCACATATAATACATTGGGTCCCCATTGTAGCTGTTTAGGGGTCTGTTGTATTTGTAGTTAGATCTAATTTAATATTTGGCATCAGCACTAACTGGGTTGCTTAAATACTGTGTATTTGATATGGTTCAAAGGTACAGTGGTATTGGCTCTTGGAGCATTATTTTGCTTCATGCATGATTTTTGTATTCTGATGTGGGATATTCAGAGTAAAACTGTAAGACAAGAACCCCATAGTAGAGGCAGTGCTGTATATTTGAACTGCTTCACTGCTACCCCATTTGTACTGCTAGGGCTACATTTTCCTATTGACACTGAACAAATTCACACAGGGCTAAGGGAGAGGCTCTTTCTAGTATATAAACTAGCCTCAGTGGTGTGTAAATATAATACACACGCTTTGTTGGAACTTGTAACCTCTGAATAAAAATGGACACATTCTTATATTACACAATGACATGTTTTCCCAATGCTGGTCATGTTTAGTATCTACCACCATCTAGAGGGCAGCAGATGCATAGCTCTTGTTTTCAGAGAGGAACCAAAAACAGAAAGAAAAAAAAAATCTATGTGCTGTAATTACACCTTGAGATTGATTCAGTCAGTTATGGAGCACCTTTATTCTGAGCCTTTGCTTCTCAGGGAAGCTATGTAAGACTAAGCTTCACTCTTCTACAGACCTTGTGTTCCATGTGCATGCTACACTGCGAGCTAGCTGACAGGCATCAAAAAACTTCAGATTAACCCCCCTGCAGACACGTAGACACACCCTTAGGCTAGGTCTACACTACAGCGTGGGGTCGACCTAAGATACGCAACTTCAGCTACGTGAATAGTGTAGCTGAAGTTGCGTATTTTAGGTCGACTTACCTGGCTGTGAGGACGGCGGCAAGTCGACCGCTGCCGCGCCGCCGTCGACTCCGCTGCCGCCTCTTGCCGCGGTGGATTTCCGGAGTCGACGGCAGAGCAATCAGGGATCGATTTTATCACGTCTTCACTAGACGCGATAAGTCAATCCCCAATAGATCGATTGCTACCCGCCGATCCGGCGGGTAGTGAAGACGTGCCCTTAGTAGCCCAAAATGTACCTATCTATATTAGGTATATGGCCCTCATCACCATGGTATCTGAGTACCTCACAATCTTTACTGTATTTATCCTCACAGAACCCTTGTGAAGTAGAGACGTGCTATTAGCCCCACTTCGAAAAACAAAGTTGGGAAACTGAGGCACAGACTAAGTGACTTGCCCAAGATCACACAGGAAGTATGTGGCAGAGCACACAGCTGAACCCAGGTCAGTCCAGGGCTAGTGCCTTAGCCACTGGACCAGCCTTCCTCTCTATCAGCATTGCAATCTGTAAGGAGATGTTCACAGGACTGATGCTGGGATGGACAGTACTGTGAGCTGCAGAGCGGAAAAGGTGGAAAGAATTCTGAAGTAGAAAATAGAAGAAGCAGTGGATAAATACCTGAAGGCAATAATTTCAGATGACCCAATATCCTGAATCCTCAACTCATTCATTGCCTTGAGGAGTTCCAGGCCTCTTTGGTATGTCCCAAGCTGTGTAAAGACTTGTCTTCAGTGCATAGTTAACCTGAGTGTAGCCCCTAACTCAAGGCCCAGCTGCACTCAAAAACCCTCCTCCAGTGCGGTGGTGGTATAACCTGGAGTTGGCTGGCCAGTCAGGGAGTACAGGCTACAGCCTGATTTAGCACTACTGACTGCTAACACAATCGCTCTGTGCAGCTCAAGTGCCATCTCACAGTGTGGCGGCTCTCACTGGAGCGAGGCTAACTCAAGAGGAGTTAATTCAAGCATAGATAACGCCCGTTAACTCAGCAGTAAAGACACAGCCTTAGCGTAACCCCTGTTACTCGTCTCTTTCTGTACCCAATCCATAGAGGACAAGAATCTGTTCCAGCTACTAAACTTGGCTGTTTAGCTTAAGCCTGCTCTCTTGCTCCAGAGGCCTTAGGTCAGTCCCTTGGGTCAGCCGAGATGGTGGCCGTGACATAAATGGGGGCTCATCCAGGATTCCACATGCTCAGGACAAGCTTCCTCTGTCCAGGCAGAGTATGAAACCACTGGTCAGTATGTTTTATGCATCCCCTTCTGTATCTGATCCACAGAGGATGCGAGTCTGCTACAGATCCTAGCTCAAGTTGTGGTAACTCATGCTTTTACCTCTGGAGATCCCAGATCAAACACCTGAAGTGCCAGTTTCAAAGGTATGGAGAGTACATAAGGAGAGTACATGATTGGCAGTCCAGGGGAACTGCACCTCTCCCACTACCTCTAAAATCAATTGTATGTAGAGTAAATAGCTTGTGTTTCTTAAGTCATCATGGTTTACATTTGATATAGTCAATAATCTATTTTTTTCTAGGAGAGATTTGCCCAAACAAACTCTAAACTCCTAAATCTGAATCCAATTCTGAGTCCTGAATCCATCTTTCAAGACTATTAAAAAATGCCAGGGGAAATAATGCTCCCTCACTGAAAGGCACATTCTTATGGGTCAACCTCTGATACACAGCTACTGGGCTCAAGCTTGCAAGTCTACAGAAGTCTGGGACGGCTCTTTGCACAGCGTGCAGCTCGCTGTCAAAGAAAGGGAAGAGGAGTTCCATCCAGCTCTGGGTGCTGGTTTGAACACACATGCTATTTATGAAGAAATTCTCACTTTCACATTCCCCACTTAAATCCTTGCCTGTTGGAAAAACAAAAAGCTGAAGGGGGAGTATGAAAGGCAGGGGTGGATTAGTAGCATATGGTAATTACTTGAAGAATTTCTAAAATGGGCTAACTGCTCACACACATACTCAGTCCATGGGAATCGCTTAGAAAGGGGTCATTATAAATATGCAGTAACACAGAGTGCTAGCCAACTGTTTTGCACAGTTAGGCTCCTGTTCTGCTCTCAGATGTATGCACTGAAGATGATGGGAATTGCACTCTGTGAAAAGGGGTAGAAACCAGTTTTCCGACGGCACTTAGACATGTGAATACCAATACCAATCTTAATGTTAAAATAAGCAGACCGAGGCAATCCAAGGCCATCTGCATGGATGGTGCTGATGAAAACCTTTGCCTTCAGCTAGTCTGCACTGAGGATTGTTGTAATACCAGCCGTGCATTGTTCCAACGACAACTTGCACAAACCCGTCCTGTTATTATCGTTTCCATTATCTGGGCTAGTGCGGTTTCTGTTTCCTCCCTTCTGCTTCCCTTGTGCACACACCCTTGTCATAGCGGTGACCACTGCACAGTAGCGCTCCTTAGAATTTCCCAACTGCCATCAACCTTCCCAGCCCAAGTGGAGGTTCAGGAGATAAAAGACCATCACCCATTCCCAGTTCCTGTCTTTACTGCACTGTAAACCATAGTGCAGGGGTAGGCAACCTGTGGCACACGTGCCGAAGGCGGCACGCGAGCTGATTTTCAGTGGCACTCACACTGCCCGGGTCCTGACCACCGGTCCGGGGGGCTCTGCATTTTAATTTAATTTTAAATGAAGCTTCTTAAACATTTTAAAAACCTTATTTACTTTACATACAACAATAGTTTAGTTATATATTATAGACTTATAGAAAGAGACCTTCTAAAAATGTTAAAATGTGTTACTGGCACGCAAAACCTTAAATTAGAGTGAATAAATGAAGACTCGGCACAGCACTTCTGAAAGGTTGCCGACCCCTGCCATACTGCCTCCTCACCAATAAGAGCATCCTTATGATTCAAGACTCATCAACATGCACAAAATTTGCAGGGTTTCCCAGTAGGGACATACAGTATAGAAAGGCCATTAGGAGGAAACTACACAACGGTTGAACAGCAAGCTAACAGCTCTTCCATTTCCTCCTGGGCAGTACTGATCTCAAGATAACAGAGATCTGTGAAGCCACAATAACATTATCTTGTGTTATTCTTTCCCTTTGTGCTCAAATACTAATTCACAGTACCATATGTTTAATTATTCACACCAGCTTGACTGTTGAGAAGATTATTCATCTCTGTTTCTGGTTATAAACACTTTACCGCCACAGAAGAGTTTTTCTTTAAAAAAGGAAGATTTTTTCCAAAATTAATTTATGTGCCAGCTTCAACTTTAACAGGCCTTCTTGATGTAATCATTCTGAGCTAAATATTCCAAGGAATCAATCAAAGCAATGGAACTAATTTTATAACTGTCACTTTTGATTTTTTCAATAAAAACTGAGCATTTTACTCACCGTGCTGTTGTGATTCAAGCTCTTAAAACCTTCATTCAACTTGCATCCGAGCTTCAGAGACATACTTGAAAATCAGAAGAGATGGCACAAATTGCAGAGAAACTAAAACAGATTGATTTTTTGGGGAATAAAAGAAACCTCTTGTTATTTTCTTTGAGTCTTTAGAGCTGTCTCCACAAAGCCTCATCATTTTTCCTTCTTCCTCTACCCAAACACCTAGAATGTCGTAGTAACTCCATGCATACAAAAAACATACCATTTTAAAAGTTAGTGTATTATTGAGACTTCGATAGATCGATGTTCTAATAGCAGAGGCCCAAAGAACTGATCTCACAACATGGCCCTTGAAGGCAGATGCTCTAACAGCCTTGGGGAGAAAGAAAGAATCAATCCTCTGTTGCTGCCTCTCTGGCTCACACAGTTTTGAGCCAGATTACCTTTGGAACGATTTACCTGTTGGAGGAAGCAGAAACTGGGAGATTATCTGGCTCACGGTCGGTTTCCCTCAGTGTAAAGGTGTCTGGAGAGGATCATCCTGGAGAAGAACCAGTCCATTAAACATAGCAGTGATGGCAGCTATTGTTCAAAATATCCGTATGCTGCCTTTTCCGTCAGCAAGGATTGAGAGCTACAGGAATACCCAGCTGTGTAAATTGTTCATTTGAATTATGTACGGTGGGTAAAATCCCGGCCATGTTGAAGTCAATGGGAATTTTACCATTGATTCCCGATAAATCGATCCCTGAATCGACGCCCGTACTCCACCTTGGCAGGAGCAGTAAGCGGAGTCGATGGGGGAGCCGCGGCGGTCAACTTGCCGTCGTGAGGATGGCGAGGTAAGTCGAACTAAGATACTTTGACTTCAGCTACGCGAATAGTGTAGGGTTACCATTCGTCCGGATTCCCCCGGACATGTACGGCTTTTTAAGCTAAAAATAGCGTCCGGGGGGAATTTGTAAATGTCCGGACTTCCCCCCCCCATGCAGAGCACGCGCGGTTAACAGGGCAGCCGGCCGGACGGTGTCACTTACATGGGGCTCCGACACTCAGCCAGAGAGAGCACGTCCTCCTCCCTCCCTCCCTCCCTGCATCGCAGATCGGCTCCGGCAGTCTGGAGCTCCTCCCCCACTGCTGCCCAGCGTCCGACGAGTGGCTCAGGCCGTTCCTGAGCAAGTTCACCGAGACATTAGGTGAAGAAAGGCCAACAACAAGGGGGCCAGGGGGTCGGAGAAGGGGCAGGGAGGTTTTGGAGGGGGCAGTCAAGAGACGGGGGGGGTCGGGAGTTCGGGGGGGGCTTTCTGGGGGTGTGGATAAGGTTTTGGGCAGTCAGGGTACAGGTAGGGGGTAGGGTCCTGGGGGGCATTTGGGGGGGGATCTTAGGAGGGGGCAGTTAGGGGATAAGGAACAGGGAGGCTTAGGTAGGGGGTGGGGTTCTGGAGGGCAGTTAGGAGCAGGGGTCCCAGGAGGGGGCAGTCAGGGGACAAGGAGCGGGGGGGGGTTGGGAGTTCTGGGGGCAGGGCTGTCAGGGGGCAGGGGTGGGGAGAGGGATCGGAGCAGTCAGGGGATAGGGAGCAGAGGGGTTTAGATGGGTCGGGAGTTCTGGGGGGGGCTGTCAGGGGGTGCGGAGTGGTTGGATGGGGCGTGGGAGTCCCAGGGGTCTGTCTGGGGGTGGGGGTGTGGATAAGGGTTGGGGCAGTCAGGGTACAGGTAGGGAGTAGAGTCCTAGGGGGCCAGTTAAGATGGGGGGAGGGTCCCAGGAGGGGGCAGTCAGGGGACACGGAGCGGGGGGAGGGTTGGGGGTTCTGAGGGGGGGAAGTGGGAGGGGCAGGGGCAGGGCTAGGGCAGGACAGGGGCGGGGCTCCTCCCGTCCTCTTTTTTGCTTGCTGGATTATGGTAACCCTAGAATAGTGTAGCTGAAGTTGCGTATCTTAGATCGATCCCTGCCCCTCCCCCCCCCGTGTAGACCAGCCCTAAGACTGCTTTACATCGGTATAAAGAGGCCTTGCTGTAAATGACAGTCAGGCCCATAACTCTCGATTCAGGGCAGTTTCTTCTTGTACACTAGTTCTACACCAATATGACTGCACATTGCGATAGCACAGATTTCGCCTGCACTTCGAATAGGAAATAACTGTGGTCGCTGTAGACAAACGCTGACTTTTTAAGCGTGTCCACAGTACATTATAATAATAATCATTGCAACATTGCCAGCCAGTCCTTCCATGACCGAGAAGTGACTGACAGGCCTCAGTGTTACTATTGTTCTTCTCTGTTATCTTCACTTCCAAGATCATAGAAGTTTGATGCAGGAAGCATATAATTAGCTGTGAGATTTAGAAGTCAGGGCAGAAAAGGCTTAAGGTGTCAATCAAGAGCTGCTTACTTTAGTCCCAGCCGCATCCCGCCTCATTGAAAGGCCTTGCTGCCTTATCTTGGTTTATTGTGTTTATCCAGGGAACAGATTGTATTGGAAAGGTTTGAAGTCAGAGATAGCCTTGGGGCACTGGAAGGGCGGGTAAAGCATAAGAAACAGAGAATTAGCACGCTTCTGTTTTTGCAAAAGGGTTTGAATATGCCATGGCTGCTTTGTTCCTGGAGGTCAGCAATAGCCTGCTCCTTTCTCTCTCAACTCAGAGCTTCCTTTATTCAGCTTTAAAATGGACAGACAATTTAAGAGCCATGTTAGAAAGAGACAAATTGCCTTGCAGATGTACCTTTGGATTATTAAAATAGAAGTCAAATTTTCCCATCTGTGTTGTTTTACTTTTGCTGTTTCTCTCAGCTTGGACAAAGCAACCTCAGTGAAGTCAGCTTCACTTTTGTGTATAATAATAATAATACCTAGCTCTTATGCAGCGCTTTTCATCAGTAGCGCTCAATGTGCTTTACAAAGGACATTACTACTATTATCCCCATCTTACAGATGGGGAAACTGAGGCACAAAGAGGCGACTTGACCTGGCCAAGGTCAACCAGCAGGCAAGTAGACTAGCTGAGACTATAATCTAGGTCTTCAAAGTCACCATCCAATGCCCTATTCACTAGGCTATCCTGCCTCTCCCATAGTAAGCTTCACTTTCAGGTTCTTGGGGCTAAAATGTTTGGAGTGCAACCACCATAGGGCAGTTTTAAAAAAATATTTCCATTAGCTACCTTAAACCAATGTTTCTGAACCTTTTCAAGTTGGCCACCCCTTATTCAAAGTCACAATCCCCTTACATTTATTTTATTATAAAAGTGAGAGTAAAAAAATTATAACAATGCTCAGCTCATGTAATTCATTGGTGTGTATTTTGAGAGGTTGACAAAGAATACTTGACCTTGATGAGGGAGGGTATGAGGGGAGCAAGATTTTCTTTGCTTTAGATGGTAATAAAAGTTTCAATGCCTCACAACCGGTGATTGCCTTTTGCCCTACAGGATGGGACCCACCAGTTGAGAAACACTGACTTAAACAGTGATAGAAACATTTCTACTGCGTGACAAAGCTCGTATTCATAAAATCTAAATTTGGGGCCTGATTTGAGTGTAGTTGTCAGGGCCGGGTCATGGACAGTTTGTGGGCACAAAGTGAGCTGCTCAGTATCAGACCCAAGGTCAGAGATCAATTCAGGGCCACAGCAGATCAAACTGCAAAGTCAGAGTCCATTACCAAACTGCGAGCATGGAATGAGAATCAGGGTGAGGCTGGGCCAGGGTTCTTCACTGGGGTGGATCAGTAATGGTTAGGGTCACCAGATAGCAACTGTGAAAAAATGGGACGGGGTTGGGGGGTAATAGGCGCCTATATAAGAAAAAGTCCCAAAAAACGGGACTGTCCCTTTAAAAACGGGACATGTGGTCACCCTAGTAATGGTCCTAAGCCAAAGTCGGTAAACCAAGATCAGGGTCAGGAGCTGAGCCAAAGTCAAGAGCCAGGATCAAGGTGAGTCACAGCAAGGATTGGTGAGGAAGGTTCTAGGGCAGAAGCACACACCAAAGATCTGCTTTGCTCAAAAAACTCCCAGAAATGGCTTCCTGGTTTATATAGGGAGTGCCACCCAATCAGGGAATTGCAGAGGGCTGCCATTCATGCCTCTTAGGGTGGGACTTCCTGCAGTACTTCTTGGTGACAGCCCTGACTGGGTTCCTGGTTGCAACAAGGATGTAGTGCCTGCCGGGAACCCCACACACCCTGGTTCTAGACCTCAGGGTTCTTATAGCAATGTTCCTTTAAAATATATTGGTTTTCATTGACTATAGACAAGTTAGCAATCCTCTTGTCCCAGTGGTAACTTTATCTTGGGCCGCATTTGTAATGATTTTTTCACCCTGAGTCTGCTTTGTCTTTACACTGCCATGGAAATCCACTGATTGCCCAGGAAGTTTTCTTCATTTGGTGCAAAAGCAGAATTAGGTCCACGGCTTGCAAAATGATCATCATTCCAAAAGCCATTTAAAATGAAAAGTCATCAGCCAAATGTTTCTGATACATTATATTTAAATCACTTAATACATATCTATTTACCAAATACAGTAATGGATAGGGAAGGGAGCAGCCATTAGCAGAAACAGGGACACAAAACTGTCAATTCAAAACCCTTCACAGAAGGAGCAGTCAATGTGTTCACAATTTTATCAATCTAAAGCGGAGAAGTACAGCGATTCGGAATCACGTCAAGCCTTGTACGTCTGAAGCACAAATATTTTGGAAGCTCGTTTTATCAATTAGTTTAGTTAGCAGAACCTTGTACATTTCTTGACCTGTGAATTTAAAAACGTTCTCATTTCCTGCATGTCAGGATAGAGCCAGATAAATACGAATTACTCACAATATCTATGTTATTTTATGAAACTGCACTGGTAGGTTAAAAATGAACTGATCACAAGTACTTGAAAAGAAAAGAAGGCAAAAAAAAAAAAGTACTATTGCATTCAGTTTTAGATTTACAGTCTGCGGGCCTAATTCTATCTAATTTACACTGGTTTTACATTGAATACATTCATTAGGGTGACCAGAAGTCCCGATTTTATAGGGACAGTCCCAATATTTGGGTCTTTTTCTTACAGAGGCTCCTATTGTCCCCCACCCCCCGTCCCGATTTTTCACACTTGCTGTCTGGTCACCCTAACATTCATTCACTGCGATGGAGTTACACTCCTAACCAACACCCTGAATCTACAAGGGTCTGGATTTCGGTGGGGCTCAGCATGGGTGAGAAGAGCCCTGTGGCTAGTATGGCAGATGCCCGCCTTGTCCTATTGCACACCTAAGATGGCACCGTGCAGGCTCTTGCTTTGCTCATATCAGAGGTCAGGAGGCACGCTGGGCCAAATTCTCTGCTGGTTTTGAAATGGTGGAACTTCACTGAGGTCAATGGAGCTATGTTAATTTACACCAACAGCGGAGCTGGCCCTAAGTTGTGAAAAAAACAAAAGTAAAACAAAAGCAGTCGTGTAAACTTTACACTGTAAAGGGTCATACCGACTTTTTTTCATTTGTCCCAAAACTGCCTCTGCTTGATTTTTAAATAAAACGCACATACTGTGTAATAACTGTACAAACACCTATAAAAATGTAGATGTCTCCTTTTAAGGCAGATAATCACATAATTTGAGTAGAAGGATACATTAAAAATATCAGAGAGGACAAATCGTGCAATCTTCACTTAAGCAAAACTCCCGCTGAAGGCAATGGGACAGAAGAAGGGCTGTAAGATTACGGCCTAAAACTTGAAATTAATTTTAAAAATATGCCTGGATCCTAATATGACAAAGGAAATGTACAGATATATTGATCCTTCTCTGGTGCCAGTCCCCACCAGAACTCTCATCACCTTCACTGGGGTCATTCCCCAGCAGCGCTTCTGGGATAGGTCCCAGGAGTTTACCCAAATTCCTGTTATAGTTTATGAATCCCTCCCATTTCTAATTGCTCTTACATTTCATCTTGCTGCCCGAGCCACCATGCTTCTGAGGTTTAGTCTATACTAGAAAAGGTTTGCTGGCATAGTTATGCCAGTATAGCTATACTGACAAACCTCCTAGTGTGGGCCCAGCTTCTACCGGCAAAAATATGCTTTTGCCGGTTTACCAGCATCTACACTAGGGCTTTTGCTGGTATAAAAATGTCATTTAAAAAAAAAATCACACCCCCTAGTCGACATTATTGTATGGGCAAAAGTTTTTAGTGTAGACCTGGCCTAAGCTAAAATGTTGCTGGACTCCCTTCCAAGGCTGTCTGTGCTGCTTGCTCAAAGGCCAGAGAGGACGCCGAGTGACAAAAGGCACCTCCTTCCCTTGGGACGGATCCTGTAGTCATGTCAGCCAATGGCAAGCCTCTTTCATTGAAGACAGGATTAGACCTTAGGGGTATGTCGACGTTGCAGCTAGGAACTAGCCTCCCAACCTGGGCAGACAGACTCATTCTAGCAGGACTTGAGCTAGCATGCTAAAAATAGCAGCATGAACTTTGTGGCATGGGCTGTCAAGCCTAGGGGGACTTGAGAACCCATCCTGAGCTGCAACGTCCACAGCTTAGCTTGAGCCCACTAGCGTGAGTCTGTCTGCCGGTTTGGGAGCTTCACTCCCAGCTGCAGTGTAGACATATCTTAAGTGTGCTGCTCTTGCGCACGCTCAGCGTCAGCTGGTTTGGGGAGTACAAGCCCAGAAGCTGAGCCAAAAGCCCGGGATCTCCTGCATAGCAATGGGTGGCTTTTTTGGTACAAATTATTTTAATAATCAAGTGCTTCGATTACGTAAATCTTATTTTTCATGGGGTTTTTTTTACCGTGCATAATTTTCTATGCTAAAAAGTAAGTCCAATCCTGCAGCTATACAACAAAATATATATAAAAATATCCCGTTCTTTAAAAATATATACAGGCATGGTAAGAAGTGACGTTGAATCCTCGTACTGGCACCTGCTTAGGAATAGCCACCATAAATCTTCCATCCAGGTTGAATCATGAAATATAAAATCTGAGTCTGGAGGAGATTTTTTCTCTTTTTTTTTTTTTTTTACTATTTTTTAAAAATAAAAGCCACAAAAACAGTTCACATATTTCAGGAACTACTATCACTATCACTGCTTACAGTACCGTACATTTGCAAACGATTACGCCATGATTTGCTTTGGGTATTCAAAGTAAAAGTAAAACCGGCAGGGTATTAAGGACTAAAGAGTGGTGACTGTTTATGTGCAGAGACCAGGTGTTAAACATCACCCTTGCTGTGGCCTCAAAGCATGTGAAAGAAAAGTCTAATTAACGGCCATTCACAAAAGACACCAACTTCTGTGTAGGCTGTGAATATGTATGAAGAATGATGTGAGGGCACATATTGCACTGTAAAGGCTACAGAGCAGAATACTTCCTCTTGTGACTACTCGTAGGCCCGTGTACTGTAATGTACCTTGATACTGCAAGTTGTTCTGCATTTGTGAACCCTGGACTCGTAGTGTGAATCTTCACGGGAATCAATGGAACTATTCATGGACGTAGGTGCCCATTCATACTGAGCAGCTTGCAGAGTCGGGGCCTAAGAGTGTAAGAGGATTCCAGAATCGTGGCAACATTTGAATGACTCCATTGAAAAATATTGGATTTCAAGATACATCAATTCCCCAGAGTATGGGGAATGGCAAAGTTTTGTCTTGGCTTTTTTCTTCTTCTTAATATTTTTTTCTTTTCCCTCCATCCATAAAGGAAAATAAAATAAAGGTGTTCCGTTAACGTCAAGAGTCTGGCAACCAACAAAATCAGGGAAATTCAAAATGAAGAATTTCTTAACCTATCCTTTCACACGAAGCAGAATTCACTCCTGTGCAGAGAGCCAGGGCAATGCCTATACATTACTTTAATTCTATTTAAGCCTTATTTAAAGGGCTGCATAGATCCTGTGCTAACTCTATGTGCAAGGGTGAATCCACCCTCTGTTTTCAGGCAGTGGCAAGATCTTCAAGTAATGAGGTATTTTATATGTTGCAAATGCTGCAAAGCCAATGTATAGTACAAAGGGGGTGGATTAAGAATGGTGTTTCAATACTAATTCAAAATTCCTGGGCTGTATGGGTTGACATCAGACCCCTAACATCATCTGAGATGGGCAAACGCCTCATGGCTTGGGTTTTGCATGTCAGCTGCATTGCAGTTTTGGAAAGACAATCCGGGGTACAAGCTGGGGCACGTTACCTATGAAGCCACAAAGTTTCAATACCACTTCAAAGAGGTGCTGTAAGGATTCAGTAATGATCATGAGATGCTCAGGTACTACGGTGATAGGAGCCATATGAGCATCTAGACAGATAGAAGATGATAGGAGCATTATATGCTTCTTTAGGTTTCGTTGTAGGTCTGGTGTGAATGAATATGCTGTTCTGGTTTGGGCCTCTTTCAACTATGACTCTATACTTGTGTGGTTTAATGGTAATATGTGGCAGGCTACAATCATTTCATATTGGCAGTTTTGTTCCTTGTTCAAACTAAAAATGGCCAACAGTTTTTTGCGTGAAATTAAAAGCCTTAGGCTAGTGTTAAAAGCAAAAGTATTTTGATGTTTTAGTTTCCTAGCTTTGCAGTGGTTACCTGATAGCATATTTCTCTAGCACAGGAGTTGGCAGGTCAGCCCTGTGTCCCATTTTAAACAACAAATATGATTTTAAATAACAATGCCCAACAAATCTTGAGGGAACCTAGGTATCTGCAGTGCACTACACAAAATCACAGCACCTATAAACACATTGCAGTTTACTTCATAAAAGCTGTGCATGCACTATTGACAGATTAAATAGACCACTGGTTCACCGAGTATAAGGAATGGTTGTAAGTCCTGTCCATAGCACTAATTAATTGCATCTATGAAATATGAGCATGAAGTAACACAAAACATAGCAACTAGCTAGGACTTGGGCTGCCCTTGAGGCATGTTAGTGTTTGTTACTTATTAATGTCATGTAGTGTTGGAAAATGACTCTATGCCTAATTACATTTCTTAAAATATATAGAGCAATCAGCTTAAATGTAAGATATGCCCAAAACACAGTTGGCACATATCTTTCAAAAGGGTGTCATGATTTTTTTTATAAACTAATGAATGCATGTTGGAAGCCTGTCAAACGTCTTTTTTTTTTAAAGGACAAATTTAGTTATACTCATTGGAATTTTTTAGCAAAGAGAAAAATAGCAATGAAAGTTCGTAAGCCTTATGTATAAGGAATAGTGAGGGCTTTTACTGGACCACAGATTATGGGCCACATTTGGCCCTTGCTTGGTGAATGGCACTCCCACGGAATCAGTTAACATTCTGCATTCAGAGATGGGGGTCTCAGCTTCTCACTCTCTCCAGATAGGAACCCAGCGTTCTGAGTTTCTTATTAATTGTGCCACTTGTATTAGTAAATGGAAAGCAAAAAGATTGACCATGTTGAGTGAGTTTATCAGTCCCTCGGATGACATGGAGTCACATTTCTGCATTGCAGAGACTGTTCAAAACCATGTCTTCCCATTACTGGAGCTGGTCCCAGAGACAAGTTCAGTGCTATCTCCCCACTAGCCTCTGGAGGGTGATCGAACTCAGTATGAGTGACTTTGATCAACCTTGAACATCGTCAGCTCAAAATTTCAACTCTGACTCAACTGTTACTAGGTTCTTGTTCCTTATAGGTGAAACAGTGGAAAAGAAAGCAGGGGAAAGCTCTAAGAATTTAATGCAGTGTATACCCACAGCTCTGTGATCCAAACAGAGGACCCAGCTTTGCCAACCTAGCTTTTGGGATTCTCGTCTCCCTAATACATAGCAGCAGGATTTCCTTCAGCTAGAAAAATGTAGGGTTAAAAAGTTGATTCTCCCTTGGGGAAAAAATGATAGTTTAGATAGTAAGAAAAAGAGTTGCTGAACTCAAACAAGTTCTGCAAACCCTGAAAAAACAGAATTCAAGAGATTCCCATCACCTCAATCTCCATTAGGGATTGCCCCTCATGGAGATCTACACAGTGCCATGCTGAGCATGAGGAATGTTGATTGCTGTAGTTGTAGTAAAAAAACCAATGTTTTCCCCTGGGGCCAGGAGACAAGACAGCACCACTGATTCTGACATAAGAGTGTTAGTCCTTTGCCATATATGCAATGTAACATCTAAGCTCGATAGGCAATGATCATAGGAACACCTGAGTTGGCCTCAGGCAACATTTCCCAACCATTATGGAGGTGTAAGCAGTGAGGGAATACTTGAGGGGATACAAAACAGAGACGATGAAGAGGGTAACTCCAGCTAGGTAATAAACTGCAAGCACATAAAGATTTAGAAAGCACAAACAGCCTACAACTCCTGGGTATCACAATCACTGTACATGTATGATCATGCTGGCAGTAGTAATATACATTATGATTTGTCTCCCTTCATAGGAGTGGCCTGCATCTTTAAGGTGCTTAGAATATGTCTGTAAAGAAGTATTGTTCTTTTCAATTAATAGAACTTGTCAATGATCATAAGTGCCAAATTTTCTTTCCCTCCCCATAACAGTGTCATTTTGTCTGAAGCTGTTCCACCAAAATCCTTAAGAAAGGCACATTAGTTTGATGGAGACCTTTTCGGTGGCTACCTTGGCAATACAAAGCTTCCTGAAATCATCAGGTATGCAAACTGTCTCCAAGAAACCAGACTTTAAATTCTAAAGCAGTCTAAATCATCCTAAGTCCAAACTTCCATGGGCACCATGGATTCTTTTGTTCCAACAGAAGGCAGTAAGTTTTCTTCATCCAGGAAACGAAAGGGGAATTGCACTAGAAATCCATGAATCTTCTTTAATTCTTCTGCTGCTTTTGCAGCATCTTGGGTTACCAATTTTGACTTGGCAATGAAGTCACGCAGCTGGGCTAAATTAGTCACCTCATCACTGGGAAGGCATCGGAACACCTGATTTGAAATAGAAAGAGGAGGTTGCACATAAGCATACAGGAAAATATCACGACTTGCATTCCACAGTGGAAACTGATGCTACTGTAAACACCTTCATATATATTTAAGTGAATTGGCTAATGGAGCCTGGGGAGCTTAACAATTTGTACACCCGCCTTTATGAGAAAATCTGTACAGCAATCGCAAAAGACCGGAGTTTGCAAATTAGGATTCTGGGGACTTTTCCTGATCCCTACAGGAGATTATCCAAAATTAGCAATAGTTAGTTTGCTTTATCAGTGAGCCTTGCTTTGCATACGGGCAAATAGATGATTCTTTCTTACAGGACCCAATTCTCTCCTAACACATGCTGATGTAAATCAAGAGCTCCAGAAATTGGAACTACAATACTCTGCAAAATCAGTATATAAATGCGAGGACAATCAGAGTTGCTACCTTGCTTGTCTGCCAACAGTATTTAAGGGTCCAAAAAGTTATGCCAAAAGAAAACCCTTCATCTGATGTGGCCTTTTGCTGTGCAATTTCAGTATTCAAAATATCTTGATGAGATCTAGAGATTGAACCCTCCCGCCCCACCAGTCTCTCTCCCACAAAACCAAAATGTTGCTTCTCTCCTTTACATCCATCAACAGTGAGCCTGTTGGAAGCAAAAAGAGAAAACGAGCCAGGTACTTCACCTTATCAAAAATAGTGGCATTGCGGGCAGCTGTTGAGACCCACACCTCCTTGAAGAATCTGTCAGAGACTGGATCCTGAAGATCAGCACTGAGGTCTGCTGAACCACCAAGAACAACCCTGAAAAGGGGGGGGGGAGAGAAGAACTGATGTCATTGGAAGGTAACACAGAACCCTCCAGAGAATTTTCATAAACAGGAATGTGATCCTTGTAATCAGCTTCTTTCTTCTGGAGGAAAACAAAACCAGCAGGTAACAAAACCAGTCATGTGCAGTTATTGAGTTAAGTGACCCTAGAAAACCATCCAAAACCGAAAACTCATAAAGGACCCATGTTGTTATTTTTTATTCTTATTATTATTTGCATTGCAGCCCCATTGTGCTAGGCATTGCACAAACATATACCAAAAAAGATGGGGATATTGTTTATCAGAGTGTGAGAAACCTTCTGCAAAATCAACCACAGGTTTTCCAGAAGGTAATAATGGAAGGGGACTGAAGTCATCAGTTCAGAATACCAGTCAGTCCCACCAATGGGAGCCGAGAATGTACATCTCCCAAGAGAGGTTCAGCATCTTGCAAAATCAGGTTGTCAGTAGCGGAGCCCTGTGTTCACGTTCCCCTGCTCTAACCACTAGGCACATTCCCTCTTCGATGTGAACCCAACAACTCACTCCTGAAGAAAGAAAGAAAGAAAAGGGTTCCCTTAGATAATGTCCTCAATACTTAATAGATGGTGCTGCGCGCACTGAGACTTCCTTGTCTGCTGCTATTTCCTACACAGAATAGTCTGTCAGCCTTAGCACTGCCTTATCTTCTCCTCCTTTATGTTTAAAAACCATCCAGATGGAAAATGGGGGGGAAAAGTGTTCTAATGAGAAAATAGCTGTGCTGCTGCCAGATGGCTTCTCTGACTGAACAAATTCCCAGTACAAAAAAAAAAAAAGACACCACCACCTAAAACTGATACAGTGCAGTGGCAGTATTTGTTCCTTAGCAAAGTTCCATTGTCTTCTGTGCACGTTCCCCCTACTGAAGGGGTCAAGGAAAAATTTAACCAAAACAGACTCCCAAGATTTGTAATCCAAATAGTCATTGGGGGAGGGGGGGGGAGGAAGGAATGGGACACTGCATGGGAAATCTAGGCAACCACAAAACTCTCTGGGCTAAACTCAGTCCATGTGTTAGTGGGTGTAGGTTCATTGATTTTACAGGAGTTAAACCCACTCATATCTTTAATCCCGGGCATATCCTTTATGGACAACTGCACAGATGCTCCCTTTTCAAAATCAATGAGGAATGCAATCCCTGCAAGGCAGCAGGACTGCATCTTCCTGCACAAGTACAAAATACTAATTACCACAACCTGCTGGGAAAAGACCTCAGTGGGTAAGATCTTCCTGGCACCCAAGAATTTAGCATGAGATTTTCATGCACCGTAATTAGTTTCTAGCACTCATACCTAAAACACCGGAGGCGGAGTGACTGAGCAAATCTTCCGGCTTTGTAGTCCTTTCCATCCATCACTGAAGGGACGGTTTCGGTGTCTTGCACAATGATAGCCATTTCACTGTCGCGTTTTCCCAGCATGCTGCGGTCATTGATGTTAGCAGAGCCTTTCAAGGGAAACAAAGAAACTATAACATCACAAACAATACATACCGATTCCCCAAGGAATGCGACCACCACAAAGGTGATAGGCCTGTTTACCACCAGCGGGACGTGGACCCAGATCCTCAAAGCTATGGGAGCTAGGCACCAAATAACTTTAAGAACGGGGTCTTGCCAGCTTCTCCTTTGCAGGGCCCCAGCGTTCACAGTATGCCCTGAGACTAGGTAGAAAGACACACCACTCTTGTGTGTAAAGGAGAGTTTCAATGAGTAGCTCTCCTCCAACCTCACACTCTTCTGTGTATATCCTACCACCATCATTTTACTGTCGACCACCCTCTACCATCCCACTGTGTGGTTCCTTGCCTGTGCATATGACAAGTTCAGCTGCCTGGACTTAGCCGACCTGAACTCAATTGTCCTCAGTCTCTTCCAATGGAAGTGATAAAACACTACGGGAGTTCATAGGTTAAAAATCTTCTCCTTTGTCAGTAGGTGGTAGAGAGGAGGCTGAATTACCTTTGCCACTTGTTGGAACTGGAGAAGATCAATGTAAATGCCATGTGAACATTATCCATTTTATTCTCGTTAGCAAAACAATTTAGGTTGCTAAGGATGGAGAGTCTCGAGATGAAGATTTGTTAGAACAGACCCTCCATCAAAGCCACTTCTGATTTAAAGAGCCACAAAAGAGCCAAGATCAGTATGTGGGGGGGGGGGGGGAAATCTCCACATTCTCCATAAACTCCAGGGCATGAAAGAAGGTTAAACAATTTTGAATCCAACACAAAAGGTTTTAAAGCTTAATTTCTCAGTAGCCTCCAGCTATTTTTGCAGAGCGATACCATGGCATGCAAGGGCAAGGGTCAGAGTTTAATTTGGTCTTTATTTAATATGTTTAATGACACAAGCCGGCTTCTTTGTTTGAAGTCATTCTATGGATTTTCTTTGCTTCATTTATTTCATAACAAAAGAACGGAAAATTTTTTACTTGGATTTGTGCCCTAAGCCCAGGCAGAATCAGTGTTAAAGTAAGTTGCACAGCAGAGCCCACTTACGCAGCATTAGTGTTTCTTCTAAAATAAACAACAGAAAAAGAAAACACCTTCAGGATATTTTTGGGGGGGGAGCGGGGTTAAGAAAGAAGGAAATCATTTCTGAGTCATACTGCACTGAGGGAGGTGGAGAACTCCAGTTTCTAGCAACTGGTAAGTAAGGCTTCCAAAACTCCCAGGGGCCAAATTTTCATTTCTATGTATGGAGAGCCATGTGTGCCAGTTCCCAAGTATTGCCAATACAATGAAAATGTACCCTCCAGGGACGTAGAGGCCATTCTAACCAACAGGGACATTTGTTCTTTTTCTATTCTTTGCTGTGCTGTTGAGGTAGCATTAGAACATATTGTGCAAAATGTAAAGAGCCAAAATATCAGACAATTCTTTCAGAACATATGCACACGTCCTAATATATAATTATAACTTTTCCCCTCTCCTTAAAAATGTTTTGAGTGCAGTTATGGCAGTTTAAAGGTGCCAGAGTGACGGCACTGGAGAATAAGGTTATTTGGCCATATAACAACAATGGAGATGGGTAGTAGAAACTTCTTCCCGGTACTTGGCTACTGTGCTTCATTCTGTTCTCCAGAGATCATCTACAAGACTGGCAGGTTCTCTATGGCCATCCAGTCTTTAGTCACTCTTTCCAGGTGCCAATTAATTCAGATTCTGATTGTGGTCTTTATGGTGGGGACACACACATGCTAAGAACTGGGCTCAGACAACCAGCTCATTCAACACAGATCAGCTAACTGCCAGCGCAGCCAAGAATCATTCTAATGCCTTAGCTATTTCCAACGGGTGTTTGTGTCAGGATCCTGTTACAGTCAGGGAGAAACTGGCAACTATCCCTAAGCAAGCCTCTGACTTTGTGTGCCCATTCCTGCATCTCCCACTGACTGAACATCCAAAAGTGAGTGCACAATCGCTCTGCATATATAAAATGGACAATGCACATAGGCACTTTGCTTAGTTGCCCGCCCAATGCTTGCAGAAAAACTTAACTCCAAAGGAGCTTAACCTGTACTGCACAGAGATCAGGAAAAACAAAACATGGCACAGAAAAGCAGGCAAGGGTTTGTTCTGGGGGAAGGAGCAGCAAGAGACTACAATGGCTGGGATTTAGCAAATTAACATATACCCACAAAACACTCCAGGCAAAGCAAAAACCCTGCAACAAACGGGTTCCTATAGAAAGAAACCCAGATGCTTTAGTAATCCCAGTGACTGAATATACTGACGACCGCTTTATCAGGAGTTGCTAGTGAGAAGTGGAAAAATAAAATCAACCCCCTTAAAATACTCACACTCCTCCACAGTGCAGCTGAACTAAGAATTTATTCCCATGTGCTTCAATCACTCAGGGCTTCAGTCACATGGAATTCTTTTCTTTTGGGGGACGGGGAGGAATTAACCAAATTAATTGACGTTTAAATCAACTAATCAGCAGGAAATTTAAGGTAGGACAAATTTGTGCCTCACCGGCTTGTAAACATCTGTGTCACTGCTCTCCTACTGCAGCTGCAGAACCAGGGCCTTGCTTTTTCCACTAGAATGTTGGCACTTCAGTAGGAATGTGTCAGGTGCATGGGGCAGCACGGGAGGATGTATTTAGCTCCACAGCTGGTACATTGAGCCCAAGCCTCTTGGGGGTATGTCTACACTGTAAAAAGACCTGCGGCAGCGAGTCTCAGAGCCCGGGTCAACTGACTTGGGCTCACACTACAAGGCTAAAAATAGCAGTGTAGACATTCGTGGAGCCCAAGCTCTGAAACCCAGCCAGGGGGTTGGTGTCAGAGCCCTGGCTCCAGTCCAAGCCTGAACATTAACGTTGCTATTTTTAGCCCCAGAGTGAGAGCCTCCTCAAACATAAATCAGTTGACCTGGGCTTTGAGATTTGCTGCCGTGGGTCTTTTTATTTTTTTTCGGCAGGGTAGACATACCCTGGGATGACAGCAAAATGTACAGATAGCACATCACCATGCCTGCCTGGATTTAGGTGGATGCACCATAGAATTAGTCCTGTATTTATGATCATCAATAGTAAAACTATTGTGGCTGTTCTTCATACTAGAGACGTGAGAAGACTATCAAAAGGACAACTATACGTAGCAAAACCCTCCCGATCCAAACTTCAACCTATCTAAGGCTGTATGCTATCAGGATTGTCTCTGAGGAGGAGGACAGTATCATTCTGCTTCTTACAAGACCTAATATTATGATGCTCATGGGCAAAGCCTTCGTACTGCTACAACAGGCTGAAAAGGGCTCTCTTAAAGAAATAGTAGTAACTCTGGGTCAAATTCTTCTCTTGTATTCTGTGGTATAAATCAGAGCTGAATTTGGCCGTATGTTGTTATTTTATGGCCTTATAATAAATATACAATAACAGAGAGACAGATGAACAGCATCTATGACTTGTTATAACATATTTTCCTAATGGTCACATGTTCCCCAAGTCTTCCAAATTTCACAGCACATTCTGTTCTTTAAGGAACAGATGACAACTCTTGCAATTTAGTGGCTAAAGCTGAGTTTGAGGAAAACAAATGGACAGAATTCCCTGCGGTGGGACAAGTTTAACCACCAGGGGGAATTTCAAAGCCACATTTCTTTATCAATTAATCAATACACTTTAGAAGCCTTCCTCCATCTCGCTTCCCCCATTAACTCGTAATTACTTTACATTTAAATTCAATATACAACACAGGGAATGGGTTAGCAGGTAAAATGGAAGAGAGCACAGCAAGTAGTGATAGCCATGTGCACTTTGTACAGGGCAGAGAAATCTAACGGGATTTTTCAGTCAGGATAGTCAAATGGTACAAATTTCCCCTGCAATTGAGGGATAGCTCAGTGGTTTGAGCATTGGCCTGCTAAACCCAGGGTTTGCAGGGATATTAAAGAAGGTACTAACAGTGATTCCCCCAAGTGACAGTGACCCCCTCATAATTTGTCCCCCACACTTTAAAATCCAACAGTTTCACCAAGTACAAAAATCTCTTGTGTCTTCTGTTAAAACTTGTAAGCTACTGTCTGTAGAAACCATTGATTGTATTTATCCTGTGAAAGATACTTTATTACTATGTAAAACTTACAAACAAGTTAATTGACTTTGTTCTTGAAGTAATTGATACAATGTAAACAAACACTATAAGCCGTTAAGTGACTTTCACTTCATTCAACGGCTCCTAGGACAGACCACCACCCTCTGTGATTAAAGGCCGGGAGTCTCAAATGAATTAGCACACACCCCAAAAGTGGTGGAGACAGTAAATTAAAATATGGTTAAGATATGGAATGTATGCTGATGAATGCTTGATATACATGAATGGTTAGGGAGGTGCCAGCCTAGAAAGGGAGTATCCATCGGCCGAAGAATGTGTCAAGTGGATGACCAGACAATCCCCGGAGGGTAAACTGGGATCCACTCCATCACCTGGAAGGATGAGAAACACAAACTTTGGACAGTTTGGAGCCACCAGGAATGTGTCCAGGAATGTGCCATCTGCTGATTGAGTCAGCAACAGCAGAATGAAACAGCTCCCA
>NW_020664439.1:36149961-36197908 GCF_002925995.2 Terrapene triunguis
ATTGTGTGAATGAATCTATATATATATGTGTGTGTGTGTGTGTATATATAAGGAATAAGTAGTGATAGGAATAAGTAGTCAAACAACGTTGTTTACTTTTATCTTTTGCTTTACCATTATATTTACAATAAATGTGGCATCTTTGCCTTATCCCTCTTAATAAGATCCTGCTGGTTTTTATTCTATTGGTATAACACGTTGTGAGTTCAAACCTTGAGGGGGCCACTTAGGAATCTGGGGCAAAAATCAGTACTTGGTCCTGCTAGTGAAGGCAGGGGGCTGGACTCCATGACCTTTCAAGGTCCCTTCCAGTTCTAGGAGATAATAATAAATAAATAAATTAATGGAGATGTCCTAACTGTTTTACTCACCAATGATGACAGTGTTGTCATCAGCTATAAGCAATTTGCTGTGAACATAGATGAGTTCAGTGACGAGATTTCCGTCCAGCTCGGCGTATGTTCGAAGCCCACAGAACGATATGTAATTTATCCACCGATCTCCAACTGAGGATTAAAAGGGACAATGAGGTGGGAGAGTGAGAGGTGGTCATTAGTAATATCAAGGCAAGGAAAAGCAAAACAGTTAACTTTCAACATCTCCTTAACAATAACATAATGTAAATAAGTCTCTTTAAAATAGATGTTACTCTGCTATGCCTCTCTGTGCCATTCTGATTCATATGGCCAGCTTGACTGGCTACCCAGGGATTCCCCCATTTTGGACCAAACTCTGCCTTGTGTTGTATACTAGCACCTCCAATTGATGCTAACAACTGAGAATCATTTGGCTAGTTGGTTGCTTTCTCTGACTGAGCTGTGGGGAAGAGGTTGTAACCATTTTTTTGTCTGCACATGCTATGGAAACCATTTTCTATTTTAAATGACCTACACTTCAGATTTAGACAAAAATACATGAATCAAGGATGTATTATATGGCACGTGTATTTATGAAACATGTTTTTCGTGGTGCTCTGATTTCTATCCAAGCAAATTTAAGGACGCAGGCTGACCCCAGGAAAGCAATTATGATAACAGTGTTATAATTAAATAGTTTTATCTCTGTGTGGTCATTGGGTGCCAAGCAACAGTGTAACAAAAAACCATCTCTAAAACAACCCAAGGCTATATGATCCAATAAACAAAATCCAAAAGTGGTGAAGAATCATACATAAGAATTCCCCACCCAACAATCTATAAAATACACACTTCTATTGTCCTCACTCCATCTTTGTGCTGCATAACTCAATGTTAGAAATCAACTTGACCACAAAATCAAGCTAAACAGAAATAAATATTGGGAGTCTTGTCCACGAGGATGCCACTGATTGGATCTTACTGCTTGATTATATTTTGTCAGATACACAGATGTTTTTGGCTAGTGTGTTTTCCTTATTTTGAAGATGTTTGATATTTGACATAATTGCAATATTTTATGTTATTGAAGTTTATATAACTGGCGAGTGGATGAGCTCATTTATGCTTTATAGCTAATCAATCAAAGTTTAGTGTCCTCAAGACCTAATGATGAACATCACACAGAGAGGGAAACAAAGCACTTACTCTCTGCTTTCAACTGTCCCAGGATAGAATTATCTCCTCTGCACATGGTCCTGGAAAGAATTAAGGTGGCAGTTACAAATACAAATGATCTGAAGCAACGACGTACAATTAGGTATGTGAAGATAGCGATACTCCTGATGTGCTAATCACAAACACAAGACACATTTTAAGTACCATATAAAGAGAAGAGCTGTGACATTCTCAGAATACATTTTTCCTAAACAAATGTCAACAGGGGTGTAGAACACAGAAGGCATAGAAGTTCGTATGCACCTCTGGTCGGTCACCTTCTGCTGGGGAAGATATTGTAGTCTACATGGGGATAAAAAACCCACATCTGGCCTGGGTCAGCTAAGTCAGGCTCACAGGGCTGAAAAATCTCTGTGTAGACATAACCTAAGTATGATTCTGCCGGTCACTGGATTCTCAATGTTGGTCCCTTGGTCTCACGACCCCTATGGTAGCATGGCTCCCTTATAAACCCATGCTGCCTTCAGCTGTCCCTCCCCAGAAAGCAGTCACAGCAGTACCACTTCCTTCCCCTTTCAAAGCCTCTCCCCGCCATCACCCTTGTGCTGGGGTTGCTTCTCTCTTCTGAACAAGGAGAGAGGAGCATGGGGTCCCAAGGACCAGAAGGGATCTCTGAGCAGTCTGAGCATCAGCTTTGAAAAAGACTATGGGGGAGATTTTAAAAGGCATAATTGGTAGCTATGTGCCTAATCTGCAATGACTTTCATTAGGATTTAAGGCCTAACTGCCATTTGTGCCTTTGAAAATCTCTCTCTTCCCCGACCCCACCCTACCGCCAGGCTCTGTGGAGCACGAGATTACAAAACTTTGAGGCCTGCCCCAACCTTTACTCCTTGCAAAGAGATATATTTAGCACCATGAAATTTATTGGGTGTGGGTCTTTCAGATGGGGCCTCCTGTGCTCTGAGTGAACATTAAATATCAGTATTTATGCACGTATTTCCAGGGTATAATATAGGTGTCTGTGTTTGAAAATGCATGTTATTCCTCTCAGGCTGATCTCAGAATCTGTGAGATATACCTGCAAGAAATTCAAGATCTGCTGATGAAACCTAACTAGGGCCCCTGACAAAAGCAATATGGCTGACAAAACCATAAAGCTCTGAGCTCCCTCTGCTGGCTGGGCAGCAGGGCAGTCAAATAAAGCACTCTTCTCTGGGCTGAATTGTCATCTTTAATGATGGTGGAGCTCAAAGCAAGATAGAGTTGTGGTGCTAATATTTGTTGTTGAACAAATAAAGCCATGTTAATTTCAGCTCTGTTGAAACCATGGGGAAAATTGATACTAAAATACTGTCAGGCTTCTAAAAAAATATCAAAACCACACGGATAAACTAGAAAAAAATGTAGTGATATGTAGTAAATTGTAGTAAATTCTTAAAAGGAGGGTGGAAATTTCAAGTATGAGTAAATTAAGTCTACCTCTATGTGCTTGTAGAAAACAAACTTATTTTGGAGCCTTATGGTGCATCCAGAAAACAGGCTAGACAATGAGCTCAGCAAGGATTTTATTAGCTATCTCTAAGTCCAAGGTCACTATTGCAAATAACAACAATAATATAAAAAACTGTTGGCGTGTTATGTAAAAACTGTATCACAGATAAACAGTTCATTTTCTTTTTTCTTTCCCACATACTGTATGTATGTACAGTGCCTAGCACAATATGGCCTTGATTCTGATTGGAGCCTGTGGTCACTACCACAGTACAAATCATCACTACCACCACCACATCAACAAAACCATGGAGATCACTATAAAGATCTCAGAGTACCGTGTCCTTTTTTGGCCTGTGCACAGTACCTGTAGTTGAAGTGCATTATGGCTTGCAGTGCATTCCCACCTCCAGTTGAAATATCTCCTTCAAATCCAGGCAACAGCGGGATCACCACATACACTCGGTATCGTTTGCTGTCCCTAAAATAAATAATCCAATAATCCTTTGGGATATTTTCCTGCAATTTCAACTTCTTTTCACCAAGCCTGCAACCAGTCCTTATTCACTGGCTCTCATTCCATTGATTTACTCCTATGGTTTCTGTAGTAGGCTTCTACTTCATTTTTAAGGGAGCGCGAGTCAAATGTATTTTTGGTTCAGGTTTTCCACAGTTGTGGTCAGTGCTACAGCATTTATTTAAATGCACGTGCACAGAAGGTGTAATTTACCAAGAACTGAAAACAACAAAAACAGGTGTAGAATAAAAAGAAAGGTTGGGACATGTTTATTTAAGTGTAAGAGGTATGGTATGCATCACAGAGATGCAGGGTGAGGTAATTTTCTTGATTGTTGTGTCTAGCTTTATGGAAATAAGTGCCTTTGAGAATCTCAGTTTAAACGGACAGCACCTTATTGAACATGGCTAGCAGCATAAATTATTATTGTAAAGTCAATACAAGCATGAAAACAAAATTAAATCTACAGTTTTCCTCCTCTCCCAACCTTGTCCTGTTTCCAAGCTGCAGATCACACTGGGAGAGGAGATAGATAGAAAACTCAGTGCACTGGCCAGCTTTTGATGAATGGGCCTTCCCACAATATTTAGAAAGGGTAAATATTTGGCCTCATACATCACAAGGGTTCAGTTTTCAAGTATCCTTAATTGTGATCTGATCCTGGATTACCTCTGACTTGCTAAATCCACCCATTTTTGCTTTTTCTTTGTTGTTAGTTAGATGCTTATCTTGAGGGCCAGCCAATTTCCGCTGTGGCTTAATTCTAGAGATGCCTTTCAGCCTGAGTAATCCAAAATAACAGTAGGGTGCCAAACAGTGGCAATTTCCCTAATTAAAATTCAAATGCTCCCTGGCTTTAGATGCTGTTTTTACCACCATGAAAATAATGGTGGGTAATTTCTGATTGCCTTCAAAGCCCAAATTGTTTTGTTATTGTACTCTATATGTGAAGAGTCTTATTTAATTTACTCATCACTAGGTGGCAATGTATTTCAGTATGGATAAAGCCATTTTAAAAAACAGTATCTAGGTGGACCAGTTTACATTTTGCGAAGACCATTTTTTCCTGGTAAATCCTTAATTAGCTTGCACCTTCAGATGAGAGACCAGAATAATGGCCAGGGGATCAAAACTGGTTCTGATGTGACTACTAGTACATGTATCAGTGGAGGAATTTCTACTGTTAATGGAACAGCTACCATGGTGGCCCTGAAATTATTGCAAGTTGCTTTGGACTATCAATAGGATTACTCATGCTTAAAGCCAAGCATATGCTTAAGCACTTCATGGTTTAACATGTGTCATTTGTAATCTCAGTATTTGAATAATACAGTGTATCCTTTAGTAAGTAGAAGGAAGTACAAAGGGAATACAGTACTGAAGGAATCTATTTATCCTAGCTTAAGCAGTCAAATGTTTATAGATAAAATTTTAATTAAAATGTTATTTTTAAAGCAAACTTTAGAAATGGTTAAAATGTCTCATATGCACATTATAGAAGAGATGTAAATTGCAAAGATTTGGAAATTAAGGATATAATTATTGATATTGATGAAAATATACTGTATTGTGAGAAAAAATTACTTATAATCAGCTAGTTCTTACACAAAACCCAGTTTGCTTGTCTAAACACATAATAAAACCTACTAAAATAGGTCAATGAAACAGAGGAGACAAGGAGAAGAGGAACATTATGAATGTGGAAAATGTTTTGTCTACAGAATAGAGAAATATGATACTTAATTGGGAACACTCCACCAAGATCTTCCATTTAGGATTAAATATCTGTGTGCCAGCTGGCCTTTTCCCCCTTCCCTATGGAAGTTAAAGTGTAACATTACTTCTTTCTTCATCCTAGCCAATGACATGCACCTTATGGCAAATGCAATCTGGGTGATTCAGAATGGACTTGATCTTCTACTCCGTTAAGTCACGACGAGGTACATACCCAGGTGGTTCAGGAAGGTTTGTCCTGCCACGGCTACATTACTATTTGTACTTGTGCTAACTCTCAGATGTGCAACTACATATACATGAACTGAGAATCAGACCCTGTGCTCATAAGGTAGATGTGGCCTAAACAGTAGATTTTCTGCTGGCTCTAATGCAGCTGTTTAAGCTACAAAGAGGAAACCCAGTCCATCGGTATGTGTTAAAATAGCCTATTACATCCGGTCTTGGAAAGATAAATATGATATTATGGATAGTTAAGAAATCTACAATATGTTTGGAATGGCTCTCCAGCTTAACAAGACTATGCTGATAGATTGGGACTATGCTGCACCACAATGGCGAAGTGCCAGGGAGCCACAACCACTGGGTTGCCATACAAATACTAGCACTTTTGAATAGTGAATGCCATTTTGAGGCACACTGCAAAATATTTCTGGTCAACAAAATATTTCTGGCTTTGATGTATATCCAATTGTAGATGCAGAACCAGATTCTTCTCTCATTGATTTTACCCAAGTATAATTCCACAGACTTCACTGAAGTTACTCCTGAATTATACTGGCATGAGAAGAGAATCAGCCTATAGGCTTTTCTCCATAGCATGGTACAGATACCTTCACTATACATTGCTCAATGACCATGTTCCTGTATCTATCCCCAAGCTGTTCTGCCTTCTGGCTGTAGACAGTGGTGTTCATGTTGAAGCAAACCAATTTCTCCACGGTCTGTCTTTCTTCCAGGGTGTCTCTGACCACTCCAAACCAGATTCTGACCTCACACTGGTTTGCTATCGTCTTAATGACTCCTGATTTACACCAGCATAAAGAAGAAGAAAATCAGACCCTCTCTCTCTCTCTCTCTCTCTCTCTCTCTCTCTCTCTCTCTCTCTTTTAGGAGTGTCACTTCCTTCACTTGTCTGTATTTCATGTTAAAGCGCTGAAGAGAGTGAAATCAAGATGACTCCAATGGGTTTCTGAGGACCTTAACACCTCTGAAAATCAGCTCACACATGCTTATGCATGAGAGGAATATTTAGAGACCAGACATTGCAAGTAAATCAAACTCATCCACATGCACAGTGAAAAGCACAAGTGTTAGCTGAAAGGGGGAAGGAAAATGAGGAAGGTTTGCAATAAACTCAATCCAACACCGTAGGGTATGACAAATGTCTTAGGATATGTCTAAACTGCATAAAAATCCCATGGCACCAAGCCTCAAACCCAGTCAACTGACTCAGGAGAGCGGGGTTTGGGCTGCGGGGCTAAAATAGCAATGTAGATGTTTGGGCTTGGCTTGGCGCCTGGGCTCTGAGACCCTCCCACCTCACGGAGTCTCACAACTGGGCTCCAGCCCTAGGCTGAACATCTACACTGCAGTTTTATAGCTCCACAGCCTGAGTCCTACGAGCCTGAGTCAGCTAACCCAGGCCCAGGATCTTTTATTGCAGTGTAGACATATCCTGCAAGATAGACACCAGAAAAACAAACCTAAGCAAAGCTGTCCAGGATCATAGAAAAGGCAAAACTAATTCCTTTGTTGCTAAACGCTCCAGTTAGCCACGTTATCACTGGGCCAGGTCTTAAGTGACAGCACTAAGATATCTGACTCTGATCCATCCATGCAACCTGCTGTAGCTACTGTACAATTTAAAATACTACGGTTCTCTTGCAGTGATGTGGGCATTGTAAATATCCTCCAGCGCTTATCAGAGAAGGGGCTGGCATTGCAGTAATGGTCTAAACTTGAATCACGGTCAAATTCCTCAGAGTATGGCAGCTTTCACTCTCCCCATTTAAAAGCAATCCCCTGCATAGAGATCTTCAATAAACCATGTAGCCAGTTTATATGATTAAACTTACTTGTGTGTAAAGTTGAAGAACAGTTAGAATCATGAAACTAACGCTGGCAATGGACCCATAATGTTAGGTAAGATTTACCAAATGCAGTACCAACAACTTGCTTTTTGACTGAAGTAACATATCTTATAAGGCCAAATTCTACACTAAGTGACACCAGTGCAAGTCCAGAATAATGCCATCAATTTCAGTGGAGTTATTTCAGATTTACATTGGTGTAACAGAGCAGAATTTGGCCAAGATAAATGTTGCCTCTGAGTAAGGACTGTGTCCCTTTACATATTATTTTAAACCGTGTCTTACAAATGCAGTCTGGATTCCATTTACAATATTTTTAATATCATCTTAGTAACAAGATCCTGACAGTTCTTTTGAAAACAAAAAAATACCTGTGTGCTTTAAGAATCCGCCGAGCGATGGTATCTCCAATCTTGTTAGAAACGACTTTGTCATCAGCACAGCTAATAAAAAATTGGTTCTAAGGGAAAAGTGAACACAAAGAAATTCAGAATCATCTCACTGTCTTTTTGCCAAGGATGGTTCGGTGGTTAGGCCCAGAATGCAGATTCACTTCCCTGGTCCACCACTGACTTCCTCAATGACCTTATACAAATCAGTTAGTCTTTCTGTGCCTCAGCTCCTCATCTGTGAAATAGCACTGTCCTGCCTCACAGAGAGGTTGAGAGGATTAATACAGTAAAGATCGTCATGGATTCAGATACTACAATAATGGGGCATGGATAGATACATAAACAGACATTGGGCTGGGGCCCCATTTTGCTACAGTTTGAAAGAAACATTTTTGCTGAACACAGAACAGCAATGACACAATAAGATCACAGGGTTTAATCACAACAAAAATCTCAAAACCCAGAATGTATGATTTTTGTTAGGATAAGAAAAAAATTAAGTGACTGTTTTCAACATCAGCATAGATAACGGCCTCAAATGAGCAATCCTCAGAATTGTTAAATAAAAAAACAATCTGATTTTGTGGCTATGGCAAAGCATGAAGCATACGCAAGTTAGAGACTGCTTCCCAAGCATGTAATTATCTCCAGATAATTATTTGGCATTATTGCCATTGTGAAACTCTTACTTTGACACATGAGATGAAATCCTGTCTCACTGAAGTCAATGGGTGTTTTGCTATTGACTTTACTGGGATCAGTATTTCACCCATGCTGTCTACAAAGTCATAAATCTACATGCTTTCAGGGTTGTGGGACTATTCTGAGTCAAGAAGCAAATAAAGCTACATCCTGTACAATGTTTTCCTGGATGGCAACGTATTATTTTAATTAAATGGTGTCTGTGTGCGCACTCAGGGGGAATAATTATTCTTGATTAATCTCCCTCTTTAAACACTAACAAGTAAAAAACATCCAAACAATAGATGGAAACAGATACAGAATAAGTGTCTCCATTCAGCCATTTATTCCTGCATTTATAAGTCCATTCATACAGAGGAGAATTATGCAAGATCTAAGAGACTATTAAGTGAGTCCACTGCGCATTGATGGGAGACCAAACACTTTGATGTGTAGGGCTGGGAATGCAGCAGAGCCAAGAAGGCAGCTGGAAGACAAAAGTTGCTAGAGGTTCTGGAAAGAGAAATAGTAACGGAGTGGCCTTGTATTTTAACCCACATTTAGAGTTCTGTACTGGTACATTAATTACTGACTTGATCCAAAGCCTATTAAAGTCAATGGACATAATCCTATCGACATCAGGGGGCTGCAGATCAGGCTCTATGTTAATATTAACGTTTCAAAATTTACAAAAGGAGAATAAAATAAAGAACTATCCTGCTGAGGGTCACAGGATGTGCTCAGCACTTCATTGAACCAAACTGCCATTGCCTTGCATCCGTGGTACTTACTTCGATATAGATGTAGTGTTTACTGTTTTCTATCACGCTAACATAAGCATTGTGGATGGATTCTTCATGGTACTTGATGCCAGCTGACCAATCTGCAGCAGAACGGAGCACCTGTAAAGAGACAGATTAGCTGTTTTAGTTCGGCCCTGATATAAGATGGCACTGGCACCCTTTACTAATTGTTTTGAACTGGTTGGTTTATTTTTCATGATTTCACTGACTTATGTAACACACACAACATTTGCTAACTACATGTTATATGTATAACAAAGGGAAATAAAGCTTAGAAATACTGTTAAAAAATTAAAACAGTCTGATGAAAATATAAAGGCCTTGATTCACCATTTTGTTACCCCAATTTTATGCCACAGTAATTTCAGTAAAGTCAATGGAATTATACTGGTGTAAAACTGGAGACACAGAGTGGCAAATCTGGTTGCAAAAGTCTATTACTTACTGTAGTTCTTGTAATGTTGAATTGCCTTTAATATATTTTCTCAAGGCTTGATCCTGAGCTCATTGAAGTCAATAACAAAATTCCCATTGACCTCTATGGTGCCAGATTAGGCATTTATTTCTTATGCACAGAGACACATGCCATCAATTTTACAGCTGCAGTACCTACTGAAATCAGTGAGTTTTGCCCAAAAACTGATGGTGCATTATAATACACAGGCCAATGGCACCAAATTTTAAACAGGAATGGCAGTCTCTGCCCTAAACAAGTACAGTCATTTACATTTTTGTGAAAAATTCTTCCCAAACTGGTCAAATCTGTCAGATTTGTGATTTTTTTATTTTAATTTGCAGTAGGTCAAATTCACATGAAAAATTTTTCTGACTGTCAATCAGAACAGGCATTTCTGAAGTAACAGACATTTCAAGATCCTCCGAGTATATTATTACATCCCGAATGTAGCACAAAAGCTTTTGTCAAAAGGCAACCAAACTAATATGGGAAATACCCTTTGCTCACATTCTCTCCCATGATTAATTTTGTCCTTTGCTGAAACTCTGGTTTGTGCTTTCTCATAGTTTCCTGCCTCTGTTACTATAAACTCCTACTCACTGTCCTTTCCCCAATCTCATCTCTCTCCAGTTCAGTGAGTGCAAACCCCCACTGCCTACATAGTCTTCCCCACCTTCTGCTCTGACCATGCCTCTCTCTTTTTAAGATCTCTCCAGTTGATTTCTCTTCTTCATCCATATTCAATTCAAGCTTCTGCTCCTCACCTCACTATTCTATTCCAATATCTCTAACCTCATCTCCTCCTACATGTCATCCGACCCTCGGGGCTCCACCCAAGCTCTCCCCTTACCATCTCATTCCTCTCCTTCATGCACACCACACCTATGCCTGGAGCAACCCTTCAGTCAACGTTATGGCCACCATCTTGGCTAACACTGGGAACTGAACCAGGAACCTGTAGAGCTAAATTCCTTGAGCTAAAGGAAAAGGGGCAGGTCCTGAGCTAAATTATCATAGCTCAACAAGCTTCAATGGAGCAATGACAATTTACACCAGCTAAGGATCTGGCCCCTAGTCCCTATGGCTGAGATCTGTACCAGACTCGCACGCATATTTCCTCCAGATAGAAAAAGTTCATCCAAGTATCTGATACTCACAGCAAAGTCAAATACTGGACAAATCCCCACTTCTGCGACAGCTGTAATGTTGGCCAACAGCAGGATTAAACTGGGGCCCTCCTGAGCCGAAAGCATAAATTACTGCAGCTTGAGCTGAACAGCCAGCCTCTGTCGCTAGAGGCTGTAACAAACTCGCATCCTTTATGGATTGGGCGCAGAGACAGACACATTACCCACCCTGACCAGCGGGTTACATCAACATGTGTTAAGTGACTTTCATGGCATACTTAAACTCTTTGCATGAAGCCCACCTCCTTCTTCAAGGTCTGTGCCTTGCTCACATCCCCACTGCATTAGTCACATCCCCACTGCATTATCATCCCCACTGCATTAGTCAAGACATCAAGTCAGCTGTTCTAGATGGAAAGCTGGCTGATTTTTTACAACCCACAGCCCAATCGTCATGCTGTCTTGTGAAACTCCCTTTTCCTATTGCTGGTTGTTTTCTGTGTGCTCTCCAGTGCAGAGTTCTCTTCTGCAGGTTCCAGCATTGAAGGAAACAGCCATGATTCCTTACGGAGAGCCATTGGCAGCTGCAGGAGCCAAATGCTAAGTCTGAGAAACAGTTTTGCAGCGGAGGATTCTTGCTTTTTGCTATCTAGCCCCCTCACAGTCTGTCTCTGGCCAGTGGGCCAGCATTGCCTGTAAACAGTTGTGTGATGTGGTAGGTGTGAAACTGCACATTCACCTAAGATAGGATCAGTTCCTTGAGGGGATAGTTTGCCAAGTTGGATGCATCTTATTCTATGATTTATCTCTCATTCTAGTCATGGGCTACATTTTCTGGTATGTAAATAACAACGTACAAATCAACCACAGCTGTGTTTAAGATGTGTTTAATGAAACAAGAATATCCCTTCCGTGTTCTAATATGTTTTAATAAATAGCTGGATTTTCTTGGAATTTACAAATAGGAATACGTGGGCAGCATATTAGCCTGCAAAATACATTTTTAAAACTGGCATGACTGATATAGATATATTTCTGACATACACTAACCCAGACAGTGTGACAGCCAAGGAGACCTCTGTCTAAATGAAAGTTCAGGCAATGGCTTAGCATGTCATGTGAATCCAAATGGGATCACTTGGATATCACCTATTTAACTTCCTTTTAAATGTCTGACTCATAAAACCCTTATCTGCCAAATAAAAAAATATCCAAGAATGAAGATTTATCCAGATGACAAGGACTCTTGAGAATCAAGTCTGTAGTAGGTCTAAATGGGCTTAGCTCCATGGAAGTCAATGGAGATATGCTGATTTACACCAAGTAAGGATCTGGCCCTGATTATTGTATATTTAAGTCAAAGGTTTTACTTTGGATTTGGAGTGCTGCAAATGAGAGCAGAATTTGGTCCACAGTGTGTCAATGAGGAAATCAGAAAGTGATACCTCAGGTGTGTGATGTCTTTAGAGTCACAGAGGTAGGGAAGCATCTAAAGAAGCTACAGAGGGACCTGATCTTGTAAACACTTCCTCTAGTGCAGTGCTTCTCAAGCTATCTGATGTGAGGGACCGGCAATTTTTTTCCCCAATGTGCCAGGGACCGGTGCCATATTATTATCCTATTCGACGCTCTTATGAGGAAACTCGCCGCGGACCGGTAGCCGATGGCTCATGGACCGGCACCGGTCCGCGGACCACCACTTTAAGAAGCACTGCTCTAATGCATGCACTTCTCCTCTGCATAATCCCACTGTCTGCAATGAAGCTCTGCAGTGGAGTGGTTGCGGAATTTGACCATAAGCTTAAAACTAGAGCAAAAGTGAGGCTTAGAAATAAGATAATGGTACCCGTCTGGGCAGATTTTGGAAGTGTAGGGGAAATGCTGGCTGAAAACAAATGGGATAAAAGCAACAACCAATTTGTCAAGAAGTTGCATTTAGCAAAACACAAAACCAAACAAACAAACAAACCAGGAGTAAGTGGGTCATTGCAAAAGAACAAGAGCATCTAAAGTAAGAAACAGTGATGTAAAAGATATGCAGCAGAGGTACCATACAGAGCAGCAATAGAAAGAGTACAGCACGAAGCTTGCAATGGGAAGGAAAGGAAGTTTGTATAGGTGGTTTCAACAAACAAGACAACTTTCAAATACATTAGGAAAAGGAGTTTAAAGAGACATTCAGACCTACCATAGACAGAGTGATTTATTGATCAAAAATATAATTGTTAAAGAACCCAGTAGTCGTGTGTCACTCTATCTATATAGGAGATTGAAGGCAAATGTCACAAGAGAGGAAAGAAAATTCAGAAGGAAATCTGGATTATGCCAAACCAAGTGAACAGAAAGTAAATCTGATGAGTGAAAAAACTCCAGAGCAGAATGGGATCCATCCCAGGATTTTAAGGAAAGTGTGAAAGAACTTGGCAAACTTTTAGTAGATGTATTTAATAGTAACTCATTGGATATGCATAGTTCTAGTTCTATACATAGTATTCTTACTCTGGAAAAAGACATTATTCAAAAAGCCAAAGTTACAGCAGACAGTAACCATCACAATATGGGACTTGAAGAGCTTTGATATTTAAGCAACAACTAGAGAAACTATGGCTAATTTTTTTTGTTTTCTTTTGTTTGTCAAAGAGTTTCTCTGGAAAAAAAAAGGGAGAATTGAAGAGAGCATCTCATTGAAGTACACCTTGTCCTGAAGGACTGTGAAGTAATAAGACAGGACACTGCAATGATATTCTACTAGTAGAACAGAGGGAAGGAATCTTAAAGGAAATTAGTCTGCTTACCCATGATGAATAGTGGGCATATAAAGAATAACATAGCCAGGGTAGCAACAAGAATAACTAATTTTAAAAAGATGCCACTATTAAATTATACTTCCACCCATTTTAACGCCCCTTTACACTACCAGAGGTCCTCTTGTACATGAGGATCAGGCCTTTATATTTTAAAGCAAACTTACACTGCCCAGCCTCTTGGGAGTATCTGATGATGTCTGGGCCAGGAGGGAGCAGCCACCTCCTGTGCTGCTAGGAATGATCTTTCTGTGAGTATGGGGGGAAATTCTGGCTGCCCAGCTAGCATCTGCTGCTGCACCAATGCTCCAGATGATGGGCTTCCAATGAGCATCAATGTTCTCTACTCTTCTCTGTTCTCTCATGCTGGTCACACACTCCTGGGCCTCGACCGCCACGCCCTGCAGCAGTGAAACTCAGAGCTCAGCTGCCTATCCTGGGTTTGCTGGTGTAGTTGGCTGCAGCTCCTCCACTAGGCTTCCTCAGCCCTCTGTTGCGAAGGTGTAGTGGCACAGTGCATGCAGCCCACTGGCCAGAAGCTACCGACGCAATCTGCAGCAATTAGCAGCAGGGAGCATATGGCAGTGGGCTTCATGGGTGCCAAAAGCCAGCCTGGCCTGAGGAATTCGATCCAAAATTTAACTCTTTTACGAAAACATTTGTAAAATGTTTCTTTCATAGCACCTGAGCCACCAATATTTAAAGGGTGCTTTAGAATAGATGGCTAACTTTCCCAGTGTCCCCAGCAGAGTAATTTCTGCTTTCCAAATAAGTTGTTCAGTGTCGGTACCAATGCAGTGATTTCAACAGCTCAAAAACCCCTCCATTAGCAGCAGTAGTTGCTGTTCTGCTGGAGACAAGGAATAAATCAATGTGGGGTTTTTTTTTTTTCATTTTATACTTGATGACATAAGCCTCTCTCAATTTGAAAAATGGTTTTACCACTCAGAGACAAACTAATGGTTGGCTGGAAAAATCATCCAACAAGAGAACCACCAGATCAGAAAGAGATCGATCACTTTCAATCCCACAGCTTCACAACTAGCCAGTCCAGACGCCCCCTCTCCTTTTAAATTCTCTTTTATCCCCTCCCTCACCAAATCATCACACCAGCTTGACAGGTCACAGCATTGTTGCTCCAAACTCTAAAGGAATTCCTTCTCTGCCGTTCCTCCCTGTAGCAAAGTCCTTTAGTCAAAGATAGAAGTTATTAACTAAACCAAATTTGAGGGTTCTGCTTCTCACTAAAATCAGTCAACATGAGTCCAGCAGGGTCACATAACACATTGATGACAGGTTTTAAAAAGATACATTTCAGGGTAGACACACATTCAGCCATCTATCTATGGTACCTTTATGGCCTCCGTTACCATCGTAGCTGAGCTCCTCACTATCTTTAATGTATTTATCCTCACAACACCCTGTGAGGTAAGGAATTACTTTTATTCCCATTTTTCAGATGAGGGACTGAGGCACAGAGAGACTTAGGGCCAGAGTTTCAAAGGTACCTGAATACCTTTAAAAATATGGCCCTAAGTGACTCACTGAACATCACACAGGAAGTCTGAGGTCAACCAAGGGCTTGAATCCAAGTCTCCCAAATCCTAGGCTACTGCCCTGACCACTGGAACATCCTCTCTCTTGTATGCATCATCATCTTGGTAATATTTGTATATTGTAATGAATTGGCTTGTGTCTGCATGTGAACATGTGTGCTACCACCCTCTACTGGATGGAACCAGAACTGCTCAACTCTGTATCATGGGAACTATACTGTTAACAGTAAAATGTGATTCTCTTTTAGCAGGTGTCTGTGCCTTTGAAACAGGAAGATTTCAGTTGCAACTCCGTTTATTTCATAAAGGTCTGAGTGGTCACTGTATGCACCAGGGTAATACCTGAAGTTTAGGTTGCCACAGATTAATTATGATATATACGTGCTCTGAACTTCCTTTTAAATTAATATTTACTTATTACTAATGTGTAATTTACCACTCTTGTCAAATTGTCCTCTCTTGTCAATGCATTCAAAATTAATAAACTGAAATGCAAAATCCTTCAGTTTCAGAGAAAAGGTCTGCATACTACTTAAGCATATTACACAGAAACAAGCACTGGTGTTCTCTCCTCTCCCTCCCCTCTCAGCTCTGCAGCTTCCCATCACTCATGCAATTTTTATGCAGGTGCTGTCATCCCTTTAACCTCTTTAATCCAAGCAACAACACCACCACCAGTATTTGCTGGGAGTTATTCCATAACTGCAAACAATACGTACTGTGGAGCACATTTCTAAGAGCTACTACCTTGTGTCACTCAGGGTGCATGATGATTCATTGTGTCTTACAGTCTGAACAGGGTGTGAGGTTGTCTCACCATGTCACAGACTTACTGTGTCTTGCTTGGATAATAACTGGAAATTAGAGCTGGAAAAACTGAGAGTGATTTTAGTTTGGTGACTCCCTGTCAAACAAGTTTGGCTCATGCAAAAATCAAAGGTGCTATGATAATCAAACCCCAAACTTTGGGAGAGAATGCTTGACTCAACCCACAAGCTGTCTAACTTACTCCTTCCTTTCTAACTCCTGTCTTCACATCTTTTCCTGTGCGTTCCCTCAGGACTGACTCGACTGCCCCATGATGCAATCCAAACCCCACCCAGACCTGTTTTGCTGTGCTTTCACCCTGTCTTCCTGCCAACAGCTCCTTACAACACATTTCTTCCAGAAGGCCTATGAACCCCAGTCCTCCCCTCAAAGAAGTGACAACAAAACAGATGGAGGGAGCAGACCAAAACCTGTGAAACTAACAATTAGAGGCCGCTATGATAATACAGATAAAACATCAGCATCATGGCTCAGTCAGTAGGCTTTCTGTGGCAATATCCCACCCCCCACCTATCCTTCATCTAATCAAGTCCAGAATTTCAAAAGGGCTCAGTCAGCACTCACAACTGGAGTCAGATTTTCAAACAGAGAGTTCAGCTCCCATTCACGCAGATAAAAGAAGTGGCCAGATTTTCAACAGTGCCAAGCACTCAGCAGCTCCCATTAAATCTATTCATTAGATTTTACTCTTCTTGGAGCAGGGAATTTGTCTCCGATTTGCCTGTAAAAGGACTCTATCCTACCACTAGTGCTATATAAACAATGATAATAAATGTTTCTGGGTTTGACCTATCTCTACTAGAGGAAGGATTTACATAAAAACATATCCCTCCTGCCCTTCTGGGTAAGAGTGCCTGTGAAAGACTAGAGGGACTCTGTTCATGTCTCGAACCATCACTGCAGTCAAACTGAAAGGTAAATGAGACGCCTGCATCCTGCCCACAGTAACACTATTTAGACAGACGAAGATCAGCTTTACATCAATGGAGTGTCTTGCAGTGGGGAGCTGATAAGAAAGAGAAAGGCAGGTTCCATGATGGACCCAGCTGCCTCAGTAGCATAGTTGGAAATACCAGAGGTGATGCTTTGGGTATTTACACAAGGAAGCTAAGTAACCGAGCTGAGACCCTGGGTCTGTGCATGTATGGAGGAGGGGGGGAGATTAAGGGCCAGATTCTGACTCTTACTCAAAGGGGGCTTATCTGACTGCTATGCGGCGCTCATTACCTGCAGCCCTCTCCATCTGATCTCTGCCTGCAAAAGCCAGTAATAGATGTCGAGCCAGTCATTAACCTTCAGCTATAACTTCAACACACATAACATCTTTTAGAACACTGCTTAGTAAACTGCATTTCCATTGCCAGCCAGAGCTCCCTGCACTTAAGGCTTCTTGTATGGTTTCCTAGTAACCCAGCTTCCTGTTGTGTGCGGTTCCATTAGACAAACAAATCAAAATCAGGAAAACAAGCAAATTACAGAAGAAGAAGCTGCCAGAATTGCAGTATGTGCATGCACAAATATGCTGGAGAGGGTCATCTTGCAAATACAGACTAAGGCCTTGGCTACACTCGCGGATTCAAGCGCAAGTGTAGGCGCGCCGCCAGCACTGCGAGAGCTGTCTCGCAGCGCTGCAAGTACTCCACCTCTCCGAGGGGAGTAGCTTGCAGCACTGCGAGGGAGTGTGCAGCACTGCAGGCGCTGATTACACTGGCGCTTTACAGCGCTGCACTCGCTGCACTCAGGGGGGGTGTTTTTTCACACCCCTGAGCACAGCAAGTGCAGCGCTGTGAATTGCCAGTGTAGCCAAGGCTTAAGAGGCTCTCCGGCTCACTGCCTGCTTCTACCACACAGCAGTATAAATACTACTTGCTATGTGCAGGTACATTAGAAGGGATATTGCACTCCATGAACATTCAAGGGAGAAACCATGTTTGCAGCAAAACATGTTTTTACATGTATACAGCTTTATGCAGCTCATGGATGAGCCAGGCTGACAGCTCTCAAAAGGCTGCAGTCTGCCATTAGAGATGAGCTTGTGTAATTTGCAATGAATAATTTACAGGATGTCTATAAGCAGATCAAAATTTTCTGGAAATATATTCATTACTGGCATTTCTCAACCAATTTCTTTGTTTTTTGCTTAGTGTTTTTTCTGTTGATTGATGGTTAATGGTTCACTGGGTTTGATACTTAACATTCTGTATTCAAGCTCTGTTGGTGAGTTCTGACTGGTCACATAAGTCATCTGAGTATTTATTATGTTTTCTGATTGAATCAGCATAACTCAACATCAGGAGGCAGGCTCAAGAAACACACTAGAGATGCTCAGGATGGGTCTAGGCTAGAAAATTGCACTGGTGTGACGGACAGGGTGCAAACTGTAACAGTGCAGACCATCCACACTGGGCATCCTAGTTCTGGTGCATACAGAGCACCATATCCACGTGCGTGCGCGCGCACACACACACACACACACACACACACACACACACAGAGCCTCATATGGCATTTGCTGCAAGTGCTGCAGGGTCTCTCAACATTTGCACCTACCCCACAACTCTCCATGCAGCTCCCTGCAGCAGGTACCTAATGTCTAAAGAACTCTTACACCTGTTCACGATGGATCTGTCCATCACAAGGAGCAGCATACTTGCAGGTGGTGTGGCAGAGAGTTTCCAACCTTTTCTCAAGCTGCTGCCAGGTGGAGTCTGGGCCGAAGAACTTATTTTGGGCATTCTAGACACTTTTTTCCTGCTCAGCTTTGACCACCTGTATTTGACACAAGCTCTCTCTCTCTCTCTCACACACACACAGACACACACAATCCTGTCACTTCCTAGGCACACTTCCTAAGCACTTCCATTTCCACCCTGCATTCCTAACAGGTCTAGTTCTGCTGTTTAATAATCACATTCAACATATGCATTCAGCACAACTAATGGAGTTTAAAATGTCATTTGTATAATTCATCTTACATACACTGAACCCAAACCTCCGCTGCTGTAAATCAGTCTCTATCTGCTGAAATCAACGAAGCTACACTGATTTATACCAGCTGAGTATCTGGCCTGCTAAGTTGCATTTTAAAATAAAAAGTAGTTTACACTTTAAATCCTTTAAAATCTTGAAAGTTTCAGCTGGAAGACTACCAAGGCCTCCTATTACAAAGAGCTAAAAATGAGCCCAAGTGCCAGGAGGTTCTTCATTTTAGGATTCCACGAAATGCCATTTACACCCACCTGTACATTGGCACATACAGACTCGGGCACTTGATACTTCATCTCACTGGCGGTTCGCTGAGATTTTGGCAACAGGAATGGGTAGGACAGGGATCTGTATTTGGGCTTCATGATCTTCAAAAGAAAAAAATGGAGGATGTATTTTAAAACACATTTTCTTCAGATTTTTATGCTGAAGACTTTTACTGTTTTTATGCTCCTCTCTTAATACACAAAAGTGGGGGGGAGAGAACGTAAAGTTTTTCATATTCATAAACTCAATTCCTGTTCTGAATGGTTCTGAAAATATCCATGAATTCTGTACTTCTTCTTGAAATGTGCTCTCAGTATCTTGAAATTAACACTCATACCAAAAAGTCTGTGCAGACGTCAGGCTAACAGTATGTTAGGTCTATTCTTTGCCATGCATTTGCCGTTTGAATGCACATTTGAATATCATTCAGGTTTTGGTCAGGCGAATATAACCACAGGACTATCCTTGTTCTAAAGGCCCACCATAACTGGAAAGGACACATTTCTGTCTGAAAAAGTCATACCGACCATTGTTCGAAGTAGGACCTAAGATCAGGGCTTAAAAAAACATACTGGATATCCAGTCGCCTAAGTAGGCCTGCTCCAGAATGAGCCCTGACACTTCCCAAGCCACACCACCTCCCTTCAATTTGAAGCATAAAACAGTCTTTAATCTTTAGGCAGTGATGAGCTTCAAAACAAGTATCAAAGCACTTCTTCTTCGGGGTGGGGCAGAAACATCAAAACAGAGGGGAGAGATAGAAAGAAGAGTGGGGAGCAAATGAGGAAGAACAGAGGGACTCTGTTGCTCCATTAGTCACCATCTTCCTTGGCAACAGGGCCTACTGGCCTGGTCCCCAGTGTGGGTTGTATTCCTGCCTGCCCAAGGCTCCCTCATCATCACGGAGGGTCCTTATCTGATGGGATCCTAGCCAGTCCTCTCCAGTGGTGAGGACCCTATGTGCTTGCTAGTTGAGTCCTAGTGACTGGATCCCCAGGAGGCCAGGGCTTCTCTGGTGATTGGATCCTTGTTGGTCCAGGACTCCAACATGGCCTCCACTGGCAGGTTCCCCTGGTTTCTTGGCCCTGAAAATCCTGGTTATTGCTAGTTTGCCCAGGTGGCTGGATCACCCAGCTGTGGCTTTGGCCTGATGGCCCTGGTCTTCCTTGCTCCCCTTGGCTGTGGGATCACCGACTGAACTGCTCCTTGTGCCTGTCTGCTGCTTCGCAAGAGGGCACATTCTTGGCTCTTGTGTCCCTCCCAACCAGCCAGCAGGAACTGCTAGAATAGCAGCACAACGGCACTCGCCCCTTGGCTAACAACATCCCAGACCTCATTCTCCTTTCACACCATTTTCCACCTACTAAATTCAAATTATACCTTATTTACACTGGTGTAACAGGAGAATGAGAGCACCTATCTTCATTACTTGCTGTCAGAGACACAGTTTTTCAGTGTTACTTGCTGGGACATTAGGGCAAGCAAATATATACTTTACTGGCCCAATCCAGCAAACCTTGACTACCTGGCATGGCACTTATTCCTGCATATAGCCCTATGTGAGGCATCTGCGAAGCATTCAGATTTGAGGGCTTGCAGGATCTATCTCATTGCACACCTACCTTTGTGAAGTTCCAGCGCTGAATAAAGTGTCGAGCAACATCCCGTGCAGCTTTGCCATGCACAACGGATGAAATATCATGCCATGGCATTCTGGGTGTGGTGTATCTGTCAATGAAATCTATATGGACAGGGAAAAATTGCTATAGTTCATCTCAGATCAGTATCAGACATTAATTAAGAATATCACAGCATCTCTTCCTACAAACGGAACCTTTCCAGAAATAAAAACTAACAAATTAGGAGTTAAAATTGAGGACAGGTCAGCTTGTGGGGGCTGGTAGGCCACAAGCTCACTTATCCATTATTGTCATAGGATATCTGTTTTTATTATCTTACTTTGGGATTTTGCTGCCTCTTCCCAGCAGCCAGACCAGGTGGGTCTCGTTAGCTCCAATTCAGGAGGGTAAAAAGGCAGAGAAGCCTTCTAAGGCAGTAGAGGACCTAGGGAATGAGACAAACTGTCTTGCAGGGGAAAAAGTTGGTTCCAGATTGCAATGGCACTTACCAGCAAAGGGTTTGTCGAGTTGAACCCAGTCTTTAAAGACGAAATTGCAATAGTCCTTTCCATGCCAGAACCTGGTCTCCCCAAGAAGTTCTCCAACACCTGTCTTCAAGCTGCGGATTGATCCTTTATCTGTCAGGTTTATAAAGTGACAAAAACATATGCTCTAAGGTTGTTTTTAAGACTGCTCTCAACACAGCTCAGATGAGAATTGCACTTGAATAAAAAACTATCGGCACAACTTGCCAGTTTTAGTAAGCTAAAGTAATTTTCCAGTTAAGTCTCTGTGTTTCCCTTCTCCAGTATAACACATCTGGTACACAATCAAGGGAGATTATATTAACATGTCTTGTTGTTGGTAATGGAAGCTAGATCTGAATCCTTTCTGCACTAGATTGAAAATTTACCCTTCAGCTATTTGTCATCCCACAATAACCTGCAAGGAAGGATACCTACATTGAAAGCATTAACAATTGTAATTCTGCTCTCATATACCACTGACTTCAGTGGGAGGTGGGACTTTATATCTGTGTTCAGAAGAGAGTACTACTCCTGTATATTTAGTTTGTACTAAAGTACAAATCAACCCTAATTGCAATTTTATATTTTATAAGATTTATGATTTTGACTCCACAAAAGGGTCTCTCCACTGTAATTTTAGCTAGCACAAAGATGGGTCTCTTCCCTTTTTCCAGTGCCTCTTTAAATAACTACTTCAGCTTCTGAGATTGTGTTACATGTTCAGCACGTGGATGCAGAATTTCAGTTTCATGGTGAAAAATTAGGGCCTACCATCCTTGCAATGACTTACATGCAAAAATTACTCCCATTCCCCCAACTCCTTTCTTGAAATTTATACCTCTTTTTGTGAATGCCATAAGCATATAAACGAGGAGTAGTGTGATCCCTTCCACATCCCTTCTAAAAAAACAGGAAAGCTCACACTGGATCAGATCTATGTTCTAACTAGTGTGATATCCTGTCTCTGACAGTGGCCTTTATCAGATAGCTCAGAGAATGGTTAACAACCCTGACTGGACAATTATGCCATAACGTATCTACAAGGAAAGTTTTTTTGTAACCCCACTTAAGTGATGAGCTTCTGTCCTGAAGCAAGAGGCTTGATGTCCCCTATACATTTTTATCCTATATATTTTATTTTTATATGATCTAGCCAAGGTTTACACCATGGGGATACTCAGCTCTCAGACAGTAACTAAGTATTTGGGATCAGTCACACTCACAGCCCAGATGGAGTGAAAAACCCTACAGTTATCTAGTCTCCTCTGCATTCCCCCATGACATGTATTCTCTCATGACAACTGACCTGTTCTGCACTGCCCCAGTTGCTGACAGAATTCTGCACTATCGCCTTCTTTGAGGTTTTAGTGCTAGTTCAAGGCGTGACAATCCCAAAGATGTTTAGGAACCTGAACTACTGCATCTAGTGTACTGTGCCAGCCAGGCTATCAGGCACTCACAAAAACTTTTTAATCACAACAATATTTTAGAAATATTCAACAATCCACACTAGTGACAATATGATAACCACCTACGGCAATATACACAAAGCACGTCTTGCCAGCACCGTTGGAACACCACAAAAGCCAACCCATGCCCAAAATGCCATGCAACAGGTATGCAACGTTGACACTCTAGTTACAGCCTTAGCAAAGCTACATCCAAACAGCACAGTTCTGCATGAGTTAGTGAGAGTACAGGTGGGGCAAGGAAATCACTGACAGTACATGCCGGAATACAAACATATGTAACATACATGTGAATGCTACAGTAGAATATGTTTTATGTACTGAGCTTATGTGATCACACATTGACTCATATGAATGAACATGTAAGTGGCCACTGTCACATATGGCAGTCCATATACATATGAAACACGTGTCCTTTTCATACACGTCTATATTTTATATAAAGCTGACCATTTACATCTTAGAAGACTATTATTGAATGAGTCCATAAAAGGAAAAGGTGGGCTCAGTGTCCAGTGTTTTGAAAAGTGACTTTCATTTTTTGGTGAGTAGCAATAGAGTTTTAAGGTCATGTCGACTGTAAATTTTCCACAATGTAGAAACTAAAATGCCAAAAATGCCAGTGAACTATGGTTATTAAATAAATGATAATTTCTACTCAACCAATATTCCGAGCATACACTGCTCACTAGAAAGGTATTTTGGTCCAAATTCTGCCCTTGGATTTGTATGTATAAATCCTTACAGATTTAAAGTACGGAGTCACTATTAAATACTTGGTTTGTAGTAGTGTTGTAGCCATGTTGGTCCCAGGATATTAGAGAGACAAGCTGGGTGAGGTAATATCATTTATTGGCTCTGATGGTGAAAGAGACAAGTTTTTGAGAACTTGTGTCTTTCACCAACTGAAGCAGGTCCAATTTTCCTGCTATTATTGGGAAGTCTCCTTAATGCTACAGAGGTCCCTTTAAATCATTTGTATCAGTGTTTTCCAGTGTCAGCTTTAAAACACTGCCTAACCTATGAAAACAACAAGGAGTCCGGTGGCACCTTAAAGACTAACAGATTTATTTGGGCATAAGCTTTCGTGGATAAAAAACCTCGCTTCTTCAGATGCATGCAAGCCTATGAAAACTCAGATTCAGTTCCACACAGTCACTCTCTCAGAAAAAATCGAGCCCTGCAGGCCAACAAAGTTGCGCTCTGTCAGACCGAGGTGAGGAGTGCAGAGTCTAGAGCTCTTCTTCGAGATCACGCTGGCTGTAACTGCTACATAAACGATCAGCTCAGCTTTCCTCTACATAAGCTCTTTTGATGAAGAAACAACCCTCCTTTGCTCTATAACTGAAATCAAAGCAACGTACATCAAATATGGATGGCCTACCCGTAAGAGAAAGGGTCCTTTCAGCAGCACAACCTATTGTCATTCCATGGATCAAAATACAGGTGATGCTGATATACTGATGATGTGCACTCTCCTACCTGTTTCACCCACCCACAGAAAACTCTGACTTGGAGAATGAAAGTGGCCAAATCTTCGGCTAAATCAGGGATCTCAAACTCAAATGACCACGAAAGCCACATGAGGACTAGCAGATTGGCCTGAGGGCTGCATCACTGACACCTTCCCCGCTGCCCCCACCCCCACTCTACCCCTTCCATGAGGCCCCGCCCCTTCCCCGCCTCTTCCCATCCCTTCCCCGCCCCCATTCCAACCCCTTCCCCAAAGTCCCCACCCCAACTCTGCCCCCTCCCTGCCCCTATTCCAACCCCTTTCCCAAATCCCCACCCCTGCACTGCCTCTTCTCTGTCTCCTCCCCTGAGCGCGCGGCTCCCCACTCCTCCCCCCTCCCTCGTGGAAAGCGCTATGTGCCGCCAAACAGCTGTTTGGCGGCAGGAAGCGCCTGGAGGTAGGCAGAGGAGCGGGGACGCGGTGCGCTGGGGGTGAGGGGGAGCAGCGGGTGAAGGGAGCTTGGCAGCCGCAGGAAATAACTCAGTGGGGGCACGGGGAGCTTGGCGAGCCGCAGCAAATAACTTTGTGTGCCGCGTGTTTGAGACCCCGGGTCTAAATGTAGGTCTGGAAGCGTTTACACGGTCATATTCATGATCTTTTGAAGGCTGTCTTCATGCACTGGGCTGACTTTAAAAAAAAATCCATTCTGGATTTAAAGATGTAACTAATTTCAGCGATATTCCCATTACTTTGCATGAGGAATACAGCTGGAATGGGCGGAGCTGTAGAACCAGAGTGAAACTTCCCAAGTGCACCCGCTGTAGTTGTTACGTATTTATCTTCTCATTGATGCAGCTTCCTAGAGTCTTTTACAAATCAGCCTGTGAAGAAAGTGATTCTACGAGGGCCTCTTTAGAGGGGAATATGACATAGATTGAAGGTAATACATATACCGAAGGTATAGAATGTCAATCCATAAACCCCACCTAACTCTCACCATGACTGAACAGCAAACACACCAACAGTAAAGCCTGCAGGTAACTCCACCTGGGTGGCCCTTCACTTACCGTCCTCACACTCAGTGAGCCCTTGTCTGGACCCAGTGGGATGATGAAATATTTTCAGGTGGGGTTTTAAACTCTGGATTAAATTCTGCTGGCTTCTACTAGGATTACAATAACCTGCAGAGAGTTGAGATGCTCCATTTACAGGAAAAGTGCATTAGAGCTTTTACCATATCAGTTACCCAATAATGTTTAAAATAACTTGCAGGACTTCAGTCCAATCAACTGTAGACAGTCTGAACAGAACATTAATAATGGTACAAAGACCGTGGGCCAAATACAGGACCTATTAGATTTTTGAGCACAGATCGGCAAATATTCATGTTGCAAAACCATCACTAATGTATGCTCATATTCTGAACTGGCTCTGACCATAGGCAAAGCATTCTCCTGCAGATCATTCCTACCAGAGACATGAGTAATCTTTGTAAAGTCTGAAATGCCCCCTAGCACAAAACGCCTCCCCAAAACAGCTCTTCCACTGCTTCAAAAGTGGAAGGCTTGCTGGTATGAATTCTGGCATTTGAGTGTGCCTATAGTGGCATCCTGTAACTTCAGTCATGCATAGAAGTAAATGTTGCGTTCACATATGCAAATTTTGACCTGATTTTCCTCTCTCTAGCACCAGTGTAAATCAGGAATAACGCCACTGAGTTAAATGAGTTAAAACCAGCGCAAGTGAGAGCATAATCAGGCCCATAATATCTTCGGAAATCCTGCTTCATTTGCTATAATGAATACGATGCAAAAATGCCGGTATCTCTGCCACAAATGTAAAACGTTCCTAGCACAAAATCAATGTACATATCTATACATACATCACAGCACATAACACACCACATACACTACACCATATTATAGCACGGTTTCTCCATTTGCGGTTTGGGGCTGTCCCGTAACCAAACTGAATGCCAGCCTTGTTTTGTGCCAGCTGTTTGTTAACCAAACACAGACGCATTTAAAGCAAACTCAAGGCTTCACTAAACAAAGTACCCTTCTAGCACTTTAGGAAACCATTAACTCTCCTCCCTAATTATATGCTCTGTAGGTAAGGTGGAGAAATATTACTTACCTGACTCACTGTCTATACTGCTTACACTATCAGCGTGGTGTAGGCCGTGCTTCTGGAGATGCTTATAAATGCTGAACCTGGAAAACTTTTTGGGTTTTCCTATTCCTTTCATTCTTGAAGAATCTAGTATGTCATCACTATTTCTGTGCTGTGGCAGGTTCCCCAGGGACTGAGTTTTCAGGGCTAAAGCTTCAGTGGACTCGGCTGTAGGCTTAAGACACAAAGGATACTGCTGAGGGTGATGAATGGAAGATTATCTATTTAAATTACAGGAGATCATTCATATCACAGGGATTGAAACATTCACAGGGCCAAGTTCTGCCCTACGACATGCAGACACAGCTCCCATCGATTTCACTGGGAACTGCAAATGCGTCTTACGGAGATGAACTTGGTGTAGTGACTATTGAGGGTTTGCTTAGCAGAAAACAAGCAAGTAAAAACAGTGCATTCTGCCATACACTGCCTGTAAAACTATTCTGGCTTATTGCATGTTTTCCAGAGGTCTTTACACAGGCTCCTTTTCATAAAAAAATAAATAAAAATTCTCTATTTAATTCCGTCACACAGGGCCAGGTTTTCAAAAGAGCTCAGTTCTGTCTTGTCTACACAAGCTCGGTTTTTGTCTATTTTAGCGACAAGGCTATGTCGACACAGCCTTGTTGCTAAAAGTCAGCGCGTGTAAACGCTCTTTTTCGGTACTTTGTCGGCACTTTTGCCAACAAAATACTTCCAGCCCCGGGAGCAGCGTTAGGTTTGTCGGCAGGAGAGTGCTCCTGCCAACAAAGCCGCATTCCCACTGCCACTTGCGTCGGCAAAATTTTTGTCTTTCGCACGGGGGGGTGGGGGGGGTTGGGATGGGGCAGGGCCAGGGGCGGGGAAAGGGTGGAGTCGGGGCGGGGCCAGGGGCAGGCACCCACCGGCGCCAGAGAAAGTTGGCGCCTATGGTCTTAACTGGCATGGCCTTTCTGGCAGCTGAAGGATTTGGTCCTAATAAGGGTCCCATTTTGTAAGCCACATTGAAGTCCACAGGAATTCTGCACATGCAAAGGCTACAGACTCATGCCCTAAAAATGCAGAAAGACTTGCTTATTTCCATTTTGCATGACTATTGCCTAGCGTACATGGCATTAAATGTTAACAGCCACATGTACAGAATTCACTCTTACTATGAGATTCACTGTAGATGTAGACTTTGTTCCTGCAATTCGTTTCACACTGCCAACGTCGGTCAGCCTGTGTTCATCATCATCCCACCTCCCATAGGCCAAGTCAATGCCACCAACGAATGCTACAGACTGGTCAATGACAACGAGCTTCTCATGATGGGCCCACAGGTACACTGAGGATGACACGTGATCTGGATGCCTCATCACCTAAATAAAGAAAAATCACTGAACTCAGCTGTTATGTAGAACAGTGCTTCTCAAAGTCGGGCCGCCGCTTGTTCAGGGAAAGCCCCTGGCGGTCCGGGCCGGTTTGTTTACGTACTGCGTCCGCAGGTTCAGCCAATCACGGCTCCCACTGGCCACGGTTCACCGCTCCAGGCCAATGGGGGCTGGAGGGAAGGGCGGCCAGCACATCCTTCAGCCCGCACCGCTTCCAGCAGCCCCCATTGGCCTGGGACGGCAAACCGCGGCCAGTGGGAGCCGCGATCGGCTGAACCTGCGGATGCAGCAGGTAAACAAACCGGCCCAGACCGCCAGGGGCTTTCCCTGAACAAGCGGCGGACTGGCTTTGAGAAACACTGATGTAGAAGACCCGAAACAATTTTAATTAAGATATTATTTAATATCTTTGCCCAGAAGGCCACGGGGCTTTAGTTTGACCAATAATACCTACCAATGCCCAAACATAAAGTGCTTTTTTTAGGACTTTGTCTACATTAGACAGTTGTACCATTTTAACTACACCAGTATAGTTAAAGTGGTACAACTCGCCTAGTGTGGACACATTTACAATGGTATAAAGGTGCTTTCTACTGGTACAGATATTCCCTTTTAGGAAGGGGAATAACTATACTAAAATGAGTCACCTTTATGCTGATATGGCTGTGTCCACAGTAGGGCTTTTGCTGCTCTAACTATTTCAGTAAAAAAGCTGGCCATTTCGTTTGATAGTTAGTTTGTTAATGGCTATTTCAAACCATAGTAAATGAGAGGAGAACCAGGCTCATTTTCTTTATTTCTGAAAATGAAAGAGTGTGATAGATAATTTCAACATTTATTTATTTCAAAGCACAACTGCAAACATTGACTTGAGTGGAGTCATGCCTGGTTTTAAAACCACTGGCGATCAGAACCAGGCCCAATATATTTTGGCATAAATGGATGCTGAGGAATGTGGATATAAGTTCACATATTTTGGTACATTTTTTTAAGGCCAGACTCTTAGCTAGCTCAGTCTGTGTGTGAGCAGAAGGTTTTCTCAGACCCACATCTGAGTGCAACCTTCCACTTGCTCTAACTTCATTAACTTGCCATATAAAACAAAATTCTTTTGAACTAGGTGAATGTTTTGTTGATTAATGGAACCTTGTCAAGGCTAAGCGAAATATATTTATATACAATTATAACTTACAGGTACCTGAGCTGCCACAATCAAGTACTAGTGCCCATTATGGAGTAGAACCAGATATGGATATGTCTTCGAAAAATATTCTCCCTTGTAATGGTGATTGCAAACTGCATTTCCCATTCATTGTCATGAGTTTCCTCATCTCTCGCCCAAATTTGGGGAGCTGATGCTAGACACACAGGGCAATGAACATGCATGTATTTCATAAAGGTTACATGGTATATGAATACCTTGATGTTTGGATGTAGACGCATTAGGGTCCGCTTGCTGTATTCACTGTTGATTCCTAGAGCAAGCTCCACTTCTTTGTAGAGCATTACAAAAATTCTCACTCCTTGTTGCTATTAGAAAAGAAAGTAAATACATGGCAAGCACATATTTAAATGGGTATAACAACAACAAAAGCAAGAAAACCCCAGACTTCTAGATTCAGTGGGATGGTAGGCTAAGGGAAGTGCACATGTTGTTCTTGTGGGAAAAGCTCAGGTTGAGATCATACATCCAACAGGTCAGTTCCCGGTCAGAGGCTCCCAGATTGATCCTGAAATGTGCTGAGCAAACTCAGCTCCCATTAACAAGAATGGGAATTGAAAGCTCAGCAGCTCACAGGAGGCACCGAGCACCTTGGGGGATTGGACTCTTCCCTTGTGAGAAGTTCTGAGGGATTTTCTGTAATGATGTAGTCAGGGCCGGCTCCAGGCACCAGCCCAGCAAGCAGGTGCTTGGGGTGGCCAACGGAGAGAGGCGGCACGTCCGGCTCTTTGGAGGCAATTCGGCGGCGGGTCCCTCACTCCCTCTCGGAGCGAAGGACCACCAGCCGCCGAATTGCTGCCGAAGACTGAAGCGGCGGCGGTAGAGCAGATCGCGATCATGGCTTTTTTTTCTTTTTTCTTTTGCTTGGGGCGGCAAAAACCCTGGAGCCGGCCCTGGATGTAGTGTAGGATTTTTCTGACACAGGCTGATCTCACCTATGCCTAACTCAGACCTCTGGACTACAACGCCAAGAAAGCCAGCTCGCCCTGCCTGAATTTGTAAGATCAAGTGAGTGAAAACATTTTAGGTTTTTTAGGATATTTTATTTGCAGGAATTGTTTGAGTGAAGATATTGAGACAGAACCCTCAGCTTGTTCATCCCTAATACAGTGGAAGACTTCAGCTTCCCTTTCCTCTCAGCGCTTCCCTGAAGAGTTAGCTGTTCAATCTGGACTTCACCATGTGAAGCAGCGGAGGGCCTGGAGGTGCCATTATACAAACAGATACGAATACAGTCCCTGCTCTGAAGAGAATACAACACAAGAAATAGCACCATGAGATTGTAAGACCACAGACACTGACTTTTAATGCATTTCCAAGGGACTGGACGTCAGGTTGCCAGTGTCCCTTCAAATTGTGTAGGACTCCTCATAGCCTTCAGAAGGGCATTATTGTGCAGATGTGTTTCAGAACATGTGCTACATGAAAAATATTTCACTTTGAGTCAGCACCAATCTTACAACAGGTTCCTTTACTTTACACATTTCTAATGTGCCTTTCGGAGGCTCAGTTCTGCCACCCTGACTCACACTGAGTACTATCTTCCTCTACATGTCTATCTTCTATTGGCTTGCATACTTCTCTTAGCAGTTTGGCCACACATATGGGGCCAGATCCTGAGCTACTGCAAAGCAGTGTAGCTCCATTGACTTCAGTACAGCTATGCCAATTTACACAAACTAAGGATCTTTCAAAAAGACAGTAACCTGCATTTCTCTAAAGCGTCTATTAACAGTTTAGACCCCCTCCATGTTATGGGCCATATTCTACCCACCAATCCAATGGCCAATGAAGTCCAGGGAAGTGCTTTGTAGACATCAGAGGATAGCTTTGCTCCTATATAGTTACCAGCCACTTACGGCCCTAGTATGTCAATTATTTCTTCTACACACTACGCAAATACTTTCATGCTAGGAACACCTATGTTGATATGGAAAATAAAGCTAGATTCTTTCAGTGGGCATGACCTGTTTTATGGCAGTTGGAGCATATACAAGAACATAAGAATGGACACACTGGGGCAAACGAATGGTCCATCTATCCCAGTATCCTGTCTTCCAACATTGGCCAGTGTCAGATGCTTCAAAGGGAATGAACAGAACAGGGCAACCGTCCAGTAATCCATCCCCTGTCATCCAGACCCAGCATCTGACAGTCAGAGGCTTAGTGACACCCACAGGGATGTCACCCCTTACAATCTTGGCTAATAGCCACTGGTGAACCAATCCTCCATGAACTTATCTAATTCTTTTTTGAATCAAGTTAGAGTACTGGCCTTCACAACGTCCCCTGGCAACGAGTTCCACAGATTGACTGTGTGTTGTGTGAAGAAGTACTTCCTTTTGTTTCCTTTAAATCTGCTATTAATTTCATTGGGCGATCCCTCGTTCTTGTGTTATGTGAAGGGGGTAAATAACACTTCCTTATTCACTTTCTCCACTCGGTTCATGATTTGATAGACCCCTATCATTACCCCCCCTCAGTCGTCTCATTTCCAAGCTGAATCATCCCAGTCTTTTTAATCTCTCCTTATATGGAAGGTGTTCCATACCCTTAATCATTTTTGTTGCCCTTCTCTATACCTTTTATATTTCTAATATATCCTTTTTGAGATAGGGCAACCAGAACTGCACACGGTATTCAAGGTGTGGGAGTACCATGGATTTATATGGTGGCATAATGATGTTTTCTGTCTTATTATATATCCCTTTCCTAATGGTTCCTAACACTGTTAGCTTTTTTGACTGCCACTGAACACTGACCAGATGTTTTCAGAGAACTATCTACAATGATGCCAAGATCTCTTTGTTGAGTGGTAATAGCTAATTTAGACCCTATTATTTTGTATGTAGAGTTGGGATTATGTTTTCCAATATGCATTACTTTGCATTTAATCAACACTGAATTTCATCAGCCATTTTGTTGGCCAGTCACCCAGTTTTGTGAGATCCCTTTGTAACTCTTAGCAGTCAACTTTGGACTTAACTATATTGAGTAATTTTGTATCATCTGCAAACTTTGCCACCTCACTGTTTACCCTGTTTTCCAGATCATTTATGAATATGTTGAACAGCGCTGGTTCCAGCACAGATCCCTGAGGACACCACTATTTACCTCTCTCCATTCTGAAAACTGACCATTTATTCCTACCCTTTGTTTCCTGTCTTTATAACCAGTTACTGATCCATGCGAGGACCTTTCCTCTTATCCCATAACTCTTTACTTTGCTTAAGAGCCTTCTGTGAGGGACCTTGTCAAAGGCTTTCTGAAAGTCCAAGTACACTATACCTACTGGATTGCCCTTGTCCACATGTTTGTTGAATTCTCCTCAAAGAATTCTAATAGACTGGTGAGGCACGATTTCCCTTTACACAACCCGTGTTGACTCTTCCCCAACAAATTGCGTGCAGCTATGTATCTGATAATTCTGTTCTTTAGAATCATAGAATCACAGGACTAGAAGGGACCTTGAGAGGTCATCTAGTCCAGTCCCCTGCACTCATGGCAGGGATAAGTATTATCTAGACCAATGGTCTCCAACCTTTTTATGCACAAGATCACTTTTTGAATTTAAGATGAACCCAGGCTCTACCCCGCCCCTTCCCCAAGGCCCTGCCCTGCTCACTCCATTCCCCCCTCCCTCCGTCGCTCGCTCTCCCCCACCCTTACTCACTTTCACCAGGCTGGAGCAGGGGGTTGGAGTGCGGGAGGGGGTGCAGGCTCTGGGCTGGGGCTGAGGGGTTTGGAGTGTGGGAGGGGGCTCCAGGCTGAACCCGGGGCAGGGGGTTGGGCTGCAACAGTGAGGGGTGCAAGCTCTGGGAGGGAGTTTGGGTGCAGGGGTCATATGATCACCCTGCACCTAATTTCATAGAATCCACTATACATTTCATGAGTTTTACTTTTTATTAGTGTCATTTGTGGTTTATAGATCCAAAATCCTTCAGGGATTGTCACAAATCAGTGTAACATTCTCAACTGTGGGGTGTGCATTGGCTGAGCCTGGGGAAGGGGGTTGGGGTGCAAGAGTGAGGGGTGTAAGCTCTGGGAGGGAGTTTGGGTGCAGGAGGGGGTTCCGGGCTGGGGCAGGAGGTTGGGTGTGGGGGAGGGGTGAAGTGCAGGGTCTGGCTGGGAGGCGCTTACCACAGGCAGCTCCTGGTCGGTGGCGCAGCGGGGCTCCGGCAGGCTGCCAGCCTGCCCTGGCCCCATGCCGCTCCCAGAAGCGGCTGGCTGCACCCCTTCTGCACCCAAACTCTGTGGCCCCTGGGAGGGAAGGGGGACAGTGGGTCTACGTGTGCTGCCCGCACCCGCAAGCGCTGTCCCCGCAGCTCCCATTGGTCGGTTCCACAGAGATGTGCCAGCAGCCAGCCGCTTCTGGGATCGGCGTGGGGCCAGGGCAGGCATGCAGCCTGCCAGAGCCCCGCTGGACTTTTAGTGGCCCGGAGATTGCGATCGGCTGGCAGAGGCTCCAGGATCAACCAGTCGATCGCAATCGACCGGTTGGTGACCACTGATCTAGACCATTCCTGGCAGGTGTTTGTTTAACCTGCACTTTAAAATCTCCAATGATGGAGATGCCACAACCTCCCTAGGCAATTTGTTCCAGTGCTTAACCACCCTGACAGTTAGGAAGTTTTTCCTAATATCCAACCTAAACCTCCCTAGCTGCCATTTAAGCCCATTGCTTCTTGTCCTATCCTCAGAAGTTAAAAAGAACATTTTTTCTCCCTCCTCCTTGTAACAACCTTTTATGTACTTGAAAACTGTTATCATGTCCCCTCTCAGTCTTCTCTTTTCCAGACTAAACAAACACAGTTTTTTTAATCTTCCATCATAGGTCATGTTTTCTAGACCTTTAATCATTTTTGTTGCTCCTCTCTGGATTTTCTCCAATTTGTCCACATCTTTCCTGAAATGTGGTGCCCAGAACTGGACACAATACTCCAGTTGAGGCCTAATCAGCACCGAGTACAGCGGAAGAATTACTTCTCGTGTCTTGCTTACAACACTCCTACTAATACATCCCAGAATGATGTTCCCTTTTTTTGCAACAGTGTTACACTGTTGACTCATATTTAGCTTATGGTCCACTATGACCCCCAGGTCCCTTTCCGCAGTACTCCTTCCTAGGCAGCCATTTGCCATTTTGTATGTGTGCAATGATTGTTCCTTCCTAAATGGAGTACTTTGCATTTGTCCTTATTGAATTTCATCCTATTTACTTCAAACCATTTCTCTAGTTTGTTCAGATCATTCTGAATTTTTATCCGATCCTCCAGAGCACTTGCAACCCCTCTGAGCTTGGTATCATCCGCAAACTCTATAAATGTACATACCATTATCTACTTTACTATAGTTATCCATTTACTATAGTTTCAACCAGTTTGCCTGGGACTGATGTTTGGTTTACCAGCTTGTAATTGCCAGGCTCGCCTCTGGAGCCTTTTTTAAAAATTGGCATCAGATTAGCTATCCTCCAGTTGTCTGGTACAGAAGCTGATATAAGTGATAAGAAGATCATTTTAAAATCAATAAAGTTCTTTAGAGAAAATTAAAGAAGAAAAATGTTTGTCTTTTTTCTTTTGGCTACAAAAAGGACTATTGTGGAATGGGAGTATATGAGATTATTTTAAGGTTTCCACCAAGGCTTCTGCCCCTTTCACACATGACTGCATGGTCTTCAGTTGGCCATGCGTTCCTATTGAGTCCCTGGTAATATCTTCCAAAGCAGCAACTCAACACCAGTATTTTCATTAGTTGGACCAGGGCAAACCTGCTGAAAATGCAGTCCAGTATTATAGAAAATCACGTTCAGCTCTGTGGCTCCATTGCTCATTCAGAGACATGAACAAATTCTTCAGGCTGAGTACACAGACCTGTTATTGCAGGAGGAACATTCTGGAACTGACAACAAACACATCACTCTATTTTCCAATCTCAGTAGCTTGTGAGATTTCTGAAATACTGGAGAAATTAAAACAGGTTCAACAGGTCTGGTGATGCTGTTCCTTGTCCCTAAGTGCTAACACACATGTTTGGACGCACAGCCTTTCAGCATCTCAAAGCATCAGTCATACAAAAAGGCTGCACTGGAGACAAGGAAGGGCATCAAGTCATCAGCAGTTTGAAATACTTCAAACAAGGACGGAGGGAGAGAGAGAGAGAAAGAGATTATAATAGAAGGACAAGTCTTAAATATAACAAAGCTATCAGAGCATAGAGGCCTGCTATGCACCCATTTGCTTATTCTGCCTCTGTTAAAATGTGAATCAGAGTTCAGGACTCTGAGTCATCTTTATGATTATATTGTCTGCAAGTTCCACATCATGTCTAATTCAGAGGAACCTGACCCAGTTTGTACGTGTTCATATCTTACATCATTTATACTTTTAAAACCCCTCAATTCCCTCTAATGACACTATGTACTTGGGTACAACATCCTACCACTCCCTGCCCCTCTCGGCTTAGCTGCAATGGGGAGGAGCAGGCCAGGGGCTCCTGCTCCCCTGCTGACAGCTAGTGCCACAATCTGAGCAGAGCTAAGCAGGAGAGTAAGGGCTGGCCTGACACAACTGGCCTTACTCCCCTTTTTGACCAAGCAAAGGATGTGATAATATAGGGATGGGGGCAAAGGAATGATGTAGTAGGATAGGGACAGAAAATGGGGGCAAACTACCAAAAAAGAAGCTCCCAGTGTTTCTCCAGTCAGATTAACACATGTCACATTTAGAGAGAGAAAGTTTATCACCTTCCTGCCTTTTTTTGGGTGGGGCCTTGTCCACATAAGTCTCCACTTCACTAGAATTCCTCACTGTTGCTCTCATTGGTGCAGTCAAACCAGCAGTAACAACAGCGAAAGTGCTAGTGTATACAGGGCTTCAGACAGCTGCAGGCAATTTAACAACTCTCACTAAACCTGCTCTGAGCAGGGCCTGGGTGGAACGGCACTGGTGCTAACAGTGTCGGGAAATGCTAAGAGCAAGTCTATTGCAGACAGGCGTTTCCTTACTAAAATAAGAAATATCCTACCCTGCACACAGTAGCTCACTGTTGTAGTGCGTGACTTTCAGTCGTTAAACTGGTTAAGCGAAAACCTCTAGATGTACACAGAATGGACCCATTTCGCATAATTCATCTTTACAAATTGATAACCTGATAAGCCCCCTCTAATTTAGACATACGTTATACACACCACTGAATGACTCTCTAAGGAGATCTTTATCTCCTTGGTAGGTGGGTGGCACCACCAGCAATTTAATAAGAGCCAGTTTTGGAAACAGATGCATATATCATGAATGAAGGGCACTGTCTCTGCATGGCCACCCCCGGCAGACTGGTCACCCCCGTGGGCCAAGTGTAGCCCTGGTGTGACTCCAGTAACTGCAGGGAGAAGCCTGGCCCAATGTCTCTTAATTACCTACACCGAAGAGGGAGAAGAGCTCGGGGGCAGAGCAGGAGCAGCTGTATCAATGCCCCAGGAACCTGGAGCAGCCACTGGGGGAGAGAGAAACAGCTCCTCCCCTATGGAAAAAAAGTTATTGGGGATATTTAGGAAGTTGCACTGGTGCTGTGCCCTGGCATCCCCACAACCCTCCATCTGAAAGCTGAGCCAGCTGAATCAAGTAGGGAATGAAACACGTCCTCCCTCCAAAAACTGCAGCAGAGCGGGGTGCAGTGCTGAATGTCACTCAGCTGGTTGGCTACCAGCCCAGGCCCTCAGCACTGAGCTTCCTCCTCCCCTTGCATCTTTGATCTGTTGCTGCTCTCGCTGGCCCTGTCCCCCTGAAATGATGCACGAGTCTACCTGGGTGGGACTTCTACCCGCACACAGAAAGAGGGAAGGGCAGGTCACTTAGGAACAAAAAGGGGCGAAGCTGCACTTTGAGACCCCCAATCCTGCAAGGAGCTGCATGAAGCTGCCCTGTGCCTACCTGGAGCCTTATCTTGGGATTCACAGCAATCAGGGCCTAAGCTAGCCTGTAGGCACAGCACACTTACCGCTTTCCGCTTGAGAATGCAGTCTAGTCTCCAACGATTTCCTTCTACCACGGGTCGCTTCATAAAGATTTCTGGGCTCAACCTAAAAAAAAAAGGTGACAAAAAGAAACATTCTGTGCTGTGAAAACTATGTGTAAGGTCAACTAATCCAGGGGTTCTCAACCCTTTTCTTTCTGAGACCCCCCCCCACCCCCAACATGCTATTAAAACTCCAGGGCCCACCTGTGGCACAACAACTGGTTTTCTGCATATAAAAACCAGGGCCTGTGTTAGGGGGTAGCAAGCAGGGCAATTGCCTGGGGCCCCACGCCACAGGGGCCCCTGTGAAGTTAAACTGCCCATGCTTTGGCTTCAGCCCAGGCTGGTGGGGCTCAAGGCCTTGGGCTTCAGCCCCGTGCAGTAGGGCTTCAGCTTTCTGCCTTGGGCCCCAGCGAGTCTAATGCTGGCCCTGCTTGGCAGACCCCCTGAAACCTGCTCGCGGCCCCCGGACTCCTGGTTGAGAACCGCTGAACTAATCGACTCCAATAATGGTTGAGAAACTAAAGAGTTTATTCATTAGGTGTGAAGTCTGCTCTCCCATGATTTATTTTTTAACAGAACTGTTATTGATTGCTTTTTAACAATGGTGCCGTATATAACAGCTGATGTGTCCCATGTGTAGCACAGAGGCCACTGACCTATCATTGACAGGGATGAGGTTATTGCATTCAGCACCCAGTGGGACCAGACTGAATGGTGATGCATCAGGTAGACTCCATAAAGAAAAGAGTAAGTTCTCATGCAGAAAAAATATACTCCTGGTAGATAACTTGGGGGTTAAAAGAAAACACTCAGGACTTCAACTATCCTGACACCTAGACTATTTGAACATTTCAGATTTGTACAGTTTTTTTCCTTGCTGCCTACCCCAGAAGATAGGGTGCCATTCTTTCACATCAGGATAGCATTCACTGATACGCAGATTTTAAGGCCAGAAGGGACCATTAGATCATACAATCTGCCCTTCTCTATAACAAGACCACAAGAATTTCATCCAGTTACTCCTGTATTGAGCCCAGTAATTTTGACTAAAGCATATTGCTGAAAACATGCTTCTGACAGCAACATTTCTCTTCCTAAGCTTTTGTAACTTCCCAGTAAGTTTCGCAATCCCAAGTTATGATAACAATTGACTCTTGCCTTGTATAAGGCAGGAGACACCGGGACTGAAATGTAATTTTCCAGTTGTCTGACACAGTGTGTGCTGAAGCTTCAGCAGCATATAGTTTATTTATAAGTGTTTTAGGATTCAGATTCATGTCAGTGAAGGTTAATATAATGCTTTGCATTCCTATAGGACTGTTGAGAACCAAAACGTGCTTTACAAACATGACTGGGTCAAGCCTCAAAACACCCCTAAGAGGTAGGGAAATAATTATAGGCCCACTTTATAGATGAAGAAACAGAGGCACAGAAACATTAAGTGACTTGTCCAAGGTCAGACAGGAAAGCTATCCAGACATTCTAACTTTTAGTCCTGGGTGCTGATCACAAGACCATCCCTTCTCAGGTAGAAGGTGTACCAGCTGCAAGTACAAGATAAAACAAGCCCCGACAAGGAAGTAGCTGAGGGTAGTGCGCAATACTGAGCAGCCAAGCATCCGAGGCTAGGGAACGAGAGGAGGCGTATAAGAGGAGGCGTTGGTGGTGTGCTGAAGCTCGTGACAGATGACATCAGCAGGATGGCACAGCAGAAGCTGGCAAGAAAAGTACAAACGGCCAGTATTGGAATTGCATATGCACAGCACGCACCGGGGGGGCCAACATGGCCCACGCTGCAGCAGCACTATCACCACCAAATCCCAACAGAAGATTTCAGTGGAGCCCTTCCTGACTGCTTCCTTGCAGCCTCTTCTTTAACGTGTGTGGGGATGCCATTACTGAGGTACACTGCTACAGGTGAGCGGACTGCCCACCCTGCCTCTTGCTGACCTGAGTCACAGCCATACCCAATGGTATGACTCTTCTAGGGTGTGCACTGCAAAGTGTCTATTTTCTAAGCTGCATCATCATTCACACAACTTCAGGATTTTGCCCTCCGTGGCTAGCAATGGCCTGCATTAGCCACAGTGCCTGACACATACACGGACTGTACACAGGGAACTAGAGCTCCACAGCGACATCCAGCTGTGACGCTGCACCCCATGGTCTTAGTAAAAATACTGTTGTAATGTGAATATGGCATAACTAAGATGTTTGATGCAAGCTGGGTCATGTAAGGTATCATTGGAAAGGTTATGATTTGCTGAAAGTGGTTATCCGATTTGCATGTATGTGTAAGTTCTGTATCTGCGGTTAGGAATATTGACTATGTAACAATTACAACTGTGTGTGTATTTGGGGAATGCCCACCAGACAAATCGGCAATCAGCCTGAATGGGCCACTACGATAGGCAATAGAATGGGTCTTTGAAGATGCTGATTTCTCCTCTTCCTGGCCTGCCATGCAAGGTGGTGGCAGGGGGATGTCCTGCATTGCCTAAGTGGTGTACAAATTTGTACATTCCCCCTTGTGTTGAGAGATCTTCTGCTTCCCTGAGACATTCCCAGGGAGTTCCCAGTGAGGCTGTGCAGCACCGTTCCACTCTCAATGCAGGTGGTGCCTCACTGTACCATGCAGTCTTTCAAGGTTATCCCTCAGAAGGAGACACCCAAACTGATGATTTTAAGCATGCACTATTGCTGCCAAGTCTCCTGAAAAGGCCTTTGAATGAAAACCCTCACTGTGAGAGGTTTGGATGTGCTGCCAAACCATCTGGCATCACGGCTAGTTTCCATAATGTAAGGCCTTTGAATAGTGCAGCATTGTAATGAATGTTCTCACAGAGACTGCTGGACAAAATCCAAACGCAGGAATACGAACCACCAATCTGTGATGAAAATTTCTTCTTTCGCTGCCTCCATGGCATTTGCTACATCTTCAAAATACCCTTTTGCATTTACATACCTGAAAAAAAACCAAACACAATACTGGGATTTTTCTTTTAATTACATGGAGAATTCGTAGTTGGGGGGAAAATTTCAGTACTTTAAATGAGCAAATGAAAATATCGTTTAAATTCCTTTCTCAAAAGCAAACACGTTCAATTTCATGCACTAGGACAACATGAAAGGAGAATTTCACATCATTGTTAATATCTTAATTAAACCAGTACAATCAAATATTGTTATGGCAACAGGCATGACCGGGTGGCCCTGTTATACGTAGTCTTCCACATTCTTTTTTTCTTAGTGCGTGAGCAAGTTTTGACTCTTGGAAAGATATGTAGCGGTGGTGTTAGTTTTGGGTTATGCAAGGTTTTGATGTAGAGGCAGCTTCAGGGGATAGATGGAGCTGTGTGAGTAGCAGGAGAGGTTGCTCTCTGCCTTGGGCTATGATTGGAGTCTTTGAGACAGAGTTCTCTGGGAACCAGAGAGTGGAATTGGACTGAGATGTGCAAGGAGGGGTTGCTCTGCATGCTGTTTGACCACCTCATTTCAGAACTAGTGCATGTGCATCAATAAACCAAGTTACATTTAGAATATACCCAGACTCCATGTCACTGATTTCAGCCCACTGGGAACCCCACCTGCAAGGCCTCAGATACGTTCAGCAGTGGACTGATACCACTGTCACAATGGGGCCCAGCTTTCAGGAGGGGCAACACGAGAATACAGCATTAGGGTTGGACCCTGCAAACACTTTCTACTGGATGTTGTGTTTACTTCTCTCATTTGAGATTGGGGAAGATGTGACCATGCCAGAATCAGAGCAGCTGCTTTATTGAGAGGCCGTTGAGAAGGGAGATGAAAGTGGTGCAGGATGAAATTTTCAAAAGCACCTAAGTCACTTAGGTGCTTTTGAAAATGTTACCCAAAACCAATAGTCAAGCTAAGAAGTGAAAGTAGCAGCTTCTAAAGTAAGGAGAGTGTTCTGTTCTCCATTCATAAGCATACTGTTTATTAGCTTTACTATGAGTTACATGTGCATCAAGATATCACTTTTATTCTGAAATTAATAAACCACTCATGTGGCCAATCTCAACAAAAATAAAAAATCTAACAGCTCTGATCACTGCAAAGCAAAGTCATAACAGGAGCGAAATGGTTATGCTACTAATCCTAACATTTTTCTGCAGATCAGACAAGGAAGAGGCATCTTTGATACTGCCATAGTGATTTATAGTGTCTAGACAGCGAATTCAAATACCCATGTTCTTTAAATGTGAATGATAAATCAGTAGGGCCATGACCTTGCTCCCACTGAAGAGAATGACAGCTTTGCCATTGATTTCAATGGGAGATAGAGCATATTCTTACTACTGCAGGGACCATCTTACCACTTTGCCAAAGTATTCTCCTGTATAGCTGCATACGACCCGAATCTGTGATGTGTTAGAAAGTTTTTGCCATTTTTCTGAATGAACTCTTCTATTCCCTGTCCCCACCATCGGGCATGTCTGTAGCTGTTACACTTCAAAATCAATGACCTGGAAAATAACCAAAGAACGGAAAACGAGTAAGCAGCGCACTTTTATTTAGCCTAGTTCTCACTATCGAACATGTTGATATGGGAATTGAATATCAATCACATTTTTTTTAATCAAAAGTGACCAATAGCTAGCTACTTAGCTGAGGTTTTTTTAAATAAAAAATATTTCAGCACCTAGAGACCACAGTTACTGACAACCTATAAAAACAACAGATAGATATTACCTGCATGTTTTGCACACCATGGACCAAATGTTGCTTACATTGGTGCAACCCCATTGATTTAAATGGGATAGCACCAGTGTAACTGGGAGCAGAATATGACATCATGGATGCTAAAAAATTTTAAATGACCATTTACACCCACTGAGGAACTGTCCCATTGATCTGGATTCTTCTCTTACAATAATAGGGTGGCTGGATTCTCCTGGCATTCCTCCCTGTTAGATGGGGTTGGAACCCTGAAGGGAGATGCTCATTGAACAGTGTTGGCTCACTGTAGCAGGTGCAAGTTGCTAACACATCCTGCATATAAGGGAATGGCCCCCTTTTAATTAAAGGAAGCCAATTTTTAAGTGAAAAAATGTACATTTCTCACCTGGAGAGATTGTCAATCCGTAACCCGTATTCTGTTTCAGTCTCTTTCTTGCCAATCTTAATGCTGAATTCTTTATCTACCAGCAGGACAAAGGAAATGGCTCCGCTATCCGTCTTCATATACATTAGGAAAGAGTCTTTCACTACTAACCACCTATAAGGGGAGATAACATTTATCTCAAATTCACTTCAAAAACGAGAGCCATCCACTAATATAAAGTGAACAGTAGTCTCCATGAGAGAACTCCAAGCCATTCATCATCAGGATCCAAAGCAGGCAAGGAAGGGTTTGTGACCTATTAGGGGCAGTTTCTTTGTAATATGGTTTACAGAGCTGGTGTCTGACTGTGCTCTCAGAGTGGAGTAAAACAGGAGTGACTCCACTGAAGTTAGTGGAGTTACACCAGTGTAAAACTGATGAAAAGGAAAGGAGAATCAGCCTCTGGAGAGGTGATTACAGCAACAGATGGTATACAAAATCCTACATTTGGATGCTCAAATCAGCAGTTAAGTGAGAGGAAGGATGGTGCAGTGGTTAGGGTGCTACATGGGGACTTGGGCAACCTGAGTTCCATTTTCTGCTTTGCCACAGAGTCCCTGTGTGACCTTGGGCAAGTAACTTAGCCACTCTGTGCCTCAGTTTCCCCATCTGTAAAACAGGGATAACAGCACTGGGACAAATACATTAAAAATTGTGAGGTGCTTAGACACTACAGAACTGGGGGCTATATAAGTATCTGTGATAGATACAAGTCCATTTTATGCACTTGAATAGTGATGTGCAGAACCAAATTCAGGTATACCATTACAGTGGGAACCAGGTTCTGTATGATCATATCCTATATAAGTCCTTGGAAATTTAGGCTTTAGTGTCTGGAACATTAATAGGAATATACCTGTTGGCCATCAGGGGTTTCCAGCCAAGTGGCTGCGTAATGGACAAGGTGGAGCAAAGATTCTCTTTTGGTAGCCTGCAATACCTGTGGGCACTGTGGGAGCCGCGCACTCTCGTTTGAGTTTCTCATGTGTTATTTATAAAGGCACTGAATCCTATTAAAGCTAATGGAAACTGTACAAAGAGGACATTTTGGAAAGGTTTCATTGCCAAGCAACAGGCATCACAGTAAAAAAACAAGATGAAAAATGACTAGCAGGTTGTGTGAGAGCACCACAGCCCTTGAGCACTCTGGAAAAAATATTTCCCTGTCAGTGTCCAATATTTTTGCCCTCTCTGTATACATATATATGAATGATGTGCCTAACATCCTCTCTCCTTCACACACAAGTGAATCACTCACATGGCCTTAGTCCAGATCTTTGTTCATACAAATGAATGCACAAGGAAAGAGAATGTATTTTTAAACCAATTGCAAAGACATATTAATGACTGTATCTTTCATGGCATCCTGAAGTGTTATGTTGCTGGGCCCAATTCAGTTCAATTGCTCCATGTTCAAACTGTGCAGTGCTCCCAGGTTAGTTTTCTGAGCACGACGCTCATCACATAGTAACAGGGCATAGTCAGGGCCAGCTTTAGGAATATGGGGGCTCTAAAGAGGTTGTTACTGGGGGTTCTGTGCTTTTCTTTTCTCCTCCCCCTTCCCTAGACTAAGACTAGCCATAGTAATCAACGTTGTAGATAACAACAGACTCCCCACTCTCACATCAAATTTGGGGCCCCCCATAAAATCGGGGGACCCCTGTCCCCTCGCTCACAGACTCCGTGGGTCTCGCAGACATTTTGATAATGAAAACAGAACAGAAACACAGGCGGCTCTGCTGACTTGTAAAGCAGCCTTTAAAAGAAGGAGCACTGTCTTTCTTACAAGCTAGAGTGTGCTCAATTTGCTTGTAATGAGGTGCTGGCCTCACAACCAAGTTGAAAATTACAGCTGAACTTCCAGAACTCCTCAGCCACATGACATTACAACAGACCTGACTTATAATGCTTTTGCATACCTCAAACGACTCGAACAGTGAAGTAGAATGAACGAACATCCCAATGCCCATAATATTCAAAAAGAGTAACTCGGGTAATAGAGAACTGCCACTTGTAGTGAAGCCGTTTGGTGAAAACAATGATTTCATTGTAACAGGGTCGCACTACATTCAGAAAAGGATCTTTGCATCATGTTTTCATACTGAACTGAATAGGGGCTTTGTGATGTGATTAAGGACAGTCTGGTGTTTGTCAGTGACAGAGGAAAGAGCTGGGAATCACAAAACCTTGACGCAGCACTTTTAACTACTTGGCACTAAACAAATTAGTGCATCCACCAGTGGCAAGGAGTATCAAGCATGGAAAATCTGACTCAGGACAATTTTAGTACTTAAGGAGAGGCACTGGAGAGACTGATTTAAGAATGGGGACTATGGATTGGCCATGAAATGTTTGCCAAAAAAAGAAAACCCAAATTGAGTAATTCAGATTTTGAGTTTAGTTTTTATGAATCCAAAGAGCAATGACTCTGAAAGGTGATTATAAAACCAGAACCTTCTTACTTAGCAAGTCTGCTCCACATGTGAATATCAGTGTAGTTTAATGACAAAAGTAAGTGTTCATCGCAGAGCCAACGTAGACAAGAGGAGGTGAACTGGATTCTATACCTTCCTGTGCATCAGATCATCAAAGGCTAGGTCTACACTACAGCGGACTTCCGACCTAAGATACGCAACTTCAGCTACGTGAATACCGTAGCTGAAGTTGCGTATTTTAGGTCGGCTTACCTGGCGGTGAGGACGCGGGAAAGTCGACCGCTGCCGCGCTGCCGCCGACTCTGCTACCGCCTCTTGTCGAGGTGGAGTTCCGGAGTCGACGGTAGAGCCATCAGGGATCGATTTTACCGCGTCCTCACGAGACGCGGTAAGTCGATCCCCGATAAACCGATTGCTACCCGCCGGATCGGCGGGTAGTGAAGACGTAGCCAAAGAACTGTGTACTAAGTTCCAATAAGTGCAAGCCCATTGAGGACAATGGAGTTGTATAGGTGGCTCTATACAATTACAGCACACAACCTTTATTACAGGTGATAATGAACAGGGAGGAAAGAAATCAGCTTAATTTTCAGATCCTGGTTGAATTTGTAAGGCTGGCAGTTAGGGAAATAAAACAAACAACATAAATGTGCAGATTTGATCTGGAAATTATTAAAAAAACATAGAACCACACAATGCCATTTTCACAGACACGTTTCAGAGCTCAACCACAAATTAATTAATTCATTAATTATTCTCTTCTAACAAAATATACCCTAGGCTTGGGTGTTTTGATAAATATGGAAAACTATATAAAAAATCAAATTTCTTCAGGATGGTCCAGATCTACAAATATACTCTCTTTGTAATATTATTGTTAGTTTATTTATATACATATGTTATGGTAGTCTCTATGGTTACTAGAGGCCTTGATCAGGGCTTCCTCATGCTAGGCAGTATATATGCATATAATTAAAAGAGATAATTCCCACCCCAAAGAGTGTACTTAAACTATTTCTGTACCACGGAGTAGAAAATGTACTCATTACAGAGGTAAACATTATGCATGGCTTCAAAGGGCCTGATCTCTGCATGGTATAATGCATTGTCTCTGATGGATCAAGCTGCATTTATGGAAAAATGGCAAAGAATACTAAAAACCAGATAGAACTTTGGAGGAATGAGCAACATATTTGGAAGAAGACCAAAACCTCATCTATCTGTGTAACCTTTCAGGAAAATTATTACAAAATACTTTGTCAATGTCACTTCACTCTATTTAAGCTAAGGAAATATATAAAAAGGGAGTCATAACTGTTGAAGAGGATGTGGAATAAGAAGGACCTTCCTATATTTATGGTGGGAATGCCTTAAAATAATCATATTTTGTGGGAAAATAGTAAACAGAATTTTTACTATTGTTACTATTACTAATGTTAGCCTACTCACTAAACTTACAGTGGCTCTATTAGGTTACAGTCCAAAGGAGGTTATTGAATCAGGGAAAGACTCACTGATATCATCCGAAGAAGTGGGTTGTAGCCCACGAAAGCTTATGCTCTAATAAATTTGTTAGTCTCTAAGGTGCCACAAGTACTCCTGTTCTTCTTGCGGATACAGACTAACACGGCTGCTACTCTGAAACAGTTACTTCTAGCAACCATATGTGCCGTAACTCAATTTTGGAAAAGGGTAGATGCCTCAACATTAGTAGGACGATGAAATAAAGTCCGAGAAATTCTTTCAACAAGAAAAATGACAGGCAGCCTTATATCAGGTAGAGTAGATTTTCTAATGTGTAGGCACCGCTTTTGGAATTTGAACAAAGTAAATACTCAGATAAGGATAACAAGAGGGAAATCTGTAAGATTTGTTAATATTTGTATGGAAAGTTCACATATGTTAAGAATATATATATATATTTAAGAACAGATTAGGCTGATGGAAGAGTATTTTAAACTCAGTTTCATACCATTTTGTTTAGTGAACTGTGGGTCTTTTCAGCTACTCATAATATATCTGGGGTACCAATGCATAAAATAAACTCTTGCCCCACTCCTTGTTCCACTGCTCAGCTGGAAAACTTGCTTCTCCTCCTATATTTGCTGTGCTGGAGGTCTCTGTGCTCCTTTGCAGTGGTTTGTACTTCTGGAGCAGGGAGGTCAGGCAGGAGCAGTCAGCCACAGCACTTGAGGGAGTACAGGGACTACCATTATGCCAGGAGGCAGGGGGCTTTTAACACATGTGACAAGGGAGGGCCAATGAGTGAAAAATGTGCTCACAGAATCATAAAAGATTCCGATTGGAAGAGACCTCAGGAGGTCATCTAGTCCAACCCCCTGCTCAAAGTAGAACCAACCCCAACTAAATCATCCCAGCCAGGGCTTTGTTAAGCCGGGCCTTAAAAACCTCTAAGGATGGAGATTCCACCACCTCCCTAGGTAACCCATTCCAGTGCTTCACCACCCTCCTAGTGAAATACTGTTTCCTAATATCCAACCTAGACCTCCTCCACTGCAACTGTCCCTAAATAATTAATAAACTTGTTGCCTTTGCTGATGGCAGCCAGCGACCAGAGCCATTACTTACATTGGGCAGAGTTCTGCCTGACAGGCACAGCCCTGAGCCGGGAAAAGTGCAGAACAGCCCTCCAGTCAACCACCCCATGGGAGGGATCTCTCCAGTGCATGGGGAGCAATAGAGGCTGCCCCCTGACTTATCTGTTAGGCTGGTACAGTAGGCATCTTTCTCTGTGCCCTGCCATCTCTGCTGGCTGGGGGAGGGAGGGCACCCCTCTCTGCCTCCTTTGGAGTGGTCTGTGGGTGTAGGCAGAGAGAAGCAGTCAGCTCCAGCACCTGAGCAAGCACAGGGACTACAATTAGACCAGGTTACTGTGTGAAGTGGGGCAAGTGTGAGGTGGCTTCTTGTGCCTCCTCCCCCCACTCTGCCTTATGTATCCACAAAGCAGATGGGCACAATATGGCCCTTTGTCTTTATTTCTTAAATCAATTAAACTGGATCAAAAACCTGCCATCCAGTAATTCTCTTCAAAACAACACAGCTCAGGCCTCTGTAGGACTTCTTTCAAAACGTGTGGGGGAAACACAAAAGAGGTGACATATTTCTCCTTGGGGTTAATTGCATCAGAGAGGATTCTTTACTGTTGTGGTTCAGGTCTGATTTAATCCACTGGTGAGTGCAGCCTGGACAATGTTCCAATTAATTTGGTTTGGGTTTTTTAATCAGAAAGGTATGGTAAACTAGGGTTACCATTCGTCAAGAGACGG
>NW_020664439.1:36198308-36222006 GCF_002925995.2 Terrapene triunguis
GGGAGCAGAGGGGTTTAGATGGGTCGGGAGTTCTGGGGGGGGGGCTGTCAGGGGGTGGGGAGTGGTTGGATGGGGCGTGGGAGTCCCAGGGGTCTGTCTGGGGGTGGGGGTGTGGATAAGGGTTGGGGCAGTCAGGGTACAGGTAGGGGGTAGAGTCCTAGGGGGCCAGTTAGGATGGGGGGAGGGTCTCTGGAGGGGGCAGTCAGGGGACAAGAGGCAGGGAAGCTTAGGTAGGGGGTGGAGTCCTGGGGGGCAGTTAGGGGCAGGGGTCCCAGGAGGGGGCAGTCTGGGGACAAGGAGCGGGGGGAGGATTGGGGGTTCTGAGGGGGGGAAGTGGGAGGGGCAGGGGCGGGGCTAGGGCAGGACAGGGGCGGGGCTCCTCCCGTCCTCTTTTTTGCTTGCTGGATTATGGTAACCCTAGGTAAACTGAACCAAAACTTCCACGTGCAACAACAACACATCACCTCGACAGTTCAGCACGGGAGAGAGCGGGGCTGACAGGATTGCCATTTCTGCTGGATGACTGCTACACAATCACGTTTCACATGGGGAGCTGTCATGTAATTTCTGTTGTGAATTAAACACTAGAGAAAAAACAAAGCCATCCTGTGGTAGGCAGGAGGTCAGACTAGCTGATCTTCTGACCTTGAAAAAAAATAATCTATGAATACATAGAGGTTTCTGTAGTTTTGCTGAAATCTCAGTTATAGAAAGAATGAGTTTTACAACCTTATGTGTAGGAAATGTGAGTGAGACTATTTACATTCAGTACATGGTCTAGAACAACTAATAAGTTAAAGCTTCAATTCAGAACTCTGCTAGACACCAAAAAGCATGGACTCAATAGAGACATGGATTCTATGTCTCATTGCAACAATCTGTAACCCTCTTTGTAACTCTCCTTTGTCCTATGACTGCAGAAGTGTTAATGGCCCACTTCATTCTGAATGGTTTCTTGCAATCTGTTAACTCCTTATGTTTAACAATCTGTTCTACTTTGTATGTAGCTGTGACACTCTCGTTACCTTTCCCAGACCTGAAGAAGAGCTCTGTGGAGCATGAAAGCTTGTCTCTTTCATCAACAGAAATTGGTCCAATAAAACACTGGTTCTCAACCAGGCGTCCGGGTCCCCCTGGGGAGCCGCGAGCAGGTTTCACGGGGGCCGCCAAGCAGGGCTAGCATTAGATTCACTGGGGCCCAGGATAGAAAGCCAAAGCCCCCCTGCATGGGCAGGGCTGTCCTTAGGATTTATGGGGCCTTATGCAGTATTATTAAACTGGTGCCCCTCTGCCCGATGGCAGCCCGGGGGGGGCGGCATGAGGCATCAAAGGATACCAAGCCTCACGGCGGCAGAGAGTCACAGTTCCCCGCAGAGATCCCCATACCATCTCCCTCACGCAGGATGCGCACTGCTGGCGCATTCGGCTCTGTGAATACGGCCCCTGCCTAAGGAGACTGCAGCGTGTGCTGGGTGTGCGGGAGCCGACCCCCTCTTACCTGCTGTCATGGGCAGTGGGTGAAGCTGCCGCTTGGGATGGCTAACTCCCCAGCCCACCTGGGGCCCTGCCTATACTCCACCCCTGCTCTGCCCCAGGCCCCACCTCCACTCTGCCCAGGCCCTGCCCTCTCCCTACTGTCTCCCTCCTCTCTTCCCTGCCCCTCCCTGATCACCCACTCCCTGAACCCAAATGAAGCAAATGACATTTGAAAAAAACACTCTTCTGTAATTTCTTTCTAAAGAAAATGGAGCATGTTTTCCACTGCATGCCAGAAGATGAAGACTGGACAAGCAGAAGGTACCTAATTAAAAGCACTAACCTTGGGAATAAAAAATGTCGGTCACAGGTTTTTTGATATACCCTGAAGTTTTTCAGAGATTTATTTGCAAAAACTTTGTAGTAAGGGCAAGTCAGCTGTCCTGCTGAATACAACATTAAATATTATGGAATACATGATGCAGCTCTTCTCTGTTTTACATTTTCTTAATCGGTATTTCTAAGCTGATTTTATATTCTAAATGTACTCTTAAGCCTTTATAAAGCAATCATTCCAGATTACTACATATATAACTCACTGAAACAAAGAAATTATTTTAAATTAATCAGTCACAGAGGTTTAGTGTGTTCATAACAACATTCATTGCTTTTAGAAAAAGGGAACACTAATTTGCTTTGTGTGATCGCCATAACAATAGACATGTTTATGAAATTTCACCAACTTTAAAAAATATGTTTCCAAATATTTTGGGCATAACAAAGGATTTTATATCTTACTAAAGTATTGATACTGCTAGAGGGTTCTCTTAAAACTAGTTCATCAAATAGTCAGAAGTAAAGAAAGGGAAACTCATTTGTTCAGTTATCTGGCAGGAAAGGTGTGTTGTCCCTTTAGGGGCTCTCTTCAACAGGGGAGTGAAGGGAGAAAGGGATGGACAGAAAGGACAGAAAGGCTTTGGAAGCAAATTTTTCGTACTATAGTCACTAAAATTAAAATGTGAATTTTAGATAAGGGTGGTCCTTTGAAGGATTTATTTAAAAAACGATATGTCTAAAGATCCAAGCATTTAAGGCTAAAGATGAATACTCAGATTGTGCATCTAAAAATCTATGCAAGGATTTTTTAGAGATGTGATTTTATCATCTTCAGCAACACACTAATGAAATGTTTTTAAAGCAAATTTTAAACTAAGATCCTGTAGACTAACATGTTCTGAGTAAATATTACAATAATGCACAACTGTTTTTGTCAGTAAATTCGGAAACTGACAGTATATACCTGGGGGTTGGCAAATGCCTGCTAAATGGCTTCATTACTACTTGAATGGCTCTTTCACAGGTTCAATGTTGTGCTAATAGGTCTGGCAGGCTGGAAAGCTTTTTCACTTTTAAGTTACTAGATCCTCTCGGGAGGAAGACTCAAAAGGCTGCAGCAGCTAGTGGTGGGAGCCTGCAGAAAGGGTCAGAACAGGGATAGGAAGAGGAGGGAGGGTGGACACTAAGCCCCAGAGGTGCCCCAAATTTTCGGGTGCCCTACGCAGACTTGTATGCTGCATATGCCTAAGGATGGCCCTGCACATGTGGCTGAAAGCCCAGGGCCCTGAGCCCCGCCATCCAGGGCTGAAGCCAAAGCCTGAGCAATGTAGCTTCGCGGAAGCCCCTGTGGCATGGGGCCCCAGGCAACTGCCCTGCTTGCTATCCCCTAACATAAGTCCTGGCTTTAATATGCAGAAAATCAATTATTGTGGTACAGGTGGGCCATGTTGTGGGGGCCTCAAAAAGGAAAAGGTTGAAAACCTCTGCAATAAAAGACATGAGGTCACACAACTTGTCTTTCTAATAGGTAAAAAGTCACCAAAGAGACAACTCCCCCTTCTACAGTACCTTTTGGACCATCGATAGCAGACCCTTCCTTGCCCACAGCAGTTCAGACCAGGTATTCTGTGGCCCCCAGATCGTTTCATGATCATACCTTCTCTGAAACAAATGTAAAGATGACAAATAAATGGCAAATTTGATACATGCATACACAGCTTATTAATTATGCCTAGATGAAGCTATATGGACTGGAGGAATCTGACCTGGAGGTACATAGGCGAGGTCAAACACAGCACTGTGACATCTGTCTGACCCCTTTGACCTCATTGGGTGGCATGGGCAGAATGGAGCAGAAGTGGCTCACCTCTCTCTCATTTTCTATTGTCAGGTCGTCTCTCTTATTCTCCTTGCGTCTCAGACATTTCATCCACCTCCCAAGCAGTGGGTGACTTGAACCTAACTCTATTGTACATCCAGCAAATGAACTGAACCCACAGTCACAGCAGTGGTATTGTAATAAATACCATGCCAGCAATAAGAAGGGCTAAAGGTAAAGTCTCCGCTTACAAATGAACTGAGGGCAAAGAGGCATCTAGGGTGCAAACAGGGAATGGCAACGGGGCAGAATGAAGGCCATGGAGGATTAGGTGGATAGACAATACATCCAACCTACCCTCCCACTTGGCAGGGAAAGCGAGAATCGCTTCTGTGCACAGCAGGAATGAGTTAGAGCTAAGGGCTGCAGCGCAGACTGAAGCACTACAAGCTTAAGGGCTTATCTACGCCAGGGCCAGCACTTCCACTAGGCAACCCTAGGCGGTCACCTAGGGTGGCAGGATTTGGGGGGCGGCATTTTGCCGCCCTCGGTGGAAATTCGGCTGCGGGAGGTCCTTCCGCTCCGGATCTTTGGCAGAAATTCGGCGGTGGGTCCTTCACTCGCTCCAGGACCCGCTGCCGAAGTGCCCTGAAGATGCAGAGCGGAAGGACCCCCGCCGTCGAAGACCCTAGGCCCCCTGAATGCTCAGAGGAGGAGCGCTGCCGCCTAGGGCGGCAAAAACCCTGGTACCGCTCCTGGTCTACGCTGGCACTGTACAGCGCTGCAACTTTCTCCCTCAGGGATGTGAAAAAAAAACACCCCTGAGCACTGCAAGTTTCAGCGCTATAACGTGCCAGTATAGACAGTGAGTGCACCAGCGCTCAGGGCTGGTAGCTACACCCCTCGTGGTGGTGGTTTTTTTAGAGCGCTGGGAGCTGTGCCACGACTACACAAGCCATGTTAAAGCTTTATCGTTGCCAGTGAAGACGTGCCCTTAGTCTGAGAATGTCAACGTGGTGAAGAGCTCTTAAATCTGCGAGAGGGCCTAACACAGAGAAGGTTCCGTCCTTCTTGCCCACTGTCAAGTCCTTCCCTGTTTATAACACTGGATGCCTGGAATCACTGCATTTCAAACAGCCATGTCCCATCCAAATAACCTGAAGAAAGTTTCACTACTGCCTGCGATGCCGTTTACAAAAGCAACAGACACTTTTGGTGGTAACCGAAACAACACAGTTTCTATTTAATAGTGTTCAAAAGAAAGGAATTAAGTGTCAACGCCCGGCTCAAGGAAACTTCGGAAATGTTGGGAAGTTTAAAGAAAAAAATTGACCTTTCTTGATTTCAGTGCACTCTTTTCATGTCACCATCATACAAGAAATAAACTAACCAGTGATGTAAGCATGTTATGACAGGGACTGTACATTGCTCTGGTTGTCTGCATTGGGCCATATTATTATTTGATGCAATTCCAGTCAATGACAGGATGAATTTGGCCCTGTGAGTCTGGCAATGAGATGTGTTCTGCCTTTTACATTTATTATTATTTCCACAGTTGTAATGTCCTCTTGTGAATAATAATGGAAGATAAGATGTTCCCAAATTAATTGCTAGCTTGGCAGGAAAGCTACCAATTTGGACAGTCTCTCTTTATAAAATGATGCTCTTGATGAAATGTGACTCACACAAACAGGGCCGGCGCCAGCATTTCTGCTGTCCCAAGCAAAAAAAAAAAAAAGCCGCGCTCGCGCCCGGCGGTGGCCACTGGGGGGAAAACAAAACACCCGCGATCGGCAGCAGCAGTTCAGCGGCAGGTCCTTCGGGAGGGAGGGACCTGCCGCCCCCGAATTGCCGCAGGTGCCGCCCCTCTCCCTTGGCCACCCCAAGCACCTGCTTGTTAAGCTGGTGCCGGGAGCCGGCCCTGCACACAAAGAAATAAAATTCAACTTACATGCCCTTTGGTCCTAGATCGTGGATAAATGACAGCTGACTTACACCAATGAATTCCATCTGGAAAATAAAAAGTTCCCCATTGTTTATATTTTGGACTCCCAAAATCAGTTTGCTTGGAAAAATAACACTGACAGCAAAAATAATTCAACAGCAGGAAAAGGTGGGAACGTCTTTTTTAGGGCTCAATCCAAAACCCACTGAAGTCAACAGAAATGTATGTGTTTTGGATCAGACCAAAACAACCAAAATCAGATTTTATGGGGCATTATATGTGGTTATTTAGAGGCTTGGTAAAAACCCATTGGAACCGTCACCTGTAGGTCACTGATTCAAATTCAGTTCACATCAGTAATGACAAAATTTACCATTGCTTGATAAGTGTCTGGTGACCTATGTGAACTGAGTTCATAGACTCAGTTCAGTTTCCACTAGATGTGTGTCTGCCTCATGCCAGTTGGCTCCACCAAAAGGCCAGTGATTAAATGGACAGACAAAAATTGCTAATATAAACTAGAAGTCTGTTGTAATCTCATGTAAAATGTTTGGGTTCATCAACTGACCGCAATTCAAAAAACCTTGAAGTTATCCAGAGAGATCACAGGAGAATATACAGATAAGCAGAAGTGTAGTCCTCTTGTCATTAGCAAACTAACGACAATGAGCTCCATAACTGCATTAAAATCTAGAACTAGACCTCTTCCAACCAACCAGGCTTTCTTGGCAGAGTAAACCATTCCTGGCATATATGCTGCTGTTTAATCGTCTCAGATCCAGTTAGAGAGCGTCTCTCACCACTGGGTTGAAAGTGAGAGCAGAATCTGACCCACGTGATACAGAGCTAAACAGATTTCAGCCACTCTCCTTTGTCTGTATCGGGTTAATTAGCCAAAGTGCACAAACACTCACGGGGAGGAAGCAGGAGGTGGTTCTCTCATTTGATCTGGCAGCAAGGAGGCAGAAAGAAGAACTTAACTTTCTAATGAAATATGCTGCCATCCAGAGCTGAATGGGCTAAATTCAAATCTCAGATCCACATACACAGCTGCAATTGACCTTAATGAGAAATAAACGGGAGCCACACGCATCCAAGGTCAGAATGTATTCAGAAAAATACCACTGATAACATCACTCCCCTTTTGCAATAGCTACGCTCATCTCTTAGATCCAGAGATGCAGAACTGGCAAAGGAGCACAGCCTTATCATGGTGAAAATCCCCATGGGGCCAACACTACATAAGGGTTTCACGGTCCCCTTGGCCTGAAAAGCTCATCCCAAGCTTCAGAGCCACACTTTAGCTTTGCTCTGTGCCATACGGCAGAAAACGGCGATTTCCAAACCACAAATTAAATCAACAGAAGCGAATGGTTTGACATGCCGCAGATCACAACAATCCTAGGCTCCAATTCTGCCACCATTTCTCATGTGGAATAATAACTATGAAGTAGTTGCACTGATCTCAGTGGGACTACTCACAAACTGTAGGAAGTCTGACACAACATGACAGAAAGACAGATTTGGGCCCTTAGGGCTAGAACGAGCCTGTAGGCCAGGATGTAACCGTGTCATTCCAGGAAGAGTCCCAGAAAGAAATTGCAACTCAGAGACACAGTTCCATTCCTGCCCTGGTGCAGAGCAGGGGAGAGTATTTTGCTACAGCTTTTTTTAGGGCACAGCATAACCTCCCCTCCCAGCCAGGCAGCTCTGCTGTCCTCTCAGGCCTGTAGCTGCCATCTGGTCACTGAACCAACAAGTGATATGCAATTTTAGACTTGGTTTTGGTAAGTAGTGACATCATAGAAGAGCTAGTTGTAGGAAATAACCTTGGATCAGGTGATCACAAGTTGATTCAGTTTAAATTAAATGGAAGGATAATCAAAACCAGGTCATCGAGTATGTTTTGTTTTTTTTTATTTCAAAAGGGCAAACTTTGGGAATTAAGGGAATGAGTTAAAGAGGTCAACTGGAGTGAAGAGTTCAAGGACTTAAATGTGGAAGAGTCTTGGAATTTCTTCAAATCAACGATATGAAAACTATCTGAAATTTGCACCCAAGCAAGGGGGAAAAACACACTCATAGGGAAAGACCCCAGACGCAGCTGGATGAATAACCACCTCAAAAAGGCTATTAGGAATAAGAAGAGAGCCTACAGAGAATGGATAAGGGGATTGATCAGTAAAGAAAGCTACACCTTGGAGGTTAGAAAATGTAGGAATAAAGTGAGAATTGCTAAAAGTCAAGCTGAATTTTAAAAAAAGAGGTTTATTAGTTATATAAATAGAAAGGGAATAAGGAAGGATGAGGTTAAGCCCGCTATGTAAAGTAGATGGGAAGGAGATTAAAGATAACCTAGGTATGGCCCCAAAATGAAATGCATACTTTGCCTCAGTTTTTAATACAGATGATAATATGGAACATGGGCATGAAGGTCGGAGGGCGGATGGAAATCAGTGTATGGAAATGGAAATTACCACATCTGCGATGGCGGGGCGGGGCTAGGGCGGCACCCCGTGTCCTCTTTTTTGATTGTTGAAATATGGTAACCCTAAGTCAGTATCTGTATACTTGATTTCCTGCTTTTCCTATGATTTTGTCATTTTTATGAAGCAAAGAGAACTAAATATTTCATGGTTTTGAATTCACAAATTCTCACTATCTGTCCTGGGTAAGGAAGAAGAAACAGGTTCTGCCATCTATGAATAGTCCATTCTTTTCTGTGGGTGAAATTCGGCACAGCCTGTGCAAGGCCTATGTACCATTTAAAGCCCTTTACATGGTGCTTAAGTTGGACCTCAGGCAGTCTCAGCTCTGGGGACAAATTTTCAGCTTCTTGAAAGGTGCAGAGGATCCAACCTCAGATAATCAGGCCCCTTCAGGCCTCTCAGATTGGGCACCCAAATACCAAAGCACATAAAATCACTAGCCACTTATGAAAATCTTGGCCATTTGCTCTGAAAAGTAACTAGGTTGTTATTTGGGGAACATTTAGTAATGAGAAAGTGAGAGACTAACTGTGCTCAAAGAAGGAAAAGAAAAACAGGTATGTAGGAGAAATTACCACTCAGATGGAAACGTAACAGTTTATTTGCTTAACTTTATTGCCTGGAACTGCCAGATCAAAGGCAAATATTGTTCAACATTATAGCTGCCAGTCCCCTCCACCCAATCAGTCCTTAAAATGGTGTCCATAGTAACACAAACACAGAACCACATTCCTCTCTGACTGGTCTGCTCCTGATGGTAGCCAAATACGAATGCCATATGAGATCCTTTAGGACAAACTCAGCCCTTGAGTAGGTCTGTATGTGCACAACATCGAATGAAATCCTATGTCCTGTGAGAGCATCAGAAGGCAAAGCTTGGCCTTTTGGCCCCAATCCTAGCTCCTGTGTTTCTTTTTATGCATGTGAGTAGTCACACTGGACGTCCATTAGATTATTCAAATACATAAAACTAAGCAGGTAAGCATTTGCAGGCCTGGGGCTTCAATATGGAAAAATCCTGTAGATTACAGGAAAAGTTATTTAATGGAATGGAAAAATATGATTATGTGATATCATTATCAATATTATTATTTTGTTAAATACTTTTACTGGTACAGTGCCTTTAATCTGAGGATCTCATAATTCACAAAGAAAATTGAAATAGAGGATAGTAGGATAGCAGTACCCTTTCATCTCCTTTACATTTGAATTCTTACACTACCCAGCTGTTGTTGTGGTGACCGGACATCCCACTCAGGTTTCACAGCGATCTGTAGCAAAATATTTTAACTATGAGATGGGGGCTGAAGTTTCAATGATATTGTAACAAGAGGTGGGGGGGAAAAACAGACATAGCAGATCAGCTGAAGAGCAAATGAGCTATGAAAGATGAAATAACAGCTGCAACGTGGAGACACAAGACATTTTAACCATCTTTTTTTCCCCCTGCTGAACCAAGCACTTATGATATATTTATGCAAGATTTTGAGAAAGATTGTTCAGATGAATTTGCCCTTTTAAGTAGGATTCAGCAGCTCCAAAGTCTGTTTTTCATTGCAGCTCTAGTTTTTTTTTAAAAATGGTAAAACAAATAGTTCACTAGTAGCTCTGGCAACATAATAATACACTACATAACCAGTGCTCAGAATAACATGGTTCCAGGACAGTGTTCCAATTTTATCATACACAGAAAAATTGCTTTATACTAAATACACATGTAAACATTATTCTTGTTTGCTACAGTCCTGTAATCAGATCTGGCAGTGTGGGGCTCTGTATGGCTGCTGGGGTCTGCCCTAGCAGATCTAATTGCAGGATAAGAGCCTTAAATAGCAACCATAGTTGGGTGTGTGAAGTGTTCTTTAATTGTATAGCTGTGAAACTCATTCAAGGCTTATCTTGTTGCACTGGATTAATTTGAAGTGTAATTTTAAACTGATTTTGTAAAGCCAGTGCAAAAGGCTGCATGGACAATTATTGGTTTAAACTAGGGTTATTTTGGAATCTTTTAACTATCAAGCTCATATATGTCCTGATCCAAAGGCAATTAAACTCAATGGAGTCTTTCCATTTAACTTCAAATCAAGCCCATAGAAATGGCTTTACAAGGTATTTGAGCCACCCTTGCCCAATTTCCCCAATTACACCTCTACCCCGACATAACGCTGTCCTCGGGAGCCAAAAAATCTTACCGCGTTATAGGTGAAACCGCATTATATCGAACTTGCTTTGATCCACCAGAGTGCGCAGCCCCGCCCCCTCCGGAGCGCTGCTTTACCGTGTTATATCCGAATTTGTGTTATATCAGGTCACGTTATATCAGGGTAGAGGTGTACTTGTATCTGATTATCATGATGTATCTGATTATCATAACAGGCAACGTTAACTATACCCTCAACTAGCTGCCAGCTCCATGTCAAATACCCTGCCACAACAGCAGACACACAAATATTCCATTAAGAAAAATTTGAGGAGACAGTTATGAACTTTCCCATTCTGGGTTACATAGTCAAAGAGCGCAGCCCTTGTTACATCACTAAACAATGTTTAGGTGCATACTATTTTCTAGTTTGCAGGCAAAACAGTTAGACACGAGTTGTATATTCAACACATTACGTAAGTCTCTTTACATCCCACAGTGTTTCATAGCCCTGAGCTCCTCAACAAGGGTGAAAAGAGCTACAGGTTAGGTTTGCCCATGTCATCCAAGCTGAGCCAATTATGTACAAATGAACGAAACACACAAGCCACAAATACACAATAAAAGCATATCCGGAATGAATTGAATGGAATTGTTCAGATCAGTTGTTAAAACACCTCTAGGGGGACTGGATTAACAAGAAGAGGATCCTCACAAGATTCAGGGGGCAATAAATCACATGGGTCATCTGGCCTTTATGAATCACTCAAGTTAGCCCCATGCCTGAACTTGCAAAGAATTCAGCTGGAGACATCTACAAGTCAAAGATCTAGCTGGACCTCAGCCTGAGGACTTGCAAAGCCTAACACACAGGAGCCAAAATTTGCACATAACAGCAAAACAAGCAGCACATCCCTCCGTTTTCAAGCGACAGACTTTTTCCACACAAGAACAGCAACACACCCGTACTATTGTAAGGACAGACGCCAGTCCAAGGTGAACATCAGAAATCTGCAGCTTTGTCTCTGGTCTGAGAATGATCATCTTAAATACATTAATAAATGTTTTGTTCCCAGCATCTCTCTTTCCCCATTAACTGCATCACCTGTTGCACTGAGCAGTGCAGCCAACATCACAAGGCAAGTTCTCACTGAGTGCTTGACAGAAGTCAAATCCACTGAAAGCCAACCAATACTCTAAGAATGTATGTACAGAACAATATCTGTCTCTGCTGGTCAGGGACAAAATGGAGCTGTGACATTGCACTCCATATGTTTTATGGAAATATGCTTATGAGTGTGAATATAATGTAACTGGAATATGCTTTATGCAAAAGGTCTCTTGTAAGGTAACATAACAAAGGTTATAAACTACTGAATATATTCCTCCTATTTGTATGCATGTATCATTCTTGTATCTGAAGCTAGAAACATGAAGTATAGCTCTGAGGTCCTATTGTAATTATGCAAAGTGTGGGCCATTAATGGTGGTTTAGAATCTTGATGGCTCCCATTGACTAAGACAATTGGTTGTAAATGGTTTATTTACCTGCAAGCCTTCCTGTGTACCTGTGGGCCAACCCAGGAAGAATGGAGACTAGGGATCGTACAGTGACATTTGACTATGTCACATGATATTGGAATCCATCTTAATCCTTGTACTTTTCCATTGATGAGGTGGGGTGGGGACAAGCACAGACAAAAGATTCCCACCTTGTGTCAAAGCTATAAAAGGGGGTGGAGCAGGACAAAAGAGGCTGCCAGTCATGAGAAAACCCCTGCTTACCACCTGAGATGTCTGCTGGATCTAACAAAGACTGTACCAGGGAAAAGGATTGGGCCCAGACTAGGAAGGAGTCTAGTCTGTGAAAGAAGCTTATTGGAACATCTTTGAGGGTGAGATATTACCTGTAATCAGTTTCTTAATGTGTCAGGTTTAGACTTGCGTGTTTTGTTTTATTTTGCTTTGTGACTTACTTTGTTCTGGCTGTTATTACTTGAAACCACTTAAATCCTACTTTTTATAGTTAATAAAATGACTTTTGTTTATTAATAAACCCAGAGTAAGTGATTAATACCTGGGGGAGCAAACAGCTGTGCATATCTCTCTATCAGCGATATAGAGGGTGAACGATTTATGAATTTACCCTGTATAAGCTTTATAGAGAGTAAAACGGACTTATTTGGGGTTTGGCTCCCATTGGGAGCTGGGGGTCTGGGTGCTGGAGACAGGTAACCTGCTGAGCTATTGTTAGTTAAAGTCTGCAGCTTGGGGGGGGGGGTGGCCCAGACCCTGGGTCTGTATTGCAGCACGCTAGCGTGTCTGGCTCAATAAAGCAGGGTTCTGGAGTCCCAAGCTGGCAGGGAAAAATGGGCTCAGAGGTAATTTCAGCACATCAGGTGACAGTCCCAAGGGGATCTCTGTGACTGAACCCGTCACAGGAGCTGCACTGGAGGAAGACAGGAGAGAGAAACACAGCTGCTCATGGTCCATGGGCTTTACCTGCAGAGAGCCCAGGGTGCAGATGATGCATGTTTAGTATTTTTTTCCCCTAATGCCCTGTCTCTGGCGTTATAATATATGGAGATATACCTATCTCATAGAACTGGAAGGGACCTTGAAAGGTCATTGAGTTCAGTCCCCTGCCTTCACTAGCAGGACCAAGATGTACGAGCTGCGTTGTTAGATTAGTGGACAATATCAGAGAGATCTGACAAGGCAATGCCTGCATACAGGACAGTGGGAAAATGGATCCAATGCCATATACGCTGAATTAAATCTCCCGCCTCAACATATGCCACTGTTCACAACAGCAGAGCTTCTTTAAATGGCAGCCAGTTCATTTGTGGTGCAGATTTCACACTGATACATTTGGCATAGGCAACATTGAAACAACAGTTCATATATCAAAGGGGTAGCTGTGTTAGTCTGGATCTGTAAAAGCAGCAAAGAGTCCTGTGGCACCTTATAGACTAACAGACGTATAGGAGCATGAGCTTTCGTGGGTGAATACCCACTTCTTCGGCTGCATCCGAAGAAGTGGGTATTCACCCACGAAAGCTCATGCTCCTATACGTCTGTTAGTCTATAAGGTGCCACAGGACTCTTTGCTGCTTTAACAGTACATATAGTGAGCAGATATACCCCCTTAAAGATGTAAAGTTGAGTCTATGTTTCTGTCTCATTTTAAAACCAAGTGTACTCAATTGTTTTGTCTTGCTCAGAAGGATAAACTCCCTCTGCTTATTCAGTAAGTTCTGCAACAAACCATTTTTTGCTGATGATACAGAAGAGAAGTAATAAATCCACATACAGTTATGGCCTCTAAAGTCTCCTCCAACTAGCAGGTGAAAAATTTGGACAGTCAATGAGGTGAAACTCCAAGTACATAACATGGCTTTCAAGAGATACATTCTTGCACAATATGGGCCAAATTTTGGATATAACGTGAACCATCTGACTTCAATGAGGTTTCATAGGAATGAGGGGACATATAGATTACCACGTTCCTGTGGGGGGAATGAATTACTTGGGGAAGCCAGGGTGCCAAATTCTCTTCTTATTAACACCAACACAAACTTGCTGAAGTCAATGGGGTTGTAAGGGATATAAGCCAAAGCACAGTTTGGCCCTATGAGGTTAAATTCCCAAGATTCCCAAAGTGAAGTTAACATCTGCCACATAGCAGAGACCCCAATCATTTAGGCATTTGAATCACCAACCAAACATCTTAAATGCTACCCAGAACCAATCAGAAGCCGGTCGTATTACATGTGTAATGAGCTGTCTGCACAAGACTGCCTTTAACAAGCAGGTTGTCACAATGTGTTGTAGCTGTGACACCCCAATAACTTGATAGTATAGCATTTTATTTGGTTATAATCAGATTTACAATTGGACATTGGAGAAGATATTTGCCCTAATAAAAATGGCTGCAAAATGCTTTTAATATACCTCAGAGTAAACTACAGCATTTATTTCTCTCAGTTAAATACTTATATGTGAAAAGAACATTCATTTGTGGCTTAAGCCATTGTACACACTACTTACCGTTCCATGGTAGTTCCTGTACATGGGCATTTTTAAGATCTTTGTCAAGTAGTCTTCCAGTTGTTTCTACAATGCAAGCATGAAAACTTTAGATAGGATGTAGGGATTACTATAAAAATCTAATTATATAGCTACAGGAAGTCATGAAGAGAATAAAAAGAAGCCACCGATTGAATGAAAAAAAATATACATATACACATGCATGTAGCACACTCTCCACTGCGCCACAATATCCCAGCAAAGGGGAAATAACTCAGATCTTGGCAGAGTGCTCCTTGAGGCAGTCTCTTCCACTTTCTGAGCAGGGACAATTTGGCTCTAAACTTGGCAGAGTTTCAGTTCACCAAGCAGAAGAATTTACTAACAAAACAGAAGGCATGTGAACTTGGTCAGAACACAGCTCTGCAAACAAGCTGGTCCCCAAATAGTGAAAGTCAGAAAAATCCCAAGAATAAGATGGACAGCACAACACGTCAACAGCCTGTCTTCTACCAGCACACCCACATCTCTGAACAAAGTATTTAGAAGAAGAAAGGACATTTACTCTTCTACTAGAAAAATGTTCTTCTCGGACCATGTTCTCAGACGTGCGTGGCAGACTTGGCATCTGCCTCGCTTCTCCCCTTTTGACAGTTTGTCTTCTAACTGTGTGACTGGAAGAAAAAAAAAAATCCCAGATTATTTGTCTGATCAGTAGAACGTGAGCGTCTTTTCCTCTGGCACAAGAGTCCTGATGTTCTATTTAAAACTTTATTATAAAATGAGGGACACGTAGCGAGGAAAGATAAGGGGAGGCGTAAAATTGTCTAACAAATCACTGTGTACAAATCAATTCAAACTAAAATACAATGCAAAAAGCAGAGCATATTGGGCCAAATTCTCCTTTGATGCAAATGGCCACGGATCCACTGACTTCAAATGAGTTTTGCCTATTTAATCAGAAGAGAATTTGGACCATGTTATTGGACCATTATGTTTCACTAATCCCTTAGCCTTTCATATCTCTACCCCACCAAAATCCTTACTCTTGTTTCCTCGACTGCCCCCAGCTTCCTATTGTCTTCCCATGCCAATCTCCAAACTATCCTTTTGTAACACTCCACCACTCAGGCCTCTTTCCACAACTCTCTTTATGTTTGGAGCTCTGTCCCAGTCCTTGGGCCCAGTCCTACCAGCTGCTGAACACCTCATTAGAGTCACTGGGAAGGAAAACTGAGAGAGCTCAGCACTCACAGATATAAGCCCTTAAAGGTAAGAGGCCATATTGTGCTATACATTTTTAAGCACAATGACCCAATGATTTCGATGGGAAATTCTGCTTAAAAACTGACTGCACAAAATGTCCCACATGCTTTTTACATATTGCAAGAGAGAGATCATTGGATCAATCAGATTACTGCTGCTTACTAATACGTTGATTTTGAGCCTGATTCTCCTCTCATTTATACCAGGGTAAATCAGGAGTGAATCTTGGAAGTCAATGGAGTTACACCTGTGTACTACAAGGGTAAGAGAGAATCAGGCTTTTCACTTCTTTCTAATGCAATTTGGGCCTTGAACCATATTTGTAAGACTGCATAAAATAGCTACCTCCTTGTAGGGATAGGAATTCGTATGAAGGCTTTGTATCTCAGCAGTTCCCTGTGGAATTCTTGAAAGTTCTTGAATTTCCTTTTCACTTGCCATGTAAAATCTCCATGTGTGAACTCAATAGTGTAAACATTTGGACTTGGTACCTACAGGAAAGAATAGCACCAGTCTTTCAGTACTCAATGGGTAATCTTCTAGCATTAAATCCTCTAGAGTTTATCATTTTTTATTTAAAGGTATAGCCATTCCTTATGACTTTTACTTACAATTTTTATTAGACTCTAAACAGAACAGGCAAAGATTATTCATATTGTCCTTGATAGAGTTATTCCCAGACAGACGTATTCATATTTTCTAAAACCCACTAGCTGATTTACAGAAAGTTAACTTGTAAGTGATGTGTTAACATGGTAATAGGAGCATGAAATTAAAAATGGGATTGAGATTTAAAACAATGTTCCAATAACATTCACGTTCTGACCTTTTTTGTTGAGGTAAAGCGTTCTACTTCCAGAACTCGGACTTTAATCGGACATCCGGTTAGATATGTCTGTATATGAGGCTCTTTGAACCCTTGAGTGTTATAAATTGCAGAGAATGGGATGCCCACTGCAAATGATCATAAAATAGTAATTAGCTTAACACTATTTTAAACTATGAATAAGACTGTAATAGCTAAGGGATAATGTAACAGGTTAATAATGAGTATATAAAATCTTGAAGTTCTGTAGTCTTATTTTTCCCCAATGCATATCATGCCTTATTAAAGCCTATTGCACCTCAGCTCATAGAAGCCTTCACATTAAGTCATCTGACTTGAAGAGTTCAAATGCCAGATATAGCAATTTCTTGTCATAAAATAGGGTCAATGGTTACCTGGAGAAATACAGTAAAACCTCAGCAGTTTGCACGTAGGTAAGCAACACATTCCATAATTCATGCACGAAATGAGCAGCCTCACCCATCTCTTCAGCAAAGATTTAATAGCAAAGTGCTGTGATGAGGTCTTCTATCACTAAGTCTTCATCCATGTTACAAAATATATTACAGGATGTTTACTGATGTATTATGAGGTGTTATCAGGAATAATTAAAATTAAATTACACTTGTCAAATAAGTGAACAAAAGGGTGTTTTGTGTAGCAAGGTTTTTTGGTGGGGGTTATTTGTGTATGTTTGCAGACTTACTCATTCATAAACTTCGACAATTTGCAACAGGTCACCCAGGTACTAATGGAAATTGTAGGCATGACAAGAAGCAGCGTTTTGACAATTTCAGAGTAGTTTGTAAGTATTATTTTAAAGAGTTCTAAAACAGCTAAGTGTCAGAAATCTCGAGCAGATTAGAAAAAAAACATTAATCCTGTTTAAAAAACAATCAAACAAAAAAGCCAACCTGCCTTTATTAGATAGCTAGAAATGCATAGATGACAGACAGACAGGTGCAGTGATGTGCAGCTGCTGTGCCAAAATGAAATGAAGGGTTTATACCTTAAAACACAACAAAAGAAAGGAAATCCAAATTAAATCTTAAAGCTTAATTAAGGCCTGATCCGGAGCCTATAGGAACCAGTAGGAGTCTTTCCACTGATTTCAATGGGCTTTGGATGTGCTTCTTATGGCTCATTCCTGCTGAGCAACTCCTACGAGGTACTTTGAATCCTCAAATCCAGGTTTGATCCTTCATGATGCTGAACACCCTCAACTCCCAGTTTAGGTCGAGGGCATCACTACGTTTTTTGTAGGCATCACAAAGTACTTTGCAAGATGGCGCCATCACTTTAAAGGTTTCACAGCCCTAAAGAACCAAGTACAGTTTCACGAGGCCCTATCAGAGCTTCAAAATCCTGGCCCACTCTCTCACTCTCCCCACCCACACTCCCTAACACCATCAAACTGAAAGCTTCATCTTCGCCTCAGCTGCACTGCATTGCTAAATCCTAGTGGGACATATGGTGAAAACAGATGGACACTAACTCACCAGTTGTTTTCGGATCATTTAACACGTCAGCATCCACCTCTTCCCCCTCAAAGTGGAGCTCCCTGGTGTCCAGGTTCTCTATTAAATTGCTCATATCTGCCGCAATTTTCTTCAGCGTTGAGGTATTTACTCTTCTTTCACTGCTCAGTGACATCTTAAATGCTCGCTCACCAACAACACAGGGGGCTGTTCAAGAGAAGGGATCAGCATTGTTATTGTTTCTGCAGCATCATACATGATAGATTCCCCTGCATCCACCTGAACCTATCTGTGGTTAAGGGCCTGGTGTGTGGAGACCCCTGGCTTCCCCACCGTCTCTGTGGCAGCATAGTTCAAATGGACCTGTAACCTTGGATTCCTCCAATCTATCACAGCCTCTGGAATGCCCTCTACAGGCACACTACAGCACGCCTGGCCCCTGTGGACACAGAGGAGGACAATTTCAACAGAGTAGGGAGGGCTCAGCAGAAAAGTGAATGCAGCTTCCAGCTGGAATGGAAAATTTCCCTTTGATTTCAACGGCAGCAGGAGTGGGGCCCCAGGACATTTCCATTAAAGGTTATGTGTTTCCCATTTGAAATACTGATGTTTTAACTATGAGGGCATCACCAGGATTGGATGTCACTTGGAATATGTCTACACAGAATCTGGGAGCAAGCCTCTCAGTCGGGTCAACAGATTCGCGCAAGGGCTCTAAAACTGGCTGTGTAGCTTTTATGTTGCAGCTTGGGCTGGAGCTTGGGCGCTCAAGCCTAGGGAGGGGGGTGTGGGCTCCAGCCTGAGTTGCAATGTAAAAGCACTGCCTACTACACTGTGATCTTTAGAGCACTAGGGCAAGTCCCACTAGCATGAATCTGCTGACCCAGTCTGGGAGGCTCTCTCCCAGATGCGGTGTAGACATACCCTTAGAAGCACTCTCTTGCTCTGATTTTAAATGGAAAGCAAACAGTGAACTTGCTCAGTCAGTGCATTAATGTGCAGCTAATTGTGTAATAAATCATGCACAGGATAAAAACACAAAATACAACCCGTTGCCCTATCTGGTTCACTAACATTACCAGCTACAACTGCTTCATACATCGCTACATTTTCAAACCGATGTGGAACAGAGAAAGAAACATCCAAAGTCAGTAGAAGTTGTTACCTGCTTTTTCCTTTGTGATTAAAAGAACAATATTAATTCCTTGAATTAAAGGATCTTCTATGGCCTCCACTCTCCTAGTATCTCAGGAGATACCTTCATGCACAGGACCGGCCTTAGGTGTGGGCCACCCAGGCAGCCGCCCAGGGCACAGTGGTCAAGGGGGCGCCATGCAGCTGTGCAAAGGTGCACGCTGCCGGTGTAGTGTCAGAAGCTGCTTCCTGGGGGACTTCCAGATTTCTCCCTGCTTCCTCCCAGCGGAGGAACATTGGGGGGGCGGGGGAAGTGGTGACCCACAGATACAGCTCACCCCCCCAACATTCCTCCGTGCCCCCATAGGGGATTGGGAGGGGAAGCGAGGAGCAACACCAAGTGCTCGATGCATACTGGTCACTTTCTCCACCTGGGCTGTGCTGTGAGGCAAGCATCAAAAGCTGCTGCTCTCTGCCCTCCCCTTATGCAGCCCGGGTGGGGAAAGTGACCTGGATGCAGGGATCCCCGACGTCGCTCCTCGCCCCAGACACCTAGGGGTGTGCGGCGGAGCAACGTTCCAGGGGACAGCGGGCAGCAATGCCAGCTGCTCCATGCATCCAGATCAGTTTCCCCACGTGGGCTCAGGAGGGGGGTGCAGAGGTTAGGAGTAAAGAGGGTGCAGGAGAGGGGCAGTGGCTGGGGGCGCAGGAGGGGCGGGGTAAAGGGGGTGCAAGGGCTGGGAGTGCAGGAACTAGGGACAAAGGGGGAGTGGGGAGCCCACAGGGACCAGGGGCAATGAGGGGGAGGTGCGCCAAAATACAAGTTTGCCCAGGGCGCCATTTTCCCTAAGGCCAGTCCTGTCCATGCACCTCACAATCTTTAATGTATTTATCTTCTCAACACCGCTGCGGGGCGGGGCAGGCAGTGCTGTTATCCCTGTTTTACAGATGGGGGACCGAAGCACAAAGAGACTATAGGTACATCTTCACTACCCACCGGATCGGCGGGCAGCGATCAATCCAGCAGGGGTCGATTTATCGTGTCTAGTCTAGACACGATAAATCGACCCCCGAGCACTCTACTGTCGAGTCCTGTACTCCAGCTTGGCGAGAGGCGCAGGTGGAGTCGACAGGGGAGCAGCAGCAGTCGACTCACTGCAGTGAAGTCAATCTAAGTACATTGACTTCAGCTACGTTATTCACGTAGCTGAAGTTGCGTAACTTAGATCGATCGTCCCCCCGTCCCAGTGTAGACCAGGGCTAAGTGACGTGCCCAAAGTCATACAGGAAGTCAATGACGGAGCAGAGTCCCAAGTCACAATCTAGTGTCCTAGCCACTGGACCATTGTTCCTCTCTAAAGGGCTTGTTACAAGTTACACAGCACTTGAGTAAATCTCTTCATTGTTAATGAGCCTGCAGGAGGTTACACCTAGTACTCTTTATGTTAGTGGAAGAAGCAAGTGGTGAGCAAAGGAAAAACAGCATCAGAGTCAGGTCATCTACAACTAAGCAGCAGCATTTTGGAAGACGTTTCCTGCAATTATGACTAACGTACTCCCTACCTCCTTGTTCCTGTTAGTAACTTGAGTCAGTGGAAAATCTGAAGAAAACGAGACATGACACAAATCTAGTAAGATCTTACATCCCTTTTCGTTGCTCATGGGTTTGGTTTGGTTTTTTAAGATTTATTTTCCTTCGGCCCTACTGTCCAATTTGCAACCCTCATTAAGGTTCAGCAGGGCTTACCCACATGAACAAGCTCATGGCTTCAGTTGGACTTCTTGTGCGAGTGCAGCTCAATATGATTAAAAGTTGCAGGATCAAATCCCTCGTCCTTAAACACGGTTATGTTTAACCCCAGATAATACCCTCCTACATATCAGCATAATAAGAGTCCCATCAACCTTTGTATGACTCCACCATAAACACACAGCTTGACAACTACACTGAAAAGGATCAGCGACAGATTGTCAGCAGGCGTGAATCAGAGTGGTTTTAAGTCCCATTTATACCAGCTGAGGATCTGACCCCCTTCAAAGAAACGATTTACAAGAGTCACGTGTCATTTCTGCTGTTAAATTTTGTACAGAATTGTTTGCTTGGAAAGGGGGATTTGTAACTTTTGGAAATAATTCACTTCACCTTTTAAAACAATAACTCATGTGTTTAGATGCTTTTAAAGAATATTTGATACTGTCTTGAAATAAAGGTAATGCTATGTAATTCTAAAAAATAAAAGGATTGGTTGTGTCAGAAAGCAATTCCATGCAGGCAGAGCCAGGAAACACAGGGTCAGATTCTCCACTCAGTTACATTAGTGCAAATCCAGAATCAATTCGGTTTCATGAGTGTAATAAAAGCGCGAAATCAGGGTCAGGCCTAGCGTATCAGTTCTTTGTGAGTGATTTTTAAGCATGTTAGTGGTTCTGACACCTTCCAATCATCCATGAAGCCCCTTATGTCACAGTGGCAAAGAGTCCTTGACTGGGCTAAAAGGGATGACACTTCTGGCTAGTTGTAGACTCATTGAGGACTCTCAAGAATTGTCAGATGCCTTTCTGTAAACACACACACAAACATACACACACACACACACACACACACCTTTCTACCCCTTTTATCCAAGGAAAGGAAATAAAAAGTATAGATTAAAATGCAAAACTACGAAACCACTCATTTTCATCCTCTATTCTACATCACTACACAGCCTGGCCTTTAATGCAAGTTCTGCATTAACGTGAAGAACAATGCTACACTTTTCCTTGTCGTGACCAGATGCAAAGGCAACTCACTTGTGCCCAGGAGATCTACATTTTGTCTCCTGGCTCCTTGCATGCCTCTGCCTAAGCATTTTGTATGGTATGTAAACCACAGTCACAGGAGATTTCCTTTCAGCACTGAGGACAGGTATGCCGGAGTCTTTACAGCCGCAGTTGACAGCCCTTTCAAACCAGCCGGAAAAGTGTATTCGATTAAATTTCACCCCGGTGACTCCAGTGGAGTTTCACCATGTGTGTGTTTGATGACTGGCTCTATAGCAGGGGTCGGCAACGTTTGGCATGCGGCTCGCCAGGGTAAGCACCCTGGCGGGCCGGGCCAGTTTTATTTACCTGCTGACGCGGCAAGTTCGGCCGATCGCGGCCCCACTGGCCGCGGTTCGCCGTCCCGGGCCAATGGGGGCGGCGAGAAGCCACGGCCAGCACATCACTCGCCCACACCGCTTCCCACCACCCCCATTGGCCCGGGACGGCGAACCGTGGCCAGTGGGGGCCGCGATCGGCCGAACCTGCCGCGTCAGCAGGTAAATAAAACTGGCCCGGCCCTCCAGGGTGCTTACCCTGGCGAGCCGCGTGCCAAACGTTGCCGACCCCTGCTCTATAGAATTGTAAAATTCCAAATGCTTCCAGATCAGAATATACAGTCCACTAGAAAACATGGGTCTCCCAGTGTGCTCACCTCACCAGACCAATTACTGACATTCCAGAATAACACGGAGAAGTTTATAAGTGTGATTTCATATTGAATACAGGACCTGATACTGCACCGCTAATGTCAGTAAGAGCTTTGCCTAGGCTGGTGGATCAAACCTACAAGAGAACAGTATATTTCATTTCCCGCCCCACCACCATTATGCTATGCAATTATTTTACTAGGACATTGCCACTTCTAGCATATGCATGCCATTAAGGGATGGCCACTAGCAGCAGAACACTACGTATTTATTCTATCTGCATTTATATCTGGAAAGGAAATAGAATTTTCTTCAGTCTGAAAAGATGTGTTTTATCCTTCTAAGTTCAGCCCAATGAATCATGATGGCAACTGGGCTTGTAAAAGAGCAGGATTTGCGTGGTAAAAGTTAATACAGACACAGATAATGATTTTCCATCGTTATCGCCTGCTGTGGCGATAAAGACTTGATGAGAAGAAATGGCAAACAAGCACCTTAGAGATTATGTCAAGGATGAATATATACAGGGTTGGTTCGGTATCGATCATAACGTATTCACCTTCCCTTCGTTCTTTATTGTGCCAGGCACAAGAGTCCTGCTTGTCAGATGAATTGACATAATAAGTTAATGGGTAAACTATTAACAAATGTATTGAGTCCGGTTATTTGCTAGGGGCTGCTGCAGGCCTGTTTGCCAGTGGATAACTTAGGGAAGAATTCTATTTCGGCTACATCTGCTTTCACAGTAGCAGCCAGATAGTACAAGTCAGCAGAGTGCAGCTGGCACAGGCAGCAGTGGGGGTGATAATTTGCTGCTGGTACAGACAGACAATCCCCTGGAGCAAAGCAGGTGCAGAGACGGAAGTATGGCTCCATGAGCCACAATTCTCTCCCTGGGATGGGGCAGCAACATGCATTTCTTAGTATAGGTCGTGTCCCTGTGGCAAAAATCTAGCCCAAGCGCCATAAATTACCAGCTCAATTACTACCTATTCCCTGTCTCCCCCTCCCACCTCACCCCTAATGTGACCTACTTAAGGCCTGACCAGAATGGCAGCTCCTGAGCACAGGGGCTGCTTCTGAGTTGCTGCCACGAGGAGCAACTTGCTGGAAAGGCAACAGGGAGGAGCGAGGAGCAAGCAAAGCCATGGCTTGCCTCTTCCCAGGGCCGGCTCCAGGCACCAGCTTAACAAGCAGGTGCTTGGGGCGGCCAAGGGAGAGGGGCGGCACCTGCGGTAATTCAGGGGCGGCAGGTCCCTCACTCCCTCTAGGAGCGAAGGACCTGCCGCTGAACTGCCGCCGCCGATC
>NW_020664439.1:36222106-36248043 GCF_002925995.2 Terrapene triunguis
GAGTCCAACAGGTCCAGTTTAGCTCACTAAAACTTTCGCTAGGGAACAGTGGATTGGTTTGGCCTTGTTTCAAACACCTGAATATTGTGAGCGTGAAAGCTGACCACCACTTTGAATGTTATTGGGCTCATGTACGGCCTAGAGGCTAAAATCAGGGAGAAAAAAAAATCCACTGAAAGAACAAGGTGTGCAGTGGTGCAGAAATGAGGGTAGAGTGAAAAACAAGGAGAGAGAGAGAGACTGTGAATACAGAATTAAAAAGGGGAGAGAGACAAATTCTACGGACAAAAGTAAACACTGTATATGCGGCATCCCATTGTGCCAGCCTAGTTTCTAGCAGAGTTTTTCTCTCCCTAATACATAGTTTGCTCCACCTGCGTCACGTTGCCTGTCTATCATAGAATGTGAGTCCAAGCTTCCCTTCATCTAGCAAAACACAGATCTGAAATCCTGACTAACCCTTGAGGGCAGAGTTTAATTACAGGAAGAAAGGATTGAACAAAAATTATCTTTATTAACCCTGAAAAGAGTGCTATAGGTTTGCAACATCTTAAACTAAGGGTTGCTAATCTTGCAGTTTTATCATGAGACTCATGAGAATTGGTGGGGTTTTTAAACCCAAGCTCCTGGGGTCAGATCATCACATGAGAATCTCAGCTTTCATCAACATAAAAAGTTTCTAGTCTTTGTGGATGTAGGGGGAAAACTTGAAAATGTGACCCTTGAAGGTTCAAAAATCAGAAGGCAAATAAAAAGAGCTCAGATTTTTTTTTAATCTCATGATTTTCATTCTACCCTCATTTTGGAGGGCCTGGCTCATGATTTTTGAACACACAGGGTTGCAATAATGCAGACTACATGAGATTCACACATCCCCAGTTTCTTCCATTATGTATATTATTTTAGCTAATCCATGCCTTCACCACTTTGTAATGAGATTATAATGCTGACACAAGCTATTTTAAACACTTATCAAAGACAATGCGATAACCTTAATTTAGGAAAAATTCAAGTTAGCTGAGCTGGCTTCCAGCAGAAACAGCGATTTCCTGTTAATGCTTCCCAGCATATGATACTGTTTATGCACTTTCATCCTCACTGAGACAAGCACTCCCACAATCACTGTTGGTTAGCCTTATTTCAGTTCTCATGACTTTTCTCTCACCTTAGTGACCTTTCAGTGAGGTTTCTTAGAAAAATCCCCAGTTCCCATTCTTGGTTTTGTGTCGCAGCACACAGTACTTTGACAGGACACCATGTTAAAGTCTACTCATTCAATTCCTGTGTACAGTGTTGAGCAGACAGGAGTTGTGATTTTCAGAGTCTCGAACAAGAACAAGAGCAGAGGGGGGAAAGGAAATAACTGAACTATGCATTCTCTTTCTTCCACCCTGCTGCTAAGAGTTGCTGTTCATGAGTTGCTGCTGAGTTAAGCCAGGAGCTCAAAAGGCCCCCAAAGTATATCGCCCTCAATAATCATTTGCTCTGCTTGTGATGAAACCTGCCTCTGTCTATATTCTTCCTAATTCTTCATCTTCGTCTTGAAACTCTGGATCTGGGCTGCTGCCGCGTCCCGCAGCTCCCATTGGCCGGGAACAGCGACCCATGGCCACTGGGAGCTGTGGGCACCCATGCCTGCAGACGGTCAATATAAACAAACTGTCTCGTGGCCCACCAGCGGATTACCCTAACTCTGCCCCCACTGACTTCAGTGATAAAAATCCCATCAATTTCAGTGAGGGCAGAAATAAGCCAACATTGAGATCTTTAGAAAGCCCCAGCCAGTCTCACTAAATGTGCTCAAGACATATTTTGACAGGCCAGCATGCAGGCAGAGCCGTGCATGGAGACTCTTTTTAAAATCAGTCCCATTAGGTGCAAAACCAGCAGAAGCCAGGCCAGACTCCACAGAGATGCTACAACAAAGCTGGGATTTTTTTTATACCACAGAACAGTCCCCAAATCAGGAAGTCATTTATGTTGCAATACATTCCTATCAGTCCAATAAAAACTAGACTTGATCCCAAACTAGAATATCAAAATCAAACAGCCATCCAATTTTGGATTCAGATTGGATCCTGGATCTAAATTTCATGACTAAGGCCCACCTCTATTCAAAATAAACATATTACAACATTATTATTGAGAAGTAAAGCTCATGAGAAAATCTTCAGGAGCAGGAACTCAATATCTTGCTCCTGATGACTTGTAGGTGCTGTCTTTCAGCTATATCGGGTTTGTATTATTGATTTCTATAGTTCTTTTTGTGAGACACACTGATTGGCAAGCCATGAGTCAGCTAGTTTGCATAAAGAGAATGCTTAAACATTGGCACCAGAAATCCTATAGGACTCAATCATATGAATTAGACTCAGAGTTGGTAGGGAGTTTATAGGCCAGATTCTGATGTAAATCACAAGTAACTCCATTTAAGTTACTGCATATATTATTATTCATTATCTGTACTGGTAGCACCGAGGAGCCCTAGTCATGGACATAACACGATGGTGCTAGGTGCTGCACTAACACAGAACAAAGATAGTCCTCTGTTCCAAATAGCTTACAATCTAAGTATAAGACAAGAGACAACAGACGGATGAAGGCAGATAGATGGGAGAATGCAAGGAAACAACGATGGTCAACAAAATAGGAAGTGGTCTCAGCACACCAGTTGACTAAACCACCTCTACACTAGAAAAATTATCTTGTTACTGATAGTGAGTATTAGCAACAGGTGAGCTGAATGAGCGCTGAGCACCATTTATCTGCAAGTTTAGATAAGGACAAACCATGCTGAGCTCCATTCCAGAGAATGTGGTTAAACCTTGAAGAGGGGTAAGTGCTGATGCTCTGGGTCAATATCTAGCTGAAACAGATTCTTTCATCTTGCACCTGCACAATTCTTAATCATTGATGCCACTCCTGGTGGCAATAAATGACTCACCTAGAAAGAACTGTTTATGCACACAATTAAGTGTCTGTTACAAACTTGACTCCCTTCTACACTTGTGACTTCTTTCCTCACGCATGTTTTGCCCCATTAGTTCATTTCATGTATTTAGTCTCCTCTCTGTATTAAAGATTGATCATCTTATCCTTACATGCATTGTCTCATCAGCGATTATTGAAAAGAAGTGAGAAATATGCCAGTTTTCCATTGCACTCAGTGCATTTCCCCACACCTGGGACCTGTCTCAAAGTCATGCTGTACCCTTTCCAATGGTTGGGTTTTGTTTTAATGCTTTGCAAAACATGAATGTTTATAGAAGAACACCTGATTCTGATCTTGAAACAATTTGACATGATGTTACTTCACTGGCTTCAACTGTTACTCCAGATTTACACTGGTTCAAGTGAGATCAAAATATAGCACTATACATCTGGACACATTTTAAATTATTGTTTTCTTAAACCTATAATTTGCAAATAATGGGCCAGATTCTCAACTGGCATCAATCACAGTAGCTTCAGTGGAACTATGCCAATTTATGCCAGCTCAGACCCTGGTCCTTTAGCTTTAGGAATTGGTTTATATGAAAGCAGATATGTATGAAGAGAGTAGAATATTAATTGGTTTATGGACCTAAAACATTTAGTGAGTTCCATAAACTCTAAGGATGCACTGCAACAGATTTTGCATTTGGATCTCTGTCAAATCATGCACCCAGACAGCTCTTTATTGGCTACACATCTAATTAAGTTCATAAAAATAAGCTATTCTTTCCAAAGTCAACAGTAACTAATTTGCTAAACTGGCTCCAGAGCTGCCTTATTAAAAGCTGCATATTTCCTCTTCAGAGATCCTCCAAGAGACTCATGCAGATCTGAGGCTAGCTGTTTTAGCAGAATACCAGCTTATCGCCAGTTAATAATGGCTGCTGACAGTCTCTCAGATTTGTCCAGAATTTTGGAAAGCTGCTTCTGAGGAGAGAATTTAACTCTAGCTAAATAGGAAGGAATTAAATACATAATTTACAAAGTTACTTTTGATCTTTAGTCCATGCACCTTCCAAACAGCTATGTTTATTTAACTGGCGGAGGTAAGCAAGGACCTTTGCTCAACTTCATGGCATTTTTTTCTGTTTATAATGCAATAACGTCTGAATGCTGAGCCTGATAAATTCTAAAATTTCAGGGAACGTTCTAGGCATCAACAGGCAGAACCCTATTGATTTTAGTGAAAACCGGAAAACCAGAAGGGGGAAATAGGGGACACATGGAGCTCCTGCAGTCTGGGTAGCTGACCCAGCAGCTTCAATTGAACCACCTCAGTAACTGTGGACAGATCAAAGAACCAGCTGAAGGCAGCCATTAGCACCTTCCTGCATAACGCCACACCCCTTCTCATTCTCTCAATATTTGAGATCCTAAATTAGGAAGAAAAGAAATAAGGATGGTGGCAGGAAAAAGGGAAGTGGGGGGAGGGGAAAGTGGGACATTGGGAGTACACACAGCACCCCTGGCATGGGGGGGGAAGTTGAAATGGGGGCACACTGAAGCCCTGGTGTGAAGGGGGAAGAATGGGGGGTGAGGACATGGGGGACACACAGAGCCCCTGGCAGGTGGCAGAGGGGGAAACTGGGAGGGCACACAGAGTTTCTGCCATGTGCAGGGAATGGGGCAGCACACAGAACCTCTGGCAGAGGGGACTGGGAGAACCTGGTATAGAGGATTGGGAATGCACACGAAGGCCTGCCAAGGTGGGGGAGGAAGGCAAGAGGGATATTCAGAGCATCTGGCAGGGGAGGCGGTGAGGAGAGTTGCAGGGAGTCCCTGAAATAGAGGAGAATGAGAAGTGGCATACAGGGAGCTTCTGGGGTCAACGGAGGGATGCAAGGAGCCCTGATCTATGCTATTCACTTGGCCTACAGAAGCAACAAAGCGTGCAACCCTCTAGTTTAGTTGCATTTGGAATATTAAGATTTTCCTTGTCTATCATAAATAACGGCAAGTACCTTACAAAACCATTGTGTGATTTTAATGATCTTAATGCTCACATTTACAAAGGAGAACGCTTCGCCACCAGCTCAAGTTTCATGTGTCATTCAACACTGTTCTGGGATGGGTAGACAGACAGATTGCCACCTGCCAAGTTGTATTTTCTGCATTAAATTTCAAGTGCTATGTGGTGAGTGACAGCACTGGAATCCAATCTGGCATTTGAATCCAACTGCATTTAAGTGGATTTAAGGCATAATTGGACATATTACAGTAGTTCCCATAACTCAGAAGAGCCAAATTCAGCCCTGGTCCACTGCCTTTAACTAGGCTGTACCTGCTTACGCCAGGGCTGAATTTGGCACTAGATATCAAGCTCAGCTCTTTATGAAGGGTAGTCTATCAAGACAACTCAACTGCCCACTTCCCACCCTTGCATGCTCATTCCACACACCCCTACACACACTTGTGCAGATACTTGCTCCCTACACAGAAACCAACATAGAAAATAACCCATGCAGAAGAGTAAGGGGGCGCCTTGCCCACATGCTCCTCTGTTTGAGTTCATTGGGCAATTGAGCTCCAGTTATTCTGCTGGCTGTCACATTGACCTGACCTGGTGATATTCTTTTTCCTCCAAAAACAACAAGGAATCTGGTGGCACCTTAAAGACTAACAGATTTATTTGGGCATAAGCTTTCATGGATAAAAACCTCACTTCTTCAGTTACATCTGAAGAAGTGAGGTTTTTACCCACGAAAGCTTATGCCCAAATAAATCTGTTAGTCTTTAAGGTGCCACCAGACTCCTTGTTGTTTTTGTAGATACAGACGAACACGGCTACCCCGTGATACTTGACATCTTTTTCCTCCTTCACCCTGTTGATTTTGTTTACCTTCCTATATGAAGAAAAAAGAACCCCAACTCCTGTAAATTACATTTTCCAGACTGCTACACCCTGGCTTAAGTAAGTGCTATATTCATTGTGCTTCTGCTTCACATGACCTTGATGAACTTATGCTCTAAGAGATGCACCAAAGATAGTGAGTTACGACTATGATAAATGTACTCAATTTTCTTGACTTCCTTCCTATTGTTGCAGACACACGGTTCGTTCTAAAGCCCTTTGTAACAAAAGAGAGAATACAGCTGAGTCCAGTACATAGTATGAAATCTACTTCAGTTCTGGAAAAATCTAGCTCTCTGGTCAACTCACTTAACAAATTGCTACATTCACCATCATCCTACTTATGACTGATACTCCAGAGTCTTTCAAACTTTATCTCTGTAAGGCTCTTTTCAGCAGTACTGTTTACATAAAGTTTGCAACTTACTAGTGATAAATCATATCTTAATGTGAGGCCATAACTTTCAATTTTCATTCATTTTATTATTTATTTGTATAGCAGTAATTCCTAGAGGACCCAATTTGGACTCCACTCTGCTCAGCACTATATACACACACAACGAAAAAATAGTCTTTGCCCCCAGAAGCCTACCATCTAAGTAAATAATATGAAACAACAGTGGATACAAACACACACTCACATGCTATTTTGCATTCTCACGTCACATGCTCACCCTCGGCCATGTCGAATAATGATAACCAGCCAATCCTGCAGCTCATGCTGAATATAACTATGGGCCAAGGACTTTCCCCCTCTGTGGCTGGAATGCCCACTGATTTCACTGGCAGTTCCTGACATGTATCAGTGGTAGTGTAAAGTCCTGTGAATCACTGCATTTTGCCCTTTCTCTAGCAAATTAAAGTTATAGGTGCCCTCTTATAGCTAAACCAAATGCCTGAAAACTTATTCACCAACTCGGGTCCTACACGCAGCAGCTCCTGTGCCACCAGGCTAGATATGTGCTCCTTTGAACTGGGAATCCAGATGCTAAACTGTTGTTTTTCCTCCCAAGCTGTCCCTAAAATGGAATTTGAGATGTGAGCTTCCAACCCTTACATAAGTAGTCCCTGCTCATGGGAGTACTCCCACTGCCTTTAAGCAGACTGCTCGTAAGATTAGGGGCTGCTTGTGTCAGCGAGGGTGGCAGAATTGGGGAATGTGATCTGTTTCGGGAAATACTAGAAGACGTGCTCAAAAGGAATTGCAAACTGGGTTCATGTAGCAAAACAGCTGTCCTGCAGGCTTTTGCATAGCCTTCTGGGGCCCTCAGAAATATATTCATTGTAGGGGCATTTTGGGGCCTCCATAGGTTTACATTAGAAATTACAAACTGTTGACAAGAACAGGCACTTATGGACTTATTAACTGGAGCCATGGCACTGAAGGAGTTAATATCAAAAAGGGAGAGGAGGGGAAAAGGGGTATTAAGAGAGAGAAAGGAAATAAATAAATAAATGGAGATATCCCATCTCCTAGAACTGGAAGGGACCTTGAAAGGTCATTGAGTCCAGCCCCCAGCCTTCACTAGCAGGACCAAGTACTGATTTTGCCCCAGATCCCTCAAGGATTGAACTCACAACCCTGGGTTTAGCAGGCCAATGCTCAAACCACTGAGCTATCCCTCCCCCCTATGAATGCATTTTCTGAATTAAAGATGCATTTTCTGAATTAAAGATGAACAGACCATTATAAAACTTAAATGGTTAGATTCCAATTTCAGTTACATTGGTGTAAATCCAGAATGACCACATTAGCTTCAGATTTGCACCTGTTCAACTGAGATCAGAAACGGGCCTATTAAACGGTAATCATGTTCAATATAAAGAAAGAGCTGGCAGAATAGGTGTCTGTTTGTTTCTTAATTAAATAAAACTAAACACCAGCAGATTTAGGCAAAGTAGCATGCAATACACTGACTGACATTGCGGGCAGAAATCTTTTTAGGATTTCTTAAAACAAAACATAGATTATTATATCATCAAGGAAACCAGAGCATCATAAATATTGCCAATGTACTTAAATGTATAACCCATTAGCCCTGTTGCCACGTGGTTACTTACACACTTCCAATAATATAACAACAGATTAAATATTACTTCTTATCAGTTGTTGTGCCCATTTGGAGTATTACTGCTCAGCCGGCTTTCAATGGACAATTTCGGCAAATACACAAGAAATACTTGGGGGCAGGGGGAAACAAAATATATTAGAGCTCAGATGCTACGTCTTGTTTGCTCCTTTTCCCACTGAAGGATATGGCCAAATTGCCACAATCTCATTAAAAACTCAGCGTGATCAGGCCCAATCTCAGGAATTTCTTTCTCAGTAAACATTTCAAAGTGGCCATGGACCATCTGTTATACTGTAAGGGTCCGATCCAAAGTTCATGGAAGTCAGTGGGAATCTTTCCATTTACTTTAATGGACTTAGGATCTGATCCTTAGAGCACTGATTTTTGATATATAATAAATTAAATATTCTTTTCAAAAGCATGTGTTTCATAGGATTTCATATTTTCAAACTTTATAGCCTTTTAAAGCCCAGTCCAGCAATCTTTACCATGCAAAGATTACATGATCAAGCACTCAGAAAACTAATAAAGACCAGAGACAAATTTCTGCATGACAAGTATGAGCGTTACAGGATAGCATTCTCTAGTTTAGATTACTTCCATGGCCCTTTAAGCATGACAGGTAACAGTTGCAATTCACTAGGCAGATCTGAGTGCTGACATGTTAAGTGTCTCTGATTGAGCATTCAAGAAAATACCAAACAATGCATGTTTTGCATTCTTTATAGAAACATGCCAAAGGAAACACATAACTATATTTTCCTGAAAGACTTCAACGTTGAATAAAGAGAGCACATTTGTACAAAATAAAATGATTCTATGAGCTATTTATTTTCTTGTGTACCAGAACAATAATAAAGCTCAGTCTCTCTCAACCCAAATATCCCCGTTTCATTTGTACAGTGAGATCACTTGACATCACAATGTGTTGTCATGGAAATGATTAGGCTATCACAAGTTATTTATACCCTGTCAGAAGTGCGCATTATTATTACCACCATATTGGTCTCTGTACCCTGGGTCCAGAGGCCTCAATCAGAAATGGGCCCGACTTGTAGTAAGTCATAGGTAAAAGACAATCACTGCCCCAAAGTGTTTACAGTGTAATTTGAGATGAGATGCAGCAACTGAGAGCACTAAAAAGTGGACTCGATTTCACAAAGGAAGAAAAAAAGGCTGAGAAACAAATACGTCTGTGTGACTCAGAGTAACGGACAAAAATGGTATCATTTCAGAGACTTTGGAGAAGTATCTGGAGAGCAACTCTAAGGTGTCTGATCCTTTACACATTAGTAATGTTCCTAGGTAAAAGGACTGAGAAATATAAAGGTGCCTCACCAATGGGGTTTGTAGCATGAAAGCGTGAGACTGGTTCAAGACACGTTACTGCATGAAACAGCAGCCAGGAAAAGCAAGTATAAGGTGAATCATCCACCTGCACAGGTTTGGACAGAGTGCCACAGAACTGATCTGTTGAGCAATAGTGCCTTTTGTTTCCTTGCACTGCAGTGCTGGTTTGTGATAAAGATCTGTCCTTCAGTCTATAAGTCACTTCCTTTATCCTTTGTATATGCAGAAACATTAGGTACAAACAAGCCTGATCCTCCATTGTCCTGCACCCTGTGTAATCATTTACACCACAGTGAAGAGAGGGTGAAGCAGGTGTAAAACATTATATACCCACTTTGCACTGGTTTAAATAACAACATCAGGTTCAGAGCAACAAGAAACAGGCCCATTATGTTTTGATATGGAGCCACTCAGCCCTGGTCTGCCCTTAAAACATAGACTGACTTAGCTATGTCGCTCAGGGGTGTGATTTTTTCACATGCCTGAGCATTGTAGTTAACAAGACCTAATCCCTGGCATAAGAATCCTTTCATCAACCTAGTTACCGCTGGTCAGGGAGATGGATTATGTACATCAGTGGGAAAACCACTTCCATCAATATAGGAAGCATCTACACTCTGAGCACTACAGCAGCACAGTTGTAAGTCAGGAAAACAATGGCTTGATTCCCATTTTGCTGATGCTGATGTGAAAAAAGTTAAAACATTTTTTAAAAAGATTGACATTGAAACAAAAACTTTTTGATTGATCCTGTGCAGATTTTTTTTCGAGTTATAGGTGTGATGTTGCACTCCATATGTTTTATGGAAATATGCTAATAAGTATGAATATAATGTAACTGAAATATGCTTCATGCAAAAGGTCTCTTGTAAAGTATCATTACAAAGCTTATAATCTACTAAGTGTGTTCATCCTATTTGCATGAATGTATCACTCTTGTATCTGAAACTAGGAATATAAAGTATAACTCTGAGGTCCTACTGTAATTATGCAAAGTGTGGGCCATTAATGGTGGTTTAGAATCTTGATGGCTCCCATTGACTAGGACAATTGACTGTAGATGGGTCTGTTTACCTGCAAGCCTCCACTGTATATGTGCCGGCCAACCCTGGAAGAAAAGAGCGGGGCTCACAGGACATGTGAACATGTCACATGATACTGGAATCCATCTTAAACCTGGTGCTTTTCCACTGAGAAGGAGGGGTGGAAACCCAGAGAGAGACGAAGGATTCCCACTTTGTGCCAAAGATATAAAAGGGGTGGAACAGAAAAAAGGTGGCTGCCAGTCAAGAGAAATCCCCTAGTTACCACCTGAACTGGAACTAACAAGGACTGTACCAGGGGAAAGGATTGGGCCCAGACTAGGAAGAAGTCTAGTCTGTGAAAGAAGCTTATTGGAACATCTCTAAGGGTGTGATTTACCTGTATTCAGTTTCTTAATGTATTAGGCTTAGACTTGCGTGTTTTGTTTTATTTTGCTTGATAACTTACTTTATTCTGTCTGTTATTACTTGGAACCACTTAAATCCTACTTTTTATACTTATTAAAATCACTTTTGTTTATTAATTAACCCAGAGTAAATGTTTAATATCTGGGGGAGCAAACAGCTGTGCATATCTCTCTATCAGTGTTATAGATGGCAGACAATTTATGAGGTTACCCTGTATATACAGAGTAAAACAGATTTATTTAGGGTTTGGATCCCATTGGGAGCTGGGTGTCTGGGTGCTGGAGACAGGAGTACTTGCTGAGCTGTTTTCAGTTAAGTCTGCACCTTTGGGGGCATGGTTCAGACCCTGGGTCTGTGTTGCCTCAGACTAGCGTGTCTGACTCAACAAGACAGGGTTCTGAAGTCCCAAGCTGGCAAAGAAAACGGACTCGGAGGTAGTTTCAGCACATCAGCTGATAGTCCCAAGGGGGTCTCTGTGACCGAACCCATCACAATAGGTTCATGAAAGCTTTCAAGATTTTGATGTTTTTGTCTCGTTTCAGGATGGGGAAAAAATGTTGTAATCTTGAAACTCTCTTGGGACGGGAAAAACTTCTCCCGCAGCAACAACCACAACTCAGCTTTCTCAGCATATGAAATAGAAAGATGCCTGTTCCCTCCTTCTGCAAAATATTAATAGGATTATTACCCTTACATTGTTAATTCTGCTTGTATGTTATATCTCTGGTACACCTTTGTGTGTCTTGTTTATTTAGACTGTAGGCTCTTCAGGGCTGTCTCTTACTCCAAGGCTATATTTTCACCAAAAAAGTGCATTTTTACAGCAAGGTAACTAATGCAAGTTAGCTACTGCTGTAAAATCCTAGTGGAGACAAACACAGGTGGAGACTTTTTTATCTCAATGTTGCTAGTCGAGGTCAATACTATACCCCACACACTTGCAAGTTTACCTTGACTAAGGTAAAAGCTACTTGAGCCTTGTCTCACTAGGATTGTCCTTGTGCACATGTGTTTATGTTTGGTAGACGCAGGAGAACAGAAAGATAGCAACTCAAGGTAATAAAGAGGGGGAAATATTGCAGGAAACGGTCAGTAAAACAAAAGGAACAAAAACAAAAAAGTGTGAACTATTGCCCATACAAAAGTGCTAGCTAGCTGAGATAATAGATAGTCCAGGAAACACACACCCAGAGGAAATCAAACTGTCTAATTTAGCAATGCCACGCCGACCTATCAGATTTAGGACCACGACATTTATACTGACACTTGAGTCATGTCTTCACTGTAAAGTCTGTTTAGACACTGAGGTCTGATCTACACGACAGATCTATGTTGGTATAACTACGTGACACAGGCATGTGAAAAATCCACTCCCCTGAGCAACTTAGTTATACCAATCTGACCCCCTGTGTAGACAGAACTATGTCGGCGGCGACACAGCCACCGGCTCTTGGGAGGTGGATTAACTATGCCAACAGGAGAGCTCTCTTCACTTAAGCGCTACAGTCTTCACTTAAGCGCTACAGCAACACAGCCGCATAGGTACAGCTGCATCAATGCAAAGTTTTAAGTGTAGATCTGCCCTGAGAGAGAGAGCTACCTCAAGTTAGCTATCTTAATATAAAAACCTACACCTTTCTGACAGTGAAGAAATAGCCTTACTCTATGTCATTACAGTGCCTAGCCCAATGGGATAGAAGTAATAATGCATTACTCCTATGTTACTTTATCACTTTGGCCTGTCCTTAACCTCAAGATTAGCAAATTTTGGTTCAAACACAATGTCCTTCCCTGCTTTTGCCCATGTGAATGATGGAGTTATTTTGTATATAACAAGTTTTTGTTCTTCTAGGCATAAATGATTCATCTTTCTGCCTGCGTCTCATCATTCTCCTCCCTTCGGGAGAAGTAGAAATATTCACAGATTGTTTAGAGGCTTTCTGTTCTCATGCATCCACCAAACATAAACACACATGCACAAGGACAAACTCACAGAAGTCACTTTCCACTCCTGTTTAGACAGATGGTTTTCTCAGAGATTAGAGCGCCTCTGAAAAATACTAGAGTGGGCGAGTTGTCTGACAAATGAAAAACAGGTTTGGGCTTTGATTATCTAATCTTCCATTTATATTGCTTATTGACTTTAATGAACTAGAAAGCATCTGTGGGCAGCATGTTCTTGAGATGAGTGATATGTCTGAGCCAGGTTTGACTTAGACATGATCCCGACACTACATGGAACTCCTGGGATAGTACCATTGAACAATGTATAGATCCAGTGTTCCCAGCTCTCATGATTTCATAGCAAGTCTTATGATATTTGATGGTATTAAATCCCCAGCTCCTGGAATCATGTGATTAGGTGAGAATCTCAGCTTTCATTTAAAAAAAACCAAAAAGGTTCTAGGCCCTAATGGCTGCAGAGAAAAGCTTGAAAGTGTGAACCCTAAAGGTTCCTACCCCAGAAGGCAAATAAGAAGAACTCCATATTTTTTATTATTTTTTTAAATTTCATGATTTTAAGCCAATCTCATAATTTTTGGGGGGGTTAACTCATAATTTTTGAACTACTAAGGCACTACTTGGCAATACTAAGATCACAGATAGGCATCTGTTCCTGTTCAAACGCATAAGTTTATATATTACTAACGGGCGGTGCTGCTACACCGCCCTCAGCACAGAAGGTACGGGGCTGTGGGAGGAAGGAGAGAAATGTGCTTGCCCTCCTCCTCTCACTCACTGGTTCTCCTGCTGCTGCTGCTTCCCCACTCAATGCAGCACAGCAGCTTGCCTGAGCAGAGAGAGGAAGGAAGCCCAGAGAATGTTCGAGGCGGATGAGGCGCAGAAGCAGAGGATACACTCAGAACCCTCTTCAATTGTAAACCTTTCCAGGACAGCGTGTACCTTTTTTCCTGCCTTGCCCAGCATAGCATTGGCACTTAATAAAAAGTAACCACAGGCCAAAGCCTGCTGTCTTTACTCACTGTCCACTCAATCCTTTCTTGGTAATCTCTCGACGATGTCAACAGCATTTTGCCCAAGCAAGTAAAAACTGTAGAGATCAGTGAGCCCGACTGCCCCTTCCTGCAAAGAAACACTCAGAAGGGGGAAAGGGAGAAAAATCTCCACAAGGTCTCTCGCTGGGTTTTCAGCCAATTGTCCCGCTGGGACGGAGGGGCCTACCCACAATTCTAGCAGCTTCACATGGATCCCAGGAGCTCAGCAGGAAGCCAGAGCTATCCAGATCTAGGCTCTGTTTTAGAGGCCAAAGGAGAAGCTGAGGGAAATGTCGGTGGGGACTGCAGCTGATTGGGACTAACTGTCTCATACAACCTCACAGTTCTGCAAGGCCACTTCCCCATCCCATTTACAAGTAAATGGAAACAGGGTTGGCAGAGTGTGAGTACAGTAACTCCTCACTTAAAGTCATCCCGGTTAATGTTGTTTCGTTGTTACGTTGCTGATCAATTAGGGAACATGCTCGTTTAAAGTTGTGCAATGCTCCCTTCTAACGTCGTTTGGCAGCTGCCTGCTTTGTCCACTGCTTGCAGGAAGAGTAGCCCGTTGCAGCTAGCTGGTGGGGGCTTGGAACCAGGGTGGACCAGCAGCCCCCCTATCAGCTCCCCCTATCAGCTCCCCGCTCCCCTAAGTTCCCTGTGCAGCAGCTGCCCAGCAGGCTATCAATTGCCAGCAGTTCACCTGTCCCTCCCCCCACTGCCATGTGCTGCTCCTGCCCTCTGCCTTGGAGCTGCTCCCTGAGACTCCTGCTTGCTGTGTGAGGGGGAGGGGAGGAAGAGGGGGGCTAATGTCAGAGTGTCCCCCTCCTCCCTGCTCCTGCACCCCGCTTACCCCATCTTCCATAGAGCAGGGGGGACACACGACAGGGCTCAGGACGGAGGGAGCTTGCTGGTCGCAGCTGGTCTCAGCAAGCTGATCTAATTAACAAGGCAGTGTACTTAAGAGTAGGGTCAGCTACTTAAGGGGGAAATGCACATCTCTCTCTCTCACACACATGGTGTGTGTCTCTGTCTCTGTCTGCGATGCTGTCTCCTCTCCCTCCATTCCTGCTACCTTGAAGAGTGAGAGAGTTAACCCTTGAGGGCTCAGCCAATTGCTAGTTCATCATTTAGCAGTAAGGCATTCCCTGGGAAATATCCCACCCTCTGACTCCTCCACCTCAACCAAGCTTCACAATCATCATCACTGTCTACCAGTATTGTTTAAAACTTATACGGTGTGTGTGTGTGTATATATACATAGTCTTTTGTCTGGTGAAAAAAATTTCCCCTGGAACCTAACCCCCTCATTTACATTAATTCTTATGGGGAAATTGGATTTGCTTAACATCGTTTCACTTAAAGTCGCATTTTTCAGGAATATAACTACAACGATAAGTGAGGAGTTACTGTATTGTGATCATACACCTAGTGGTGACACCTGTTTTTATTAATGAAACCAAAGTCCACGATAGCAGAAAAGAGAACAAACAAGTTTTCTGGAAATATCATGCAGTTGTCAACGTTGGGCCATCTATTTCTCTTGTGCTAAACAAAATCAAGCTCAGTTTTGCTTACACATCATCAAATAAGTAAACAGAAGTACTGGTCTCCAGGTGAGGCTTTGTGTCATTCTCTCATGACTTATGGTGAACTTATGATGGACCAAACCAGAAACATTTATCTGAAGCATCCCTCTCTCTGTGCTCTGCCCTCCAGAGAAAACTGAACCAGACCTGAACTACCCTTAGGTACTGTAAAAAATAAAAACCTGCCCAACAAAGGTTTTGTAAAAACCTAAACCAAAATGTGACTTCCTCTGTGCAGCTCTAGCCAACATGCAAGAGCATCTTGATGGCTCAGGAGTGAGTCATGTTCAGCCCCTCGGGGTGAGTTTCCACAGAACAGGACTCGTGAGGGCGAGGTAATAAAGAGGGGGAAATGTTGTAAAAAAATGGTCAATAAAACAAGAGCAGCAAAATAGGAGAGTGACACCATTCAAACACTAACATTACACAGTCCAGGAAAAACACACCAAGGGAGGAAATCAGACCATTTTGTTTAGCAGTGTCACACACCTGCCATTCAGTTTTAGGACCACCACATTTGCACTCAGCCCCACTCTCAGGCAAATAACAAGTGTGCTCTTAACTCGGGTGAGCAAATCTGTGTTAGTTAACTCAGAATAAAACAGCAGTGAAGACACAGCAATTTGGCTTTAACTCAGATTAGCAGTACAAATTCAATGCCATGTTCCCCTAAAGTAGGGGTAGGCAACCTATGGCACGCATGCCAAACATGGCATACGAGCTGATTTTCAGTGGCACTCACACTGCCCGGGTCCTGGCCACCAGTCCGGGGGGCTCCGCATTTTAATTTAATTTTAAATGAAGCTTCTTAAACATTTTAAAAACCTTATTTACTTTACGTACAACAGTTTAGTTATATATAAGTATTACTGGCACGCGAAACCTTAAATTAGAGTGAATAAATGAAGACTCGGCACCCCACTTCTGAAAGGCTGCCGACCCCTGCCGTAAAGGCTTTAACTCAAGCTGCTAACCCAGGGGTTGGCAACGTTTGGCACGCGGCTCGCCAGGGTAAGCACCCTGGCGGGCCAGGCCAGTTTATTTACCTGCTGACGCGGCAGGTTTGGCCGATCGCGGCCCCCACTGGCTGCGGTTCGCCGTCCCGGGCCAATAGGGGTGGCGGGAAGTGGCGCGGGCGAGGGATGTGCTGGTCGTGGTTTCCCGCCGCCCCCATTGGCCCGGGACAGCGAACCGCGGCCAGTGGGGGCTGCAATCGGCCGAACCTGCCACGTCGGCAGGTAAATAAACTGGCCCGGCCCACCAAGGTGCTTACCCTGGCAAGCCGCGTGCCAAACGTTGCCGACCCCTGTGCTAACCTGAGTTAAAAGGTGAGTTGTCATGCCTTCACTGCTGTTTTAACGTGAGTTATCTAAACAGAATTAGAAACACACCTTGTTAAGGGTGGATCTTCACTTAAAAAAAGGTGTGTTTTACAATGACATAGCTATCTTGATATAAAAACACACCATTTTGCAATTAAGACAGCATAATAGGCCAGAGACAAGGATAGAAAAAGTTAAACTATTGCAACGTTTTTGGGCTAAGGTAAGCTATTTTTGGAAAGGGGTGTCTTCCAGACAGGAGCGCAGCCAGCTTTTCTGCCGCCCTAGGCAGCAGAAGGTCCCGCCCCAAAATGCCGCCCCCACAGAGGCAGCGGAAGGTCCCGCTGCCAAAATACCACCGCGGGCACACCCCCCCAAATTGTAGCGCCCTAGGCAACTGCCTAGGTCGCCTAATGGGTTGCGCTGGCCCTGCTTCCAGCCCCTCATTCAATGTATGCAGAGAAGACATTCTTAGAAACTTGAATAAGTATAAACAGCTTTAATTTTTAAATAAAAGCTGAAGTTTAGGGTCAATAAAAATCTATGGCAATACCAGCAAAATGCATATCTTATGCTTCTGAATTCCCAGCAGGTTTGCTAATTGATTTAAGATCATTTCTACCAGACTGCAGAGTTAACAACTGTGTGAAAAAATGTCTCAACAATTTGTAATAGATGGATAAAATATGCAAAACTGCACCTATTTTCTTAGTTTTCTTGTGAAGTCACTTGTAAAAAAAATCCCTGGTTGAGGAGGGCAATCCCATTGTGAATCATGATTATTTTCCTTAAAGTAGACACACCCACAGAAAAAAGAAAACTTCATAAAATTCTCTAGGTTAACAATGTCTCACACTTTGTTACTGTTACAGAGCTAGTCAAATTTTATGTTTGTGTCGTATAATCTATTCTGCTTCATGACAGAGTGGATCATGTCACAAGAAAAGTGTTTTACATAAACGAGCATCCACAGCAGTTTTAAAAGAACAAAACTGTGACTGCAAAAAATTGCTCTGTCATCAGCTGTGAGCACGCTAGGTGTAGACCTAACTCCATTAGCTAGAGCACACTTACAGGTGTATCTTTCATGGAAGGAGTGCATGTTTCTGGGAAATGAAAGAACAGTTTAAGCACAATAAATCTCAATTAATTTACATTACAGTCTTTTCCAGCAACATTAGCCGGGACACATCCACATAAATAATTTCCCAGGATCCTGAAATGGGGACTTTTAAAATACGTACCTTGACTAAATCAAATATCTGAACAGGTTTTGGATCAGGTCCCATGAGATGGATTTTGAAATCTATTATACATCCTAGAGTTCACTCTCAGTGAGAGCTGAATGCCTAACACCCGTAATTGCTCCTGAAAAATCCGACCCTTATGATTTACTGAGTATTAAGACCCTTAGGAATAGGTGCTTTCCACATATTCTTAATCGGTCACTCAATGACATTTTGATTTGATTTTTATCAATAGGTCCCATTATCATTTGTACTCCTTATTTAGTTTTATTTACTGAGGGCTATTCATTTTATAAGATTATAATAAAACAGAAGGGGTCAAACTGTACACACAGATACTTCTATGTAACCTAAATGACTTCACTAAGGTTGCACTGGTGCAATTAGGAGCAGGATCTGTAGATACTAACACATAATACATATATTCTTGTTATGTATGATCAGCCAAATTCAGCCCTGAGGGGAAAAAAAGATGTAACAACTCCCCTGAAGTCAATGGAGTGGCACTAGGTCTGAATTTGGGCAGCATTTATGCTTAGTGTTTAATGCTTAGCACCTTCCAAGATCAGGCTCCAATTCTGGAGACAGAGCATCTTAAACTCACATCAAGCAAAGGAACAGTAATACAAACAGGCAAAGAAACCTCAACTTCTGACTAGTCAAACTGTTCTTCCTTCAGGTCCTTAGTTGAGCAGCAGTGGTTGCTCAAATGTGTCAAAGAAATGCCCACTTTTACCCAATATTCTGAGCTGGCAGATGTCCAAAGCGATAATGCTAAAATGACTGTTTCACTGTCTCTGAAACTACGCTGGCCAAAGGGCAGCACACACCTAATTCAATGTACAGGACATCTCTAGGAGATGCTCAAGTTCACAACAAAATATTGCACTGTTTGAAACTATTAAGACACTAATAATTTTTAGGGAATGAAAAACACCCACAGCTTCCATTTTGACGTCAGTGAGAGCGGGGCACTCAGCATCACAGACAAAAAGTCAGTCATACCACATTTCAAGTGTGGAAGGTTACAAAGAAAAGTCAGACTAGATGTGTATTGTAAATTTTACAAACAAAGGCAATACCTTTGAACTTGGCTTCCCAGCTTCTACACAACTAAAAAAAGGCAATATCCAATCAATGTATTAATTTGAAAAGTGCCATCACACATTTAAGTATTTTTCCTTTTCTTTCTGAAAAATTCTAAAATTGCTACCCCCTCCCAGCCCCCTCAGACATAAAGCAATGATCTGACAGCATTACTCTATCAGCTGTTCCATGTTAGCTTGGCAATAAATACAATGACAGAAAATGACGTTTGGCAATCCGTGAATAACTTCAAATCTTTCTTTACTAACCTTGTGCCCCTGTGAAAGTAGGTGCCTCATGATGTTTTTAAAATGAAAACCCTCCTTTCCTATGAAGTGAATATCCAGCACAATGCTACTATAAGAAAAATAACCACACAGAACTCTGCACAGACAGAAAAAGCTGCGTCTTCCTAAGTGCTTCAGTTCAAGTATTCAGGCTGACTCCCTAAAGGCAAATTAAGGCATGCCCAACCCACAAGGTACTTTAGCCTATGAGCATTGCAAATAAAGTGAAAACCACTCCCCATATGTTAAATAGAATATTGGGAAACAGAGAAAGGGAGGGGAAAAAAGCCACAGGCAGAGCGAGCTAATGATTCCTGCTACATTTTTATTTTTATGTACTTGTTATTACAGCCAAACATGCAACAAATGGTGAATGTTTAGGGACAAAATTTGCTCTTAGTTATTCCACATTGATACCTGTGTAACCGTACTGACTCAAGTTATTTTACTTCAGACTTAAGTGGTGTAACTCAGAGGATAATTTGGCTCTGACAGAAGGGAACAATTTTCTCCTCTGTCCTCTCCTCATATAAACCACAAGGGAAAGTCAGTTTTCCAGCTACTGCAGCCAAGAAATAAGTATATTTGATTGAGGGAAGGGAGAGAAAGCCATGCAAGTTCACATTGAGTGAAATACATATGATGTTATTAGTATATCACAAGCTAATAACTATGGTCATATTTGGGTCAGATCTGAGTAGCGCTAGTCTCCAAATGTTGAACTAGTCAGATAATTTCAAGTGCACATTCCCAAAGCCCTTTTTAACATGCAGAGTAGCAGATTTCTTTGAGAGAGACAGACAGACAGTATTTTAGTACTTAGTAAGGCTCTGAACTGACAGTCAGGGAAACAAAAACCCTCTCTACACGTTGTTATTATTATTTATTATTTGTATTACCACAGAACCCTAGTCATGGACCAGGACCCTACTGTGCTAGGTACTGTACAAACACAGAATAGTCCCAGTAAAAATGCCTAAAACCTGTCTACTACTACTACAGCTTCACTGCACCTGCCCTACAGGAGACTCATGAGTCTGAACGTTGCCCATGTAAATACAGCATAAGAGAGATGGATACTGTAATTCAATCTTCATGCCTGTCTCTTTGCTGAGATTGCTGTAAGGGGTTGTGTTTTTTTAGAAGGAAACACTTGTCTGATAGGAACTAAATTATGACCCTCACACTTGCATCACATAAAAATAACTTGGGAACAGACTCTGACCTTTGTTCTACTGAGGTAAATCCAGAGTAACTTCACCTACTTCAGTGATGTAAGTGAGCTTAGAGTCCAGCCCCTGAACAAGATCCAAATTACCAATAAAAGTTCCATTTACAACAGGTCTCAAATCATGTTAGCTGAACTGGGTCATGTGCATTTAGTCTAACTTGGTTTAAACATGGTTTGTTTAGCCAGTGTGGATAAGTCCACCTGGCATTTAAAACCAAGTTTGAAAACCTAGACTGGGCTTCCCAACTGGTTTTAAACATTGCTTGTCTCAGTTCACACCAGTCAGCCCCACTGGTTTTAAACTGAGTTAGCCTGTAAACACTGCAAGCTGTGATTTAAAGTGGTTCAGCAAGCTTGATTCTTGGACCAGTGTAGATGGAGTTCAGGAGTCCAGAGGCTCCTACCGATCTGCAGCAAGGAGGGGCACAAATCTGTGATGGAAATCATGATGGAACCCTATGGAAAAGAAAAGTAGTTGTGCAGAATGCTGCACCCCATCTAGGGTGACCAGATGTCCCAATTTTATAGGGACAGTCACGGTTTTTGGGTCTTTTTCTTATATAGGCTCCTATTACCCACCACCCCCGTCCAGATTTTTCACATTTGCTGTCTGGTCACCCTAACCACATCTATGACATCACCTTGCCTCCTCTGCAAGAAGCAGATAGGGCCAGAGCTGGGGAGAGGAAGTCATGCTACACTGCACATAAACCAGTCTGCAGGGAAAGCTGCAGTGTCACAGAGCGCAGCACTGGGCAATGAGCCAATGACACTGCATGCTAATGCACCAGCCATGCTGCCTTGGGTAGAAAGGGATGGCAGGATAGTCCCTCAGAGTAGCTGCCTGTGATCTGTGGGCTGGATTCCTGGCCCCAGCTGTCTATTTGAGTTCTGCCTTTGCTCACGCCACATGCTTGCCAGGACCATGGACTGGGATGGGGATAGGAGAACAAGTGGCTTCTTCCTCCAATGGAGCTGTGGCATTTCCCCATTACTTTGGTCCCCTCTGCATGCTCTTGTGCAGGAGAGGGAAATCTCTCTGTCCCAGTACCAACTTCATGGACCATCCAGCACTCAAAGCTACTTGCTTCTTAATTTTACCCAAGAGTTAATTTCAATTTCCTTACTTCTATTGGAGCTGCTAACCGAGTCCTAGCAAATCCTTCCAAGCTCATGAGCTTTAGCTCAGCTAATACATGTTTGTCTTCTCTCCTATTAAGTCTAGTTTATTTTGGCAGAAAGAATGATTACTGAGGAACCAGCAGCAAGGGGAAACAAACATTTTAGATCAATAGGCTGGCACTGCTGAGAGCTCTATCAAGCAGCAGAACAAAGTATATTTTACACCCATCATTCCCTTCTCCAAGAAGATGCAAGGTTGTGCGCGTGCCCATTAATGCCTTGTTGGAGTTCCCACGACATTCCCTTTCTCGGATGTAACTCTTCAAATGGATACTTGGCATCGGTCCTTTTTCAGTTTGTGATTTTGAAGGAAGACAGTGCGTCTAGTGGCTAAAACACGGGCCAGCAATTCAGAACTTTTGTTTTCTATTCCCATCCCTGGTCCTGATTTAGTCTCTATGCAATGTAATTGTAGCTATGTCAGTCCCAAGATATTAGAGAGACAAGGTGGATGAGGTAATGTCTTTTATTGGACCAGCTCCTCTTGGTGAGAGAGACAAACTTTTGAGCCATAGAGAGCTCTTCTTCAGGTCTGGGAATAGGATTGCCAATTTTGTTTGGACGTATTCCTGGAGGTTTCGTCACATGACATAATCTTTAATTCCTGAAAACTCCAGGACAATCCTGGAGAGTTGGCAACACTTCCTGGGAAAAGTACTCCAAGCATCACAGCTAAATGCATCCAGTGCACTAAATGCCCTAACAATAATTATGTGGGTGAAACCAGACAATCGCTATGCTCTTGAATGAACTCACAAAGGCAAAGGATAAAAAATAAAACACTTGTGGTGCACGTGATCACTCTATATCTGACCTGTCAGTCCTCATCCTCAGGGGAAACCTACACAACACTTTGAAAAGATGAGTCTGGGAGCTTAAATTAATCACTCTGCTAGACACTAAAAATCATGGACTGAACAGAGACACTGGATTTATGGCTTATTACAACAATCTGTAACCCACTAACCCCTTTTTTTTGTCTTATGACTGCAGAGGTGTTAAAGGAACACTCCGCCTTGAATGGTCCCTTACAATATGTGCTAACTGTACACTAAACAATCTGTCCCACCTTGCATTTAGCTGTGACGCCCGGAGTACCTTTCCCAGACCTAAAGAACAGCTTTGTGTGGCTCAAAAGCTTGTCTCTCTCACCAATAGATGTTGGTCCAATAAAAGATATTACATCACCCACCTTGTCTCCTTGATGTAATCTGTGATCTCTGGCAAGTCCCTGAACCTCTTTGTAACCTTCCATATATATCAACACTTACCTACAGCACAGGGCAGCGTGAAGTTTATTTAACATACAGCACTTTGATTTCCTGGTGTGGAAGCATTGCACGAAGGTCACACTTGCATCGAAGATGTTGTATTCTGTAAGTGCAAAGGATGGATATTAGTATAACTTTTTATTTTCGCTGATTATTTTTTTCTTCTCTTTTAAATTTTCCATTGACTAATGCCTCCCATCAGGCGAAAGCCTGTGCATATGAGAAAGAGAGGCACACACATAGGTCTTGATCACAGAACAGATTTTCCAAAGGCCCCTCAAATGATTTCCTTACAACACAGACATTGTACACAAGCAGCAATACATCTCTGCTCCCTTTGGCAGGAGGCCGTGTTGTCTGGATCAGAGCCCAGTAGACAAAAATCTTTGGGGTAGGCATTGTCTTTTACTATGAGTTTAGATAAGGTCTACCACCATGAAGCTCCAATCTAAATAGGGCTTCTGGGTGATGTTATAATACAAATTAATAATACGGACTGGGAGTCAGTGGAAGTGGGTTCTAATTCCCCATCTCAACACTGACTGATTGGGCAAGTCATTTAGCCTCTCTGTCTCCCTGTCTGTAATAACGACCTCAGATGGGTGTTGTGAAGTTTAATCAATTAAAATGCTTTTGAGAATTTTAGATGGATGGCTCTATACAAATGCTAAGTGTTACTATTATTATCTGCAGCTCAGGGACCTGCTCATAAACTCAAGTCTGGGAGCTGTCAAGAACATCTAATCTTAGGTTCTTATAATTCTGTAATTGAACCTCCGGGAAGAAGAGAACTGAGAGAGAGAGTTTTCCACACAGTCATTACTGGGAAAATAGCGTAGATATGGAGAAGACAAAAAAAAATTGCCAGATTCCTCACTGACTTCAATGGAGTCACAGTTGGGATGAATCTGACCCATGCTTAGTCTAGACACATTTTTGGACCGATATTATTATTTGTTATTTGTTTTACCATAGCACTTAGGAGCCCTCGTCATCTACCAGGATCCAATTGCGCTAGGTCCTGTACAAACACAGAATAAAAAGACGGTCCCTGCCCCGAGGGCTTACAGTCTAAGTGTAACACAAGAGATAACAGATAGATATATACAGACGTGGGCATACAAGAAAACAATGAGACAATATTGGTCAGTCGTCTCTGAACAAAAGCAGCCATCATCTGAAGGATCATAATGCGGTAGCTTTGTGGATGTTGATGGGGAGCACCTCCTGACCGGGGGGGGGGGGGGGGGGGGGGGGAGCATAGGAGAAAGCACAAAGATGCTTGTTGGAAAATGTAACAAGAGGATATTGGAGGCTGGCATCATGGGCCATGGTATAACTATGTGAATTGGAGGACAAAAGGGCGGGGGTTCCCAATACAGTTATATGGCTGAAACCCCTAATGCTGAAGCAGTTATACTATTATGAAGGTGCCTTACACCAGTATGGCATATTCCCATATGGGAACAACAAGCGATACCAGTATAAGACACCTTTATATCAATATAACTAACTGTGTCCACACTAGGGGAGTTGTATCACTTTAACTATAGTAACTCATGTGTGTAAACAAGGCCTTAGAGGTGGCATGCAAAGATTTTTTTTAAATTGAGTTTGCACCCTTTTCTGTTTCTTTATCATGTTTGAAGAAGGCCTGAAATGTTGGGGGTGTGGTTTTTTTTTTTTTTTTTTTTCCCCTCTGCTTGAGTTTCACCTTTAGGCATATCAGGAACGTCAAGTCTGATCTTCCCTCATGGTGTTGGGGATCTCTTGTGGGGGAGGGGAGGTGTCTCACTCTTTTTATTAATTATGATGATGATGATGAAGAGGAGGATTTGTGAGCTCTCCCCCAGTGACTGAAAAGCTGAGGGAGCTGATACTTTAACAGACATCAATACTCTCAAGTGTCTGCTAGGCACTTGAGTTAAATAAGAGTTAAATAAAAAGAGTTTGAACAACCTGACTCAAAGTGACTTCTACTCTTAATTGTTCCATTTTCATTCTCTCAATTTGTGATGTCATTATTTTACTACTGCCTCTGTCCCCATAAGAGTAGGTAAGACTTGAATCGATCATGTATAAAATACGTGGAGGGAAAAAAAAGTCCATACATCATAAACAAGGAAAAAAGAACACACTGTGTCTTTCATGTACTAGTCACCTTACAGGAAGTCTGCTTAGCACCGGGTGAAGAAGGAATCAGCAGCACCACCTGGTGGCAACAAAACAAGAAATGCTGGCCATGGTTCTCACAGATTTCGAGATTTTAAGGCCAGAAGGCTCCGTAATTTATGATCATCTAGTCTGACCTCCTGCACAACACAAGCCATAGAACCTCACCTAGTGATTTTGCATCAGCCCCATAACTTCTGCTAGCTATAGCGTATCTTTTAGAAAGATACCTAATTTTGACTGGAAAGCGATCAATCCACGTCCCTTGGTAAGTTGTTCCAGTGGTTAACTGTCCTCACTGTTACAAATTGAGCCTCATTTCTAGTCTGAATTTATCTAGCTTCAGCTTCCAACCACTGGGGGCACGTCTTCATTGGCAATGTTAAAGCGCTGCCCGGTCCGGGCTCCCTCAGGACCCACTTGCCTGGAGGGGCCCAGCCAAGCCCCCCACCCTGCCCCCCCACCCACCCCTCCGCAACTGGCTGAGACTGGCCAGGCTTCTGCATCAGTCCCAGGCGGCTCAGCTCCGGAGAGACAGGTGGGGCCCCCCAGGTGATGGGAAGCAGAGACTGCCCGGAGCTGGAGGTGCACTGGGATCTGGCCAGGAGGCAGAGAGAAGCCGGCGGGAGGGGCCAGGAGGTGGAGAGGAGCCCTTGGCTTGCCGAGAGGAGCAAGTGGTGGGCGGGGTGGCAGGGGAGTCAGCGGGGTGGCAGGGTCTCAGGGCGCAGTGCAAGCAGAGCAGGCCAGGGCCCCTTCTGAGCATGGGCCCAGTTCCATGGCGCCACTGGTGCCATTGTAAACCCAGCACTGCAGGGTTTACTCCCAGCACACAGCCC
>NW_020664439.1:36248053-36268807 GCF_002925995.2 Terrapene triunguis
TACCCCCCTGCCCGCACACAGTCCCTAGCTACTCCTCTCCCTGCACCCTGAGGCTGAGCTACCCCCCTCACTGTACACAGTCCCTAGCTATCCCTCTCCCTGCACCCTGAGTTGTTTTCAAACTTTTTGAGCTGAGCCCCCCCATCTTTAAATTATAATTTTCGGTTGCGACCCCCTCCCCAAACCCAGACAGGTGGGTGGCCTGCTGAGGTGAGTCAGGGGGCGGAGGTGGCGCTTTCTCCCCGGACCCCACTGTGCGGAGCTGGCTCGAGCCTTGCTGGCCCCTGCCCACCCAAAATAGAAGTCAAACTACACCTATGCCTGAGCTTCCCGCCCGGCCCAGAGCCCCAAGTCTCCCCTCCCCCGCTGGGCCCTGGAGTTTTTATAGCATGTTGTGGGGGGCCTCAGAAAGAAAAAGTCCTCTGCATACCCCCAAAGGTACTCGTACCCCTCATTGAGAACCACTGTGCTTGGGCAGCAGGCTGTGCTAAGAAGTCAATTTGTTCTTGACTATGAACAGAAAATTTGTCTCCTGAGCCGTACGAGCTGCAAGAGCAGCTCTCCCACTGCTGCACTCCGGATGCTGCTCTAACTTGTGGTAGAGGGCAACATTTCACTGTATGAAGACTAGGGATGATCAAAATATTTCCATCAAAACTGTTTTTCAATGGAAAATTGAGTTTTCGACTAAATTACATTTTTCATGAAAAGTGTCTGCCTTCCACAGAATATTTCATTTTTTCCACAGAAAGCAAGCACCCAAATATCAAAATATTTCAATTGGGCTATCCTGCCAAGGTGCCGCATGGGAAATTAAGTTTAGTTTTCTCATATTCCGACTCTCCTCTATCAATGGGACTCCCAGCCAGACTACATTTCCCATGATGCACCAAATTTTCCCCTCACCATTCGGGGAGACTGAGAGATACACTTCAACCAGAGAGTGCAACACATAGAAGAGAATGGGAGCATAAGGCACTCAAACTACAACTCCCATGAGACCCCACAGCAGCATTTCATAATTGAAACATTTATGGTTTTGGCCAAAATATTACCGTTTTTGATTTTTTGCCAAAAAGTTGAATTTTTTCCATGAGAAATTTTGACATTTTCTTTATTTTCTGCAGAAAAAAAACCATGTTGCAACTAGCTATAATAAAGATGTGTATAGTGTGTGTACACTGTTCAAAGCAAGACGGGAACTCCACTTGGTTATGCTCCTTTCCTAATTATATTTTAAATATATCCAACACCACATGGCAAATTGGCATTGAAAAGAATTTTAAATGCCCTCCCTGTAAGAACACATATTAAAGTCAAAGACTTTGGGCTTGATTTTGAGTGGCTTTTCATGGTAGCAAGCAGACCTGAGGCACAGTACTTCCCTGATCTCCCCCTAAGGTGGTGTATCTCCAACACTGCTCTCTGCTCTACTCTGGGCTGCATCTGAGAACCACAATGAACTATCCAGGAGATAAGCACAAGGCAAAGAAATTGCATTTGCTGCTGAAGGTTTACTCCAGGTAATTTCTTTATGATTATTTTCTCATGCCTAATTTGCCTTTGGGTGGGGAAGAGAAAAGATTTTCCTTGGCAATCAGCTCATATTTGCATCGTTACATAAAAACCTGGATGCCACCATCTGGTTGTTTCCTGACTCACATTCTATGCTGTAGCAACAGAGGTAACCAATCACCATCAAATGAAACAGATAAAACTAATCCCTTTGGAAAACGCCCGGCTACGTTACCAAACTAGCCTTCAGATCTGGGGAGGGGCACAGCAAATGTCCAAAGATAAAGCATAGCTTAACGAGCAACAGGAGCGGTTCTGCTGCAATTTAGGCAACTCTAGGGAAGTACAAGCTCTGCAGTTTGTAGAAGGCAAACTGACAGGAGCCTATTTGAGCTCCCTCCTCTTAGACATAAGATGCTTAATCAAAAAGCACATTATTAAGCTGATTGGAAGGGTGTCAGTAGGATAATAAAGTAACAGCAGCAATGGGTTTGAGTGGAGTCAGCAGGTCTATCTCAGATCCTTACACACCTCCCCATTACCACAGTATCTGAGCCCCTCACAGTTTTTCATATATTCAGCTACACAGCATTCCTGTGAGGTAGGGAAGTCCTATAATCCCCACTGTACAGATGGGGAACTGAGGCACAGAGACATTAAGTAACTTGCCCAAGGTCACCCAGCAAGTCTGTGGTAGAGTAGGGAACTGAACCCACATCTCCCAAGTCTCAGACTAACCACTGTATCATCCTTCCTCTAACCTATAGAGCTACCCAAAAGTTAACAAAAGGGCCAGATCACAGAGCCCTTCCTCACCCTCACAAGTACTTATGTAACCCACACACCTCCTGGGTATGGTGCTCTGTCCCATCTAGTGGCACCGAGACCACTTGGAGAAAGAGTAATGAGTCTGTTCTACAGCCTTAGTTACGAGGCCTATGGCCCTTAGCTCGTGCAGTAGAGGCTCATGCACTCAGAGGTCCCAGGTTCAAGCCTACCTGCCAGCAGCTAGGGTCTGGGGGTGTTACATTTAACCTTTGGGACTACTCACATGAATAATGGCTCACCAGCATGAGTAAGGGCTCAAGATTCTGGTCCAAGGTGATTTGGCTGGAAAATAAAAATATTGCAGGATTTCCCTGAAACATCTTGAGAATGAAGCTCCCACCAAACTTATATATTGTGCCTTTGCAGATTCCTGTACAGACTTCCTCCTCCCCATCCCACCTTTAAGTTAGCCCCAAATCACACTAAGATCATTTTAAATATTCGCCCCTCCTTTCGCTAGACTCTCATTTGTCAAAGGCTGCCTCTCTCCAAGGATGGCGAAGGCACACTAGGGTCAATGCCAAGCAAGGCCGCCTTTAGTAAGTGCGGGGCCCGATTCGAATACCCGGCGGCGGTCCGGGTCTTCAGCAGCACGGCGGCGGCGGGTCCTTCACTCGCTCCGGGTCTTCCACGGCACTGAAGGACCCGCCACTGAAATGCCTCCGAAGACCCGGAGCGAGTGAAGGACCCGCCGCCGACATGCCGCTGAAGACCCGGACCGCCACTGGGTGAGTAAAAAAATTAAAAAGGTGCCTAAGTTAGACGCTCTTCTTTAGGGCATGGGGCCCTCTTAGGCACGGGCGCGGGGCCCAATTCGGGGGAATCGGCCTAAAGCCGGCCCTGATGCCAAGAGTGAGCAGGCCATGGAGGGTCTATGCACAGGGACTCTGCAGACAACCCCACGCATACCTACTCTGTAGTGAGACTCTCTCTCTCTCTCTCTCAAATCCTGCAGGTTTCTATGAAAAATATAAATATTTATAGCAATGTGTTTTTAAAATACAAGCTCCACTGCTACGTTTTTAAAATTTCCCAAAGATTTAGTCCATATTGGGGGTTACTAGAGCCGAGGACTTAAAAAGAAATCTTAAGAATCTTAGAAGTGAAAATAAATTCTGTGGCAGAGAATGTAAAGCTGCCATAGGAATCTGGACGTGAATTTCCCCTCAATTTTAATGGAAATATTAATTTTAGGGGGAAATCAGGCATCCAAATCCAGTTCTGAAAATCTCAGCCTACAGAATTACTGACAATGCGCCGAATCCTGCAAACACTTCCAGGTGCAGTGCTTTCTAATCGTAAGTGTTACAATCAACTACAGTGCCACTGCTCATGGTAGTAAGCACTATGCCCAGCAATATGTGTTTGCAGGATTGGGCCCACAGAATGGAAAAGACTCTACCTGACTTTTTTCCATTTGTGATTTGCCCAACCTCTGCACCAAACCAGTGGGACTGCACAGAGGGGGGATTCTCTGTGGAAGGGCAGCTCTGCTGTCTTCACAACACCATCCCCTATAGAAGCCTCTCTGGGTGGTTCATTTTAGGCAAGAGTTGGAGACAGGCCAGGCTGGAGGGAGGATTAGGATGGGATGGGAATGAGGATGCAAATTATCTCCCCTCTGGGCCCACAAAAACTATTTAATAGAACCCAGGCTGGATTTTTTTACTTTATCTGTGGACGCCCTTACTTAAGAATCAGAACAGGTGTAGAAGACACAATTAAGACACTTGGTCTCTTCACAATAGAATTCCCATTGTAGCTACCACGTTTGGTGTACCTAAAAAGAGAGAGAGCAAAGACAGTGCAACATTCAAGCTTTGTTCCTTAATCCACACCGACTGATCTTTCTCATCAAGCACTTCCTGTAGGTAGTGTTCAGCAAGTTATTTTACATAATCATACCACAGTGCTCCCAATCAAGAAGCTATTTATTATAACATCCCTTTTGTCACACTTAATTCAGATAGCAAAATTAAACGTGAACACCATAACCTGCTTAACTTAACATTCTATTAAACTCTATTAAACTCCCTTAAAGTCTATATCATCATATACATAACAAATCGAATTTTTTTAACTCATCTAACTCTTAACTTTTTTGCAACTAAGGTATTTTCCTCAGGGTTTCAGATGGTGGTTCTTTCCTGCCTTAGTATTATACGTTGGAGTGGTTGGATGCTGGAGGGAATGAGAGTTTCTCTTATGATAACAGGAGATTCTCTTGAACGTGGCTCTTCTGGTGGGAGTGTGTTTTGAGAGTCTGTTCCAATATCTATCGGTGGCTTGTCAACCTGTGTTTTCTTCCATGTCCTGCTGAGCAAGTCTCAGTGGAGTGCATATTTCACCATTCTCCACTTCCTGGTTTTGTCTTATGTTCACAGTGGATTAATGTACTTCTGGTTTTGGTGTCATATAAACCCTTCCCCTGTTACGTAATATGAACGAGGATTTGTCTGTTCAACAGTTGTAGTTTGCTTCCAGGTGCATGATTTGTTCTGAGGCAACAGTTTGATCCTGACAGGGTCTCCTGGTTGTAGCTAGTCAAGTGTAGTTGGCTTTGCCTTTGCGTGTCTCTTCCTTTTTTGTCTGTTACTCCTTCCACCACTGCCAGTTGTAATAATGCTGGGGCACCATGTTAAGTGTGCTTCTTGACATCAACCATTGTACCAGGCTGCTTGCTATTCATACCTTCTGCAGGAGACATTCTCCATTCAAGAATGCCCTGTATTTTCTCTGCTTTTTGCAGCTTACTTTAATAGAGCCTCAGCAATTTGAACTGCCAATTTGGCTTTGCCTCGTGACTGGCTCTGGTATGGTGATGATGTGATATGACTGAATTCTCATTCCTGGGTAACGTGCACAAACTCACTGCAAATGAACTGGCGACTGTTATGTGAAACTACACAGTTTAGGATACCAAGCCTGCTAAAAGGCTTCAATGCTTTGTCTATGATGGTCACTGAGGTAGTGTCTGACAGCTCATCCACTTCCCAGAAGTACAAGTTTGTGTGGTTTGCAGTGAAAGGGTTCGTTCCTACTTTGCTCCAAGGTCTGTTGGGAATACTGTGTAATTTCATTTCTCTTTTTGCTACTTGGCCTTCATTTCCCATAGGTATCACAACTGCTCACCAGTTCTGTGATCTCCTTGGTCATGTTTGACTAGTATTATGGCATCTCTGCCTTTCCAGCTATGGTCTTCTATTCCAGAATGGCTCCGATGTATTCTTGAAAGAATTTTTGTTCTCATTTATTTTATTCTAATACCGCACTCATCACTTGTAGTATCAGAGCGCCTTCCAGTAGTGGTGTAATCAACATGATTACACATCTGTTCTTCGTTGTTTGTTCTCTCATCCTTTCCCCAGGGGAGAAGCATGTGGAGTGGAGTGTCTTGTTTTAGTAGGGCTTTAGGTTTCTTTGCTTATTTTCAATTGTTTGCTTCCTCAATACGGCACATTTTGTTTCTTTGTTTTTCTTGTCTGCAAGCTTTGGCATAATGATTTCCCTTGCCACATTTATTGCACATGATCCCATATTTGGGACATTTTCCATTAGCATGTTTTTCCTCCATAATACCCACGGGTCTTCTTTTACATTTTATCTCCTCTGCTTTGTAGTTGTGCATTGCTTTTGCACAAATTTTGGTGCATTTTTCCTTTTTTCCCATGCTTTCCCTGTGAGCCTTGGTGCTGCCTGCATCTGCTCCACTTATGCTCTGCATTTGGATGTGAGCTTGTACACTAGCTTTGCACATGTCTATAGCTCTTGGTAGAGTGAGTCTGGGTTTTCTGAACATTCTCATTCAAGCTCCTGCATCTTTCAGCCCTATTACTGATCTATACCAAAACAGTTCACCTTTTAAGATTTGGTAATTGCATGAGTTAACCGTGTTGTGCAATTTGGCAATACGCGGATGTAGTCTTTCTCCAGATTCTCGATTACACTTGTTGAAGACTTACCATTGGTATAGGATGTTTTTTGTGGGTCGGAAGTACTTTTGGAGAGCTTTCAAGTCAGTCTGCTGCTGCCATAATCCAGATGCTGTTGGAGCATGTGGCAGAGCCTTTGCCCATTATCGCTAACAGTGTGGCTGCTCTTATTTTGTCTTCCTTTTATCCAGCCTTGTTACAATTTCACAGTTTTCCCATTGTGATCTAAAGAAGGTCCAGGTCCTGAACGTGTCCCTTTTCAAATCTATGTGCCTAGGGAAAGGAACCTGGTATATTCCCATGACTGTTATTGTCTCTATATTTTGGGGGAAGGAAACCACAGAGGGTATTAGCAACATTCTTAGTTTCTGATTTCACATACCTGCAGAAGCCATCTCATTCCTGACACTAGGATCTATGTTCAAGCACAGAAAGAGAGACAGCCAAGCCAGTGCAACCTTCAGGCTTTGTTCGTTAATCCACATATACTGTTCTCACTCATCAAGCACTTCCTAAAATTAGAGTTTTCTAATTTTCTATGTATAATCATCTAGAAGGGCCACTGCCACATGCCCAGAATGTTGGACATTCTCGTACTTCCAGAAAAAGCGTTACCCCCACCCCCATAAGCAAGGCCTAGAATGCATGTCTCCCTACTCCAGTGGCGTGACCTCACACGCATGGTATGTGCGAGGTCACACCAGTGGAAATAGAGGGGTATGCTCTTCAAAATGGTGTCCCCCGTCCATGATATCAGACAAAACCATGTCAGTTTTGTTTCAGTACCTGACAGGGGACATAATCACAGAAAAGGAGGACTATCTGGCTTAAAACTGGATGAATGGCCTGCCTATTATCATCCTACAGTAGTGTTTTTCAAACCATGGGTCATGACCCACTACTGGGTCGCGGCATGTAAGGCACTGGGTCACCTTGCTCTGGTCAGCACCGCCAACCGGGACATTAAAAGTCCTGTCAGCGGTGCTGCCCAGCTAAGGCAGGATAGTGCCTACCTTTTCCGACACCACGCTGTGCCCCGGAAGCATCCAGCAGCAGGTCCGGCTTCTAGGCAGGGGGGCCACAGGGCTCCGCGGGCTGCCCCAGCACTGAGCACCTGCTCCACACTCCCACTGGTCGGTGCCTGCAGGCGAGAGTCGCGCGGAGCTGCTTGCGCACCTCCGCCTAGGAGCTAGACCTGCTGCGGGCCGCAGCGCGGTCCACGGTGCCAGGACAGGCGGGAAGTCTGCCTTCTGCACCCTGGCTGCGCCTCTGATCGGGAGCCGCCGGAGGTAAGTCCAAGTCCCAACCACTCGCCCCACTCTCCTGCCCCAGCCCTGAGCCCTCGCCAAACCTGGAACCCCTTCCTGCACCCCAAACCCCTCATCCCGGCCCCACCCCAGAGCCTGCACCCGCCTGCACCTGCCCCGATCTCTGACCCCCTCCCTCATCCCAAATCCCTGCCCCAGCCCAGAGCCCCCTCCCACAGCCTGAACCCCTCATTCCCAGCCCCACCCCACAGCCCTTACCCCTGCACCCCAAACCCCTCATCCACAGCTCCGTTGGGTCATGGGCATCAACAATTTTCTTCAACTGAGTCCCCAGAAAAAAAGTTTGAAAACCACTGTCCTACAGCACCCCTGCCAGGAAGCTATTTACCATAACACCACAGGTGGTCCCACATTGGTAACAGTAGTCCAACAGGCCAGGGTAAACAAAGCCCAATTCAGAGTGAGACCCAGCTTCCTCTACAGGGGAATCATAGTAGCCAGAAGAGTTTTAAAACAGGATTTTCCCCATAAAGTTGGCACCATGGTATCCCTGTCCTCCAGGTCTAGCTATGTTAGGTTCTTTTGGGCCAACCTCTGTAGATTAGGTCCCTACCGAAACAGGTCAGAGAAACCATATTAGCACTTTTTGGGGGAACCATCTTTAAAAACAGTTCTGGCTAACACAGTTTCCCTGTAGTGTAGAGATCTCACAGTAGGGCCATGGTCACATTAGTCTGGGGTTCTATGCCCCCTGGGCTTAGCAGAGTAATGCTACACCCCTGTCACTTATGCACATACAACCCTCCTAGGGTTGCCAACTTTCTAATTGCACAAAACCGAACACCCTTGCCCCGTCCCTGCCCCAAGGCCCCGCCCCTTCTCCGAGGCCCCACCCCCACTCACTCCAGCCCCCCTCCTTCTGTCGCTCGCTCTCCCCCACCCCCATTCACTTTAATTGGGGTGCAGGAGGGTATGAGGATTCCAGCTGGGGTTGCGGGCTCCAGAGTGGGGCCAGAAATGAGGGGGTCAGGGTGCGGGAGGGGGCTCAGGGCTGGGGCAGAGGGTTGGGGTGCAGGCTCTAGCTGGGAGTGTGGGCTCTGGGCTGGGGATGGGGGGTTTGGAGTGCAGGAGGGGGCTCAGGGCTGGGGCAGGGAATTGGGGTGCAGGAGGGGGTTCAGGATGTGGGCTCCAGGAGGGAGTTAGGGTGCAGGAGGGGGTTCTGACCTGGGAGGGCTCTGGGAGGCAGTTAGGGTGGGGGAAGGGGTTCTAACCTGGAGCAGGTGGTTCGGGGTGCGGGCTTCGGCCAGGAGGCACTTACCTCAGGCGGCTCCTGGTTGGTGGTGCAGCACAACTAAGGCAGGCTTCCTGCCTGCCCTGCCATGTCTGGCCCCGAGGTGAAGGCACAGCCAGGTGTCTCTGCGCGGTGTCCCCTGCTGCTCCCATTGGCCGTGGTTCCTGGGCAATGGGAGCTGCGGAGCTGGCACTCGGGGTGGGGGCAGCGCATGGAGCCCCCTGCCCACCTCTGTGCCTAGAAGCTTCCGGGAGCTGCATGGAGCCAGGGCAGGCAGGGAGCCTGCCTTAGCCCTGCTGCGCTGCTGACTGGACTTTTAACATCCTGGTCAGCAGTGCTGACCGGTGCCGCCAGGGTCCCTTTTCAACCTGGCGTTCCAGTCAAAAACTGGATGCCTGGCAACCCTAAACCCTCCCTTGCCACGTGAGCAGAACAAATCGCTAGGAAGAGAGGAAGAAAGGTGACCATTAATTTTGCTCCAAAACAGCACTTTTTAGCATCAACTTCTTTTCAGGAATCATACACAGAAGTGACTGCAGCAGAAAAAGGGGATTAAATGAGCCCCCCAAAAGCACGTCTGCTCAAAGAGAAACATAAGCCGGGCTGACAAAGCAACACTGTTATATTTACTTATTTTCAGAAAGCACTGAAGAGACCCAGAGTGAGCTGAGGAAATAGCACTGAGTCCCAGCCAACTCCTGAAGACCTTTCTAAAAACCTCCCACGTTGTGAAGAGGGGAGAGAAGAAATGCCATCCAGCTAGAGCGACCAGATAGCAAGTGTGAAAAATCAGGACAGGAGGTAATAGGCACCTATATAAGACAAAGCCCTGAACATCGGGACTGTCCCTATAAAATTGGGACATCTGGTCACCCTATATCCAGTTAGGCAAATACAGCAATTTCCATAGAATCATATAATTCTGGGTTCTCCTTTTATCAGAAAGCCTCCATGAGAAGGAGGAGTAGGTGCATGGAGGAGTAGGTGCATGGAGTGAATACCTACACAGCACTGGGTTCTGAAACAAAGAGCCTCCAGGTTCAGGAGATAAATAAAAAAAAAAAAAAAAACCCCAGGAGGAAGTAGAATCATCTCCCCATCATAAGGAGCTTTCAAAAAAAATTATTTTCCTTCAAGGAGGTTTAAAAATCTGTCTGCAAGCAGAGTCTCAAACAAATAATTTTACACCTTGGCATGTGCGCACACCAACACACACAAAAGCCTACAGGAGATTATAGACCCAGTCTAGCTACTATTAAAGTCAAAGGCAAAACTGACATTGGGCCTAAATCGTCACTACTTGTGTCCTCATTCACACCAGTGCAAAGCCAATGTAAAAGAATTCTTTGCTCCCTGACACCTAGGTTGGGTGCACCCATTTTTCACAGTGAGTGAACAAGATTGAGAATCAGGCCTGTTGACTTCAAAGGTGCAAGATCAGGCCCTGTGAAAGGACAAGAACACACAGAAGAGGAAGGGCAGAGTGATTAAATATTTAGAAAGCAACAAAAACTGCATACAGCCATTTATATTTTGACTTACCAGCATGTCAGTTTCACAGACCCAAAAACAACACATTGGGTGTGTTTTATATCTTTATACTCCATTAGCCTTAATTCTGTCCATAAATCTGGGAAAAATTGGAGAATTAAAAATATATATATAATTTCAGCTTTGGGTGGCAGACCAAGATGCCCAGGTCACATGCCACCTGAGGCGCGTTGGGCATACACTAAGAAGACACAACAGAATGTACTGCCTTCTCCAGGATTTCTTTCTAAAGGAAATAATGAAGCACAAGTATTTATCCAAGGCACATAGGTAAATACTGCACTGGGCAGTAGATTGTGTACATGTTTGGTAACACCCATTTACCTAGCTGATCCACCCAGTGCTCTTTTATGGGGAAAACTGAAGGCAAAAACACACAGAAAAAATCTGCATTTCATCTGCTTTTGCACCTTATCAGTTGGCAATTGGTATCCTATCAGTCTTACAGCAAATTATTTCAAAGATAGATCAAGAAATGGTAACAGAAATCACTAGCTACAACTATTAGTTCTTATGACACACAATATTAAAGATGCCCATCATCACCGTATCCATAAATAAAAGCACAAGAGAAGGGCCAACTTATCTTCTGATTTACCACTTGTAACTCTACCTAAAGCCATATAGTTGTGTGAAAGGTTAGACAAAGCAGAATTAGATCCAAAGGTAAGCAATTAAAACTATAATTGAAACATATAGCAGCCTCGATGCATACCCAGAGATGGATTCTTTGTTTGATATGGTGAGATTTACATAATAATGAAATAGCTTCTGATCACTTTTCTTTTTGTCATCCCACAGATCAGGATTACGGCAGACATTCAATTATCCGAGATAAACTGAAGATAGGCCATTTATTTAAGTTTTGCCAGCTGTCCAGTGCAGCAGGCACATGTGAACAACATAAGTACAGCCATGTTTGATCAGGTTCTACTCCACATTTACAGGTCTTGATTCTAGGGGCTGGAATTTCCAGATGAGAGCAGTGAGGTGTTCTGAACTTCATATAAAGAGGAGGACAGGCAATTGCTTACAATCAAGAAGTCATTATTGGCTTCTTTTCAAGCACATATTTATGTAAACTAGTAGAGTTTACTCTGAATTTGCATTAACCTTGCCTAAAGAACTGCTTCCAAAGACACCTGTTGCTAACCCCTCCCCCACTTTTCCTATCCAAACATTTCCTGGCTCACATTATGAGTCAGATTCAGGGCTGAGTTCTATTCAGAACTGCATGTGGTTGTCTAGTCAAAGTAACTTACGTGAGGATTAACTTGTGATCTGCAGGATTCTTCTAAGCTCTCCTGCTATTCTTTCAGCAGTTCAAAAAGGAGTGTGTTTTCCAGAAAGAGGAGTGGATTTTGGCCAAAGAGGGGGCATGGGAGGTTCACTCTAGTTGTATGCTGCTGCACAGACTCCCTTAATTAAAGTCCAGTTCAGCTAGTATACATATGTCTCAACAGACTCAACCCTGAAGTCCCTATGCAACAAAACTTCCAGTGAAGTCAACAGGAATTTTACCTGCCTTACGACTACCCAATCAATCTCAATGCCTATGAGTGCAATTCCCGTTGACGGGGCACACTTGCACTGCGATGAGATTTAAGACTCTTAAGAATGAATCAAGGGAACCTGAACAAATAAATCTAAAATCTCAACCTCACTGTATCCATACAGCCAAATAGCAAACCTCTTCGTTTGCTTCCATAATGCTCCATGGTCCTATTACGTGACAAGGTCTTTTTTTTAAAGTCCCCGCTGAAAGCATACCACTCTTTACTGATAAAGAGGATCTATATAGATTGCATATCAGGAAGTAGCTGATTCACAAGATGTGTTCAAGTTAAGTCACAAATGTAAACAGATAGGCAATGAAATCAGACTCACAAGGATACTGCATGTGAGAACAGTATCTAATAAAGGAGCTTCCTGTTTCCTAAATTCCTGTAGTACCATTGTAAAGCAACTTATGTCTATTTTATTATTGGATCCATTATTTGAAAGTCCTAGTAATAGTTAATAGGAGATCACTTCTTTCTAAATGCAAACTCAAAGCTTATGCAGCGAATCCCACAACCCTTGTGCATCTAAACACACAAACTAGAAATGAAAAGGCCCAATAAGTTTCTTTATTTATAAATTATAGGTGTCAGAGAAGCATACAAAGATATTTTGACTACAGTGGTAAAGTCATAGTTACTCTCCTCCAGAGGGGGTTGAATCGTAACCTGGGCAGGGCACATTTCTGCTCTTGTACGAGGATACATGTACGCAAGTCTCATGGAACTCACTGGCTGGGGTTGCACAGGTATAACCGAGAACATCATTTGGCTCAGTGGGAGTTACAAGTGTGTATCCAAGGGCAGAATTTGGCATTTCATTCTTTAAGGTCCTAATCCTGCAAGACGTTGGACACCTTTCAACCATTACCAATGAATTCAGGCTTAGCTGATGTTAGGGTCCTTTCTTTCCCAAACTCACTCTCTCTGCTTGAGGGCTGATTCCACCTCCCTTACCTACAGATGGGATAATAAACCAGGTACACCAGTGAGTCAGCCAAACCCACTTTATATTTTCACAGCAGAATCAGCACCTGCTAATAGGGTGGGGTGTTTGAGACAAAGCCTCCCTACTCTGCCAGCCTTCCTGGCCAGCATGAACTTCACTCATTAGGGATCAAAGAAATTTAACTTCTCCAGACTTTACAATTCCAGCTACTTGCTACTACCAGCAAAATACCAAATAATCAAGAAAATGTTCACTAAAATGCCTGCAGAGCTAATACTGTTTACCTGGATTCAACAAGACGGGACCCTGGTCAAATTGCTCCACTGCTTTAGCAAGTGAACCAGTGGGGTGCAAAGGGCTATGAGGTCAAATACTCAACTGAATGCTTTCTGTATCGCAAGAAAAATTAGATTTTCTTTAGTGCAAAAAAAAAAAAAAACAGTTTGGACAAGATCTCCAGGCACACAGCACTGTTTGCAGATCATACATAAGTAGTTTTAAACTAAAGGTAGGCCACATTGCAACTGACTGTTAAAAGACAAGTAAAATTTCCTGTTTAAACATGAAGCCAGCAAACTATTGCTAAAGAAAAGAGCTAAATTGGGGGCAACCTGTCCCATTAGTGTACCCAAATGTTCAAAGATGTTACAGCACATACAGCAATTTTGCATTAATTTTAAAATTGCAATAGCAGCAATCTATTTTGCATAATATTTTTCTAATTCACTTCCTTTCCTCTTACTGTTTAGTGTTGCAAGCCAAATATTTGTTGAATATAGTTTTGGAGAATGATACATATAAGGCACAATCAAAGGGGAGCAGTGCCATAATTACTTTGTTTATGGCATTTGGCAGGTGGGAAGCAATGGAATTTGGGGGGGGGGGGAAGCACTATATAGTTATATTATATATGTAAAGCTCCTACATTAGGAACTGAATACTTCCTGGTTCTTTAAATTATGCTGATCAAATTAGACTATAACCAAACCACAGTCTAGTACAGAGTGGGAATAGCACAAAGAGCTTTATGAAAGTAGCAATGAAGCATGACTGCAGAGATGCAATACATTCTAAGTAAGGCAAGTTATTTCTTTTACATATTATCCATCCATGAGCAATTTGCCATCACATACAATTTGCACGGCTGACAAGACAGGATCAACTGCCTCAGGCAGAAAGCAGCACTGGGAAGACAGAGCTAAAGTTTTCTAAAAAATAAACAAACTAGGGAGATCTCAAAAAAGGCTGGAATAAACTCCCAGGAGAGGCTGCTAAGCCAAACCCCAAAAGGAGAAGAAACTTTATGCCAGGCAGAATCCCACCCTCCAAGATCCCAAGTAGTTTAGCTCATTTACTCATTCATGTAGTGTGCCCTGCCAAAGAATTGGGGGTTACCTGTGCCCAGCGCAGGTCTGCGTGTGCGGGCAGGTGTCTCCAGAGTTCTCTGTGCATGGAGTGGGCTTGTACTGAGCGCTGCCTGTCTCCATACACCCGGGACGAAGCCTGGCTGGGGCGGGGCCACAAGGTTCCAGCTGTGCCCTGGTGCTGAACTATGCGGGAGGGCCCTTGAAAGAACTCTGAGAATAGAGATGCCTTTGGCTTTTAGTTTCTCAAGGCGCGGTCGCATGAGAAGGGTGCTTGGAGGTGGGGATTTCTCTCTCGCCCGGCTGTTCTGCACAGCTCTCTGTGCATGCAGAGAACAAGGTCCCACACGCAGCGCAGCAGGCGAGACACAATCACTTGCCTGTGTGTCTATAAAACAATAAATCGCCTCCATGGGACAGCTGGTTACGAACAATAATTGGGAGTGTTCCCGAGTCAGGATTCAGCCGCAGAAAGACGGATGTGGAGCTTGATGTGTTTATATAGACAATAAACGGAATATAGTGTGTGTGTGTGTGTGTGTGTGTGTGTGTAAAATGCATAGTGTATGAATTATACAAAATGTGCATCTACGCGTCTAGAGAGGGGACACAGAGTTTACATACAAATTATAACTTTTGCATCTGAACAACCTGTGTAAATTTCACATGGCAAATACATGGTGTAGATGCAGTATCAATAATGGTCCTACTGGTATATGTGGGAACTGTAGGGTCTATGAAAAATAAAGTGTAGAAGAGAACTAAATAGAGGTGCTGGGCGTTTGTTGGACACCTAACTCCATTAAGAGTCTTTGAAAATCTCTCCTGGTGACTATTGCTCTTGAAACAGGCTCTCTGTCATATAGAAGAACTCTGGATTCAACAGCTGGTATATATAACAACAAAGGTATTTCCAGCTTTGCCTACTGGTACTTGGCTAACTGGCTGGCCCTCCATCCCTGTAGGGACGCATAGCTCCCGAATTGTCAGCCCACGAGTGCGGCACACTGTGCCCATGGCAACGAGGCAGGAGTGGCCTTCACCCCAGCGTCTGTGATTAGGAAACTTATTGGCTGACTTAATCATCACCCTCGCAGCTTGCTTTCACGTGCACAAGATATGGGTTTGTTATCTTATGTTGTTGTACACTATACACTCCTCCTATGCGCAAGAATTTAACCACTTAGAAGTGTTGTAAGCAGGGAAGTAAAAAGAATAAAAACCCCAGGGAAAATTCCCTGGGAGGCTTTTTGGCTTTCAGGCTTTTTGGCTACCACAGACCAGGCGTTCTGTCTCCTTTCCTTTCTCGTCGCCACACATCCCACCTGCCTCAAGTAACTCACCACATCACTCCCCTACCATAGGACCCAATTCAAAGCCCACTGGGGCTACCTGCTTCCTTTAAAATATCTGTGCTGTAACCTGCTGTGCAGCTTGCATTGCTCCCAACTGTAGTACTGTTCCATGTGGATCCAGAGGAGCCACCAACTCTATTGGATTAGAGTGGCATGAGCAATTGCCAGGTGGGCAGCCACAGCACACATGTTACAGCTGACTTGCTAATTACACTGCGCATAAATATCCATCACTGCAGGGGATGCCCATAAAAATATATGTAGCCAAGAGTATCAGAGCACAAGATCAGGAAATATTGTCTGAGTATCAGCAACTAAACTTGTTTTGCAAAACTTCTAGCCACAATAGGTCTGCATTGCCAGCAGCAATTAGCAATGAAAATTATCTAATTATTCCTCACAGTAATTTAACTTTGCTTTTCTGTTCCCATGAAAGACAAGGAGGTGTCATAGGTATGGTGATGAGGCTGATGTCTTTCACAGCTTTAATCTAGATGGCTGCAGGTATAAACTTCTATGAGCTCTAAGTGATGAGAATTTTGCTGAGAGTTTTTCTTATCTTCCCTGTGAGTAATTCTTCTTTTCCATATTCCAACTCCACTCAATGTCATGCATATCAGCTTTTGCCTGGGTGGCTTATCCATCCAGCTGCTTCATGACCACTCTTCTACTGCAGCATCTGCACTGCTGTGTCCTATTGATGTCCCATTTAAATAGTAAGCCATGGAGATTTGTCTTCATTAACAAGTAGCTGTGGTCAGCAACATTTTACTGCCCTTCCACACTTTGTAAATAAACACTTTGGGCCAAATTCCATCCTGACTTAGACCCTGTCCAACCCCATGAAAATCAAGGGACAGAATTTGGATCTCTATATGTTTCTAGTCTGAGTTTAGTATTATAACTGCACCTCTGCAGGCATAAGATGATGGGCCAGGTTGTTGCCATCACGTTGGTTTTATACCAGTGTTACTCCATTAAAGTCAATGGAATTACAACTGCATAAATCCAGTATAATGAAGGAGAGATCCTAGCCCCTTTTGTTTTACTTTGTTGGAGGGCTGTCTTCTTCCTCTCACATTCTACCCAGCTAACAGGAAGGATCCAAAACCATGAGCCAGGCTTTTACAAGACAACTTTGAAAATGAAATGAGATGTGTCTGTGTCAAGAAAAGACCCTCCCCCAAAGGAAAGAGCAGAGTCAAATCCATCAAAAAATGCAACAAGAGACTTCTGAAAAAATAAAAGATCAAGGGAGGTTGTCAATTCATTGTTTAAATTAATATTTATTCTTTTTATCTGAAAAAGACCTAATGTAGGCTTTATAGCTTAATACAGTGGTAGTGTTGTTCTGAATAACTTCAAATGGGGAATAGAATGTTTTATTTTTTTGAAATACCACACTGATTACTCACTTTTTAATTGAATTCCCATTGCAGTTTTATAGCATTGAAGATATGACACTGTTAATTATGGAATTCCTTTGCGTCACTTGTGACCTGTGCCATACTTTCTAGCATTGCAACAGCCAGATTCAGATCTTTTAAAATGCGGATGAGTTATTCCACTAATCTGATTTTCAGAGGGCTTCTCCTGACTTCAGCTGGAGTTCTGAGTGCTCGGCCAGTCTGAAAATCAGCTCCAAGATGTCTCAAACTGGCCACCCAAAAATTGGGATGGCCAAAATCAGTGACTTGTGAATATTTTCTCAATAGTGAAAATGTGTTTTCTCATAGTGATACTGAGGTCCTTGATGACGGCAGCATCCTTAGCAAAGGATTACTCTCTATTATGATTGTTCATATTAAGTGACCAAGGAGGATATTTAAGCCGCACAATGCTAAACATGCAGACAGAGCTTGGCAAGGATGTTAATTTCCTTTTCTTTTCCCTCATTTTCTGAGATGTTTCAGTTTCTAGGAATGCAGCAGCCAGTACTAACAGCTCAGCAACTAAAGACAGTTCTTTCCAGTTAAACAGGTTTAGCAGGTCTACTTCTAAAGAAGATGATGTCAAAATCCAGGACTTCCTGAAAATATAATTGTTTATATTTTCATGATTAGAGAACCAGGCAGCTCCTAAAATATCTAGTTCAATTAACTTTAAATGCTGTAATCTTTAACTTTGTTCTTACTGACGCCAAACAGTAACCTGGATCGAAGGAAGTACTTTTCAGTTTGCCTTTGTATGTGGCTCTGAAACAGCAAATGAAATAAGTCGGACAATCTCTACTGTGCAATTCACACACCCTCAGAATGCAGAGTTTTAAAGCCTGCTCTTTTTTCTACAGAAGGTCCCTTTAGCCTTTGATACAGAAAATAAATAAACCAGCCTAATCATATGCTGTAGTACTCTGACAGACTAAATCATCTTCCCTAGTACTACTTATTATTGTAATAGTGTGCTGACCCTTTAAGGGAGGCTCCAGGACCAGCTCTGCTCTGTTTCTGGTTTCAGCCCAGAAGACAGGCATTCTGGGAGTTGTAGTTCTCAGAGCATATGAGACCTGTAGGCTTCACAGGGAGGTATGCTAGGAGAGGAGGCTGTATACAACCATCTCCCTTTCGTTAGTGTAGAGGAAACTGGGATGGAGCTCAGAGTTTCTAGGGGAGTCTCTCTATTAAGAATGAGACCTGGAGGGAGCTGTTGGTAGGCATCTTTGCAAAGAGAGCCTGGAAAGGAACAGGCTGTGATAGAAGGACTAGAAGAAGCCAGGGAAGAAAGGATATCTATGTGAGGACACTAGGAAAGGAGCTCTGGGTCTTTCCTGTCAAAGGGAAAGAACCTTGGGGAGGAGGGTCTGTGAAATAAGCCAGTTAGTAAAGTACTGTGAGAAGAGGGAGTGTTTTTTGGTCAGGAACAAGACCTAGCTAAGTCCTGAGGGGGAAGCTGAGAGATTGTGGCAAAGCTGAAGAAGGTGGCCTTGGGGAAAGAAAGGCAGAGACAGTTTGGAGATGGACCTATTGCTCACTTTGTTATCTAGGACACAAGGCTGGAGCTCTTAGAAGATGGAGCACCGAGGAGATATTGCTATTATACCCCCAACAGAGGATACTGTGTTCCATGAACAGTGAAACAGGGGGAGGGGCAGATTGTTTTCATTTGGACTATTGTTTATTGGGACTTTTGTGGTTTGGTTAGAGTATTAAACTAACTTACAAGTGGGGAAAACAGCCCCTCTGAATACTGAATTCTCATAGTGAGATTGCGGGCTTTTCACCATACCCAATCACTACAAACTCCACAATGACTTGTGAAAGAGAAACGATGGCTACCCCTGAAACAAGAACTGATTATCACAAACTGTATAGACGATTGCTGCCTGAGAATAAACTGATAGCATGTGGTTTTTGTAAGAAGTTTCAACAGATATCACATGCTTCATTATCTTGAGAAACTATGGGGAAGTGCTTCTAAGAAAGAAGAGAATATGAAGCAACTGAAACATACAGATTTAGCTTGATAAATTGGAGGAAAGCCTGGAGACAGTGGTTACCCAACACTTTCAATACTATTGTTTTTATGTTGTTATTCTGAGGAAATGCTGTTATGACCATGTGTGTAAGTGGATCCTTGTTCCCTGAAAGCGCCTACTCATCTATCTGTAGAACAGTAATTGCCTCTTGCCCCACTTGAACACAGTCATTAATCATAAAATATCAGGGGTGGAAGGGACCTCAGGAGATCATCTCATCCAACCCCCTGCTTAAAGCAGGACCAAGCCCCAATTAAATCATCCAACAGATTTTTGCCCCATATCTCTAAATGGCCCCCTCAAGGATTGAGCTCACAACCCTGGGTTTAGCAGGCCAATGCTCAACCCACTCAGCTGTCCCTGTGTTGTGTATGTGTCACTCTGTGCCCAGCACAAAGATGAGGAGAGCCTGTAACAGACCCCTGCTACAGAGGCTGTCTCTCTAGCTCAAGCTATACACTCATGCTTTCAACTCTGAAGGTCCCTTGATTCAATCATTGGTGTTGACCAAGGCATGGTTGTCACACAAGGTACTTTGTGTGGGTAGATTGGCTTGAGCATTAGAGTCCACAAACACAGTGCAATTTGCAAGCCTGGAGCCTCCTATTTCACTAATTTGGGATACACAGTTAGTACATGTACACTATCTAACTTTAGTATTGGGGTGAACACTAAATAACTGGAAATAATATGGGCAAACCTATTTATGAACTAAACAGTAGCTAGAACATAAAAATGGCCACACAGGGTCAGACGAATGGTTCAACTAGTCCAGTATCCTGTCTTCCAACTGTGGCCAGTGACAGATGCTTCAAAGGTAATGAACAGAACAGGGCAATTATCTAGTGTCCATCCCCTGTTGTACAGTCCCAGCTTCTAGCAGTCAGAGGTTTAGGGACACCCAGAGCATGGGGTTGCATCCCTGACCATCTTGGCTTATAGCCATTGATGGACCAGTCCTCCAGGAACTTATCTAATTCTTTTTTGAACTCACTTATATATTTGGCCTTCACAACATCCCCTGTCAACGAGTTCCACAGGTTGACCATGCATTGTGTGAAGAAGTACTTCCTTATGTTAGTTCTCAACCTGCTGCCTCTTAATTTCATTGGATGATCCCTGGTTATTGTGTTATGTGATGGGGTGACTAACACTTCCTTATTCACTTTCTCCACACTATTCATGACTTTTATAGCCCACTATCATATCCCTCTCTTAGTCGTCTCTTTTCCAAGCTGAAAAGTCCCAGCTTTTTAATCTCTCCTCATATGGAAGCTGTTCCATATCTCTAATCATTTTTATTCCCCTTCTCTGTACCTTTTCCAATTCTAATATATATATTTTGAGATGGGGTGACCAGAACTGTGCACAGTATTCAGGTTGTAGGGATACTATGGATTTATATAGTGGCATGATGATATTTTCTGTCTTATTATCTATCCCTTTCTTGATGGTTCCTAACATTCTGTTAGTTTTTTTGACTGCCGCTACACATTGAGCAGATGTCTTCAGAGGACTATCCCTGATGATGCCAAGATCTCTTTCTTGAGTGGTAACAGCCAATTTAGACCCCATCACTTCATATGTATAATTAGGGTTACGTTTTCCAATATGCAATACTTTGCATTTATGAGCATCGAATTGCACCTGCCAGTGTGTTGCCTAGT
>NW_020664439.1:36273807-36274334 GCF_002925995.2 Terrapene triunguis
CCCCTATGAGAAACTAGACACAGAGAAGAAAACATACAACTGACACCTGCTTGTGACGGGGCAGCGCCGCCCCGCACTAGCCCTGGCAGCGCCAGACAAGTAGCTCTATCGGCGGAAGTCCTGCCCCGCTCGTACGGGGCATGCTCTAAATGCTCAGGGAGTATAAAAAGAGGGAACTCAGCTCAGTCTGGGCTGGCGGCCGCAGGAGAAGCACCTATAGGGATAGCTCTGGCATAGGACCGGCCCGCATTCCTGAAGCTACCGGGAACGGAGGCCTCTCCAGGCCGGTGCGAAGTCCTATTGTTGGATAAACCAGAGGAGGCAACAGACCCCGAGACTCGCGGAGAACCAGGGGACCCGTGGGAGACCCCAATGGCTGAGCTGGTGGGAAGCAACCCGGGGGGAGTGACGGACTGGTATCTCAGCCCCGGTAAGCCTCAGCGTGTTTCGGTAGGACCCCCCCCCGCTGAGTCAGTAACAAGGTCCTACTGCCCTGTGACGAGGGCTAATTCCCTGGACTCCGGCCA